>NC_041381.1:172121833-172142210 GCF_002162155.2 Triticum dicoccoides
AACATTTGAATGTAGATAGTACGAGACTTAATATCGATGTTTCAATTCGGTGTACATTGTAAGATTTGAACTGAGGACCATGCATATGGGTAATTATTTCGAATTCGTGTCATACTTGGTTTCAAAAGGTTGACATTGACTCGATTTGTTGTGCTATTTTGTAGGTCATATGTTTGAATCCATCCAAAAGTTTTCTCACTACCATGGTGTTCATCATATACATATGAATTTGTATTAAAAAAGTAGCGCGGATACAGTGAAATGCGAAATCCACGTTAGAATTGGAGATCGCTATGTGACACACACTCTAATTCAAATAACTAATTATGTGACACACACTCTAATCCACGTTAGCGCGGATACCATGGATACCGTTTTGATTTTTTTTAAATAACTCCTCATTAATTAATTTATAGTATCTCATTTTGAATGACTAATTATTGCAAGGAAAACACGGGCATGGTAATACATACAGATTCGTTTCCAAATGAAAGAAGATTCATTTGCATTCCCAAATGTAGGCGCACCAGGCAGACCAAGGTCGTGTCGTGGTGGTCGTGTGTGTCAGGCGGACGCTTAGCACCCAGCCACCCACCCCCTCCCTCCCTCCCCCCTCCCCCCCAAAAAAGGACTACGACAAAATAAGTTCACGCTTCCATGTTTTGGATTGAAATATCTGGCGGCCCCAATTCCAGCCCTGCAAAATCTCCCTTCTCCATCGTCCCCTTCCGCGCCTAGATTGCTCAAATCCCTAATTCGCCGCCAACCCAAGCAAAGTTCGAATCACCCCTCGTCTCGTCTCTTTCCCCACCTCTGTGCCGGACGACGACGACGAAGACGATGATCGCGCTTCACCACCGCACCGGAGCTACCTCATATATGCCCTCGTCCACCGCATCGGGTGGTCCACTGACAATGTCGGCCGCCGCAACCAACGTGCCTCATAGACACCGACTTCCACCGCATCAGGTGCGCTTCATCGACGCCGTCTCCCAGCTCACTGGGGCTACTTCACCAAGCACATCGTCGCACCTCCGCCCCCGAGGCCACTGGGGCTTCAACAACGGTCTCGGCCACCACATCATAGCGCTCCACTGCCACTCAAGATCTGCATCCGTGCACGGCCAGCCAACGCCAGCGCATCACCCTCAACAGCTCTGAAGTGACCCGCACTCTAGCTAGGCGAGCATGCCCAAACGCCGGCCCGAACTAGGTATCCACATCACTCCCTTGTGCACTGTTCCAATGATGTTTGGATATCCTTTCACTGCTCTCTTAGCTTACACACCTATCCAACTCTGACTTTAACTCTTATTTCTTTTGGAGATATCATCTGAAACAAGGAAATCCATTTTTTAGCGAAGCATGACGGCGCTACGGGATCTGGTACACATCCTGCACACCCGTATAACCTTGTAAGTATTTGTCCTCCGGTAACAGCAAGGTCGATTCCTCTTATTTGATCAGCTATTCGTTGTGTCAAAAATTCAGAGGGGGATGCAAGGAGCACAAGGCCTGCACATCCAAGCAAGTGGTAACATGGACTTGTACATGGAACATCCCAAGGGGAAGCAAAGCTGTAGTGAGCCTGTACAATGAGCTAGTGTAAGTTCCTGCATTTCATTTAATTCGTACGGGCATTCGTGTATGATTTGTGTGATGTGGCGGATCCACGAATTCAAGTTACCAGGGACGAACATTTAACTTAAAAAATACGAAGGCACTTGCACTCCGGAAATCAACATAACTTGAGAAATGTGAATCCACATGCACTTTGAAAACAAGCTAATGATCCAAAGTAGTTCAGATTATAAACACTAAATGATGCAAGGATGAAAAAACACAAAATGCAACATGGTATACAAGGACTACAAACATGGTCTGTACTTGCTTGAATTATTGGTTCTCTGGCTGAAAATATCGAAGTGTAATTGCACCTATAACCAGTGCGCAAACTGCATATCAATATATCTATCCTGCACAAGTATGCCAATAGTTTCAAACACTAGATTAGAAAAGTATTTATGCTACGTTGTCATGATACGGGGACTTTCTGGTAGATGGCCTCGACGTTTCCTCAAGCCATGAAAATGCACTATAATTTGCTTGTCATCAATGCCTGCAAATCTCTATGTCTCTCTCAACATAGGAGATCATCATTAGACACTAAGTCCTTCAATGGGATCTTGCAAAATGCTTGCATTAGAGGGCTCAATAGACACTATATGTTAATCACCAGGAGCATGTAAAATGTTTGCATCAAATCCTTCATTACCAGTCTGTTCATTAGACACTTGAGGCTCAAGAACAACATGAGCTTGGATGTTTGCACCAGAAACTTGATTAGATTCATTAGATTCAGTCAGTTCAGTATTTATTGGGGGAGTTATAAAATAAGTAGAAATTGGTTTCATTTTCTCATAGATTCCCTACATACAAGCAGTTTTACAACACCGTCAGGTTTAACTATTGGCCAGAAATTGAAGAGTTGAATTAGATATAATCAGGGATCTGATGTACCTTCTCATTGCGCATGCTACTCTTGCAAGCTGCGACTGTACGTTTGCGCAAGCTCGATGCCATCCCCGTGCTGCTGCCGCTGCCTCCCACGCAGGCTACACCCAGGGTTGGATCTTCATCTTCTTGTCCTTTCGTTCGCTTGAAGCCCGGCGACCGCCCTCCAGCGAGGGCACGAGGAAGTGTTGTGTCGGTCTGTCTAGCGGCAGCTAGGTTAGGATCAAACCAGACTGGAGGCTGGAGCGGATGAATTGGGATTTTTCCTGCTGTCGATCGATATGGGAGGTGTTCGTTAGGGCTGCGAGCCTGTTATAGGGCCTGCCTTGCACTTATGTTATTGACCTATCCAAATTGAAACATTTTTCTTCATTTTTACATTGCCTGCTCGTGTGTTGGGATGAACAAAACTAGCCTGGGCCAACCTGGACGACTCAAACTAGGTGCACACTTTCGAGCCACCCGAGGCGGCCGCCCATACCAGCCCCTATGGTGGCGTCGCCCCTTTTTGCGTGTATGATAGGGGTAGTGAAAATATTCCAGTGGCGCTTTTGATTTACCCACAGAATGGTTGAATTGCTTGTTTCTATGAACTGAGTTCGCCAATAATGTGAAGGATGCCAGTCTTTTCATCCTATTGTAGATTGCTTAGATCTCAATATGCCAAAAGTAATCGCATGAAATATACAGTAAAAACCAGTGTGATGTGTGTGGCTACAACTAGTCTAACTACACGTCCTGATATAACTTATCAAGGACACACCATCTTACCAGGTTAACCATTCGACTTACCAATGTAGTTTGGGAAGAAAGAAGTATTGGGACTGCGTATCCAAGCAATTGATGCCATGGACTCCTTCGTATAACCTTGTAAGCGAAAAAGAAGTAGCAGTGTGCCTGTACAAAGAACTAGCGTAAGTTCAGTTACCTGCTTCTCAGAATTTTAGTTAGCCACTTATTGCAAAATTGTTCAATTACGTTGCTTGGCTTAATTTAGTTTGCTACTGATTACATAATGCCACAACCTGTTAATCCTATTATAGACTGCGCGTATCTATGTGTTTGATACTTACTATTAAGAATTACCTGTTTGCCTGAACTTAAATAGCTACTTGTTTGTTTAACTGCTTTGCTGCTGCAACAACGGGTTACAATGATGTTAATAACTACTTTTCAGCATCGAATTGAAACTCTTTAATTCCTTGTTTGTTTAACTGGTTTGCTGTTATAACTCCCAGTTGAGATGTTTTGCTAACTTCAAATTTTCTGAATCCAATCCGAACTTTAATGGCAAAACAGGTTAGCCCAAGATCAAAGAGCGAGGTCCCCATGGATGTTGTATCATCCCACAGCAGTGGCACGGGCCCAATCGTGCATTATGAATTGCCAACTGCTGATGCTCTAGAGGCTAAACTAGTGGTAGAAAGAGATTCTGCTTCTGCACTTAGATATGAAGTTGACATGTTGAGGAAGCAAACATCACAATCAGTAGCAGTACTCAAGACAACCATTAAATATTTGGTGGATTTCAAAATGACGCAAGCTGACACTGACCACATTGTTAAGGTCCTGACGGAAAAAAGGAAATTAAATTCCCAGTTGGTAAATCATAGGTGAAATGTTCTTTCCATCGTTGAATAACCTTTGTGTTGTTTGTTCATGTAGTCAATTAAACCATTTGTTTTAGAGATCATGCAATAATTGTTTTTTTTGTTTTTTGGTTTGTAATTTTATTTGAGCACAAGTCTGTATTAATTGATAAGACTCGGAGACATTTCATGTTGATTGATGTGCCAGACCTACAAATATACCAATCGGGCTGAATGTGCATTCAGCAATAATAGTAGTGTAGATGGACCATAAGTGGCACGCATCAGAAAGGGCCAAGATGCTGTAGTAGCTTGGCTAAAAAAAGGATGTTGTTGTAGCAAAGAAAAGTACAGCGGCCTGGCTTATGTATGTTAGTAGATATTATTGATCCATATACTCTATAAGTGTTTATATGTCTGTTAGTTCTGTACATTCTTGGTTGATTGACTCGGTATTTGAATCTTGATACATCGCTTGTGTACATATCTAAATGGGAGTAAACATTATGCTGCGTGTGACATTTGAGTTGGACATGAAGTGTTCCAAATATTCAAATTCACCTTAAAATGGATTCTAGATTCCGAATTTGAGTATCGGCATTTGTAAACCATATTCATATATGACAGTGGAATACATCTTTGTCGTCTTTTTGAAGATATATAAAAACACATAGAATGGTTTATAAAGATTCGTATAGGAATACAAAATGGATTCGAATTTAGTTGCCAGGGTAAACGTGGATGCTTATTGTCCCGAAATTCGAAAGAAGCGGCAAAATGTCCACTCCCATGTCGGCTGCCCGAAGCCAAGTGTTTGGGAGATGGAAATTACTATCTACCCATTACACAGACAATCCATTGGCCCGATTTCCATTACTCTAAATAGGGGTAGGATGGTAACTTCAATTAGACGTGACACGACCACCTCTGAGCCCATTCCGACACGGTGGGCGCCAAACATGGGCGGCAAAACACATTTGATTCAAGCTCATCCGAAAGACCTCTGTTTCTCCCTCCATTTCCCCATTCATACACGGTGGGCAGCAAAACAAACTCGACTTGGCCAAAATCGATGTAGGCAAATATTTTCAATAGGGGCAGGTTTGTAACTTCACTCAGACGTGACACAACCGCCCTACCTGTCATCCCCATTCATACATAGTGGGCACCAACCATGGGCGCCAACCTCCCTCTCCTCGCCCGAAATCGCTCTAGGCAAATATTGGCGAGATGCGAGATTACCGTCGTATCCCCAACCGACGAGACGTCCAAATTTTAAACGGGGGCTAAGTTCGTAACTTTCCCATATTTCAGATAGGCGCGTCCAAAAAACATGGTTCCCCGTACCTCTCCCTCCATTTTCCCATTCATACACCTTCCGCGCTAGAACACCATACCCACACCAGCCTCCGCCCGCCACCCCATCCATCGCCGTCGTCCTCCACCACATCCATCGCCGCCGTCCTCCACCACATCCATCGCCACCGTCCTCCACCATGCTGGAGCGCCTACCAAGACCGCGTCGTCCACTACTAGAGATGGACGTTTCTCATCCACGGCGACGGACCAAGAGCCTTGCATCACGTCCTCTCGCTTCATCGGCGCCGTCGTCCTCTTTGCTGGGGCCGCTCACACGACCTTCTCTTCCACCGTAACAGTACTTATCCCCCGATGCACCCGTCTACCGTCGCAGATCTGCTTCAATGCCACCGACAGCCATCGCACCCCTGATGCCTACACAGCACCGCAAGAGAGGTGGTACTTCATATCTCCTCAACTTTTTGATCTCAACCAGAAAATAGATCTTAACTTGGTTACTCTACTTTCTTTTTAGCTCTTAGAATTTAGTTCTTAGTTCGAAGCAAACAATGGCTGCTAAATATCATTTGTCCGGTTTCCCCCTTTTATGAATACTATACGATTAGAATACGTGTTTCGTGTCATAATATCACTGCTCGACCCATCAAGCTAAACAAGCTTAGTTGTTCAAATACGAATATGATATTATTAAAACAGATTCGTTTAATTGGTCAGCTAAATGTTCCTAAATTAGTTTTGAAAATGCATGTTCGCCGCTCGGGTGTGTATCTCTACAGGGTGCCCACGGTGGGCCGACCCACCCAGGGATTTTGGGTCATCCCAGGCCCCGATCCCCCTCTGTTCTGCTGGGCGCTTCCGATCTCTACTCGCCCCTAGCCGCCTGCCTCGCCGGTGACTTGCCATCCCCGGACGGCAAGACTCTAGGAGGAGACGCCGGACTAACAGGAGGTCAGGAGCCGCTCGCCCAACAGCGTCACCGCTGCCCGGGCGCGCCGCCGTGCCTACCTTCCCAGTCCGTTCAGGGCTCAGGCGTGCAGCACCCACTAAGCCAACCCGATTTATCCTGAGATAAGTCCTCAACACTCAGCAGCCACTCCTCATCACCCATTTTCTAATTGATTCATTACTCATTAGGCAGGACTGCCATTAGGGTTTGTTGTGTGATCAGTGCAACCTACACTTAATGGTTCAGATGTATTTCGGTAATCTTTAGTACCCATAAAGTTCACAGGGTTTTCAAAGTTTCGGCCCTAGGAACAGACACTAGTCATTTTGGATTCTTGGTCATAGTGACATTGACCCAGATTACTACTGCAATCGAGGTTTGTTGACAATTTTACTTGTCTTTCTTACTCATTCGATATAATATCCAATTATTCACGTCGATTAGTTGCAAACAACAAGTGCTAGACAAACTTCTTGATTCAGATTTTGGACGGTCTCTTACTGCAGTTACAATTCTGCATATTGTCCTAGTAAGCTCACAAGTAAATGATTGATTCACTACATCTATGGTTGCCTTGTCATATTTGTTGTCAATATTCTTTTAGGGTGGACCACCCTGTTTCTAAATACTGCAACCGTAGACATGAGTGAATAGTATTTTTCTATGTGATCTCTTCCATCATGTGTGGGCAACGAACATTGCATTATATAGAAAGGAAGTGTCATTTCCAGCTTTTACATAGGCTTCAATCTTTTACATGGAATACAATCTGCCTACTTGCTTTGTGTCGCAGTACCAACACTACACCCTTGAAGCTAAACATTATGCCACTCATAATTCCTTAGTTTATTTGTTCAAATACAAATTTCATATGATTCTAATGTTCCTACTTCAGTTTTGAAATGTGTGTCTGCCTATTATAGAGGCATAAGAGGTTTGTATTTGTGTGTGTGGTCTGGTCAGCACGGTTGGAGGGTGAACTTTGCATATGCAGGGGTTTATTGGGAGACACTCTTCGAGTTGAATCCGCAATGCATTCCATAGATAATCTGACTACTGTTTATGTTTTCATGAATCTCAGATTCTGAACAGCATCATAATGATTATGAGCTTCCGCGCATGAAAAGAATAAAGCAGAACAATGCCATGGCTGTCAAACTTGGCATTAAGGGACTGAAATCAAGTCTGGATGCAATGCAATGCAAACACTCTCCACCTACAGATTCATGCTCAGAATATGATCCTAACAGTGATTCTGAGCTAGAGGAGACCTAAGTTAATGTAGCTCCCTAGTGGAGGAGTCAGAGGAAGATGCCCTATCTTATTCACCCATCGAGGTGCTTGCTCTAACTTTCCAAGGTTATATTTGTCGCACATGTCTTGCAACTGATGCTTTGCATTGCTTCTACTTTGTTGAACTGCCATTAGCTTAGTTTACACATCGTGTATGTGAATACGCCCTGCCTATCCATTTTCAGTACATATTCCATCTGTCATCATACCATATTTATCCATTCAAATGATGTTCTTGTGTATCAGACGTTCAAAAGAAAGAGGGCGATTGCTGATCATGGAGGAGCACAAGCAAAGTATTTGGAAAAGGTAGTGGCACCTGATAAATCAAATAGCCCATTAGGTGTAGTTGCAATATCACCTGACCCACAAAACACCCCGACTCTAGCAGACTCTAGCCCTACTACACTGGTCATTTCTGATGCCCCAACTTAGCAGACCCCAACTGCAGCAAACATTATGATTATGCCAGTTGACATAACACCATCTCTACGATGCAAAACCCCCATTCCAGCAAAGAGTACATCAAATACAGTTGCCAAATCCCTTTTCGAACCAGAGAGAGCCCCAATTGCAGCAAATAGGACCCCTGTTCCATTTCTTCCCAGTTTAGAAGACAAAGCTTATATTGTCAGGAACTTTGTGCGCATCTTTCCTTCATGGAAAGATTATATCGCAGACACAAAACAATTTCCAGTCTTTCTCCGCAACTTACGCGTAAGTAATGTACTAATGTTATTCATGGTCATTGATGCATATGTTTCTGCTGACAAAAGACACAAGATTTCATTCTTTTAAATAGGCGAGGAACAAACTGGATTGTGAAGACAAGCAAGGGTTGGTTGTACTTTTCAAGCAATCGTTGTTGAAGTATCGTTCCTACCTGAGGCAAGCGCACTTCCATGGCAAGCCTCTAAACGAAATTTCTGTAAAGTCTCCGGTGCTACATTTATCCGACAGTGACTGGAATAATCTTGTTACACATTGGTCTCGGCTGCAGCGTAAGGTACTATCTATGATATCACATCACAATTTGAACTACATTTCTGCATTTGCCTTAACGTCTCACTTGTACGAAGACTGTTAGCATAAGAACATTCATTCTCAAGGGACCACAGAATCTCGCAACTATACTGCACACTGCATTGCTTTTGTGAGTACTTCTTGCCCTGTATGACCATACTTACTTTCATAGTTGTTTAATTATATAGCATCACTGTACATGTTAGCCTCGTTATCGTCCATCTGGTGGACATTATAAGATCTGTAAGGACTCTTACATAAATTTAGAATCAACCCAATGCTTTTGAAGAGGTTTAGCTCTGCAGTCCTCTTGTAAGGACTGAACGTCGTCTATCACCGTACTTACATTAACAGCTACTCCCTCCGCCCCATAATATAAGAATGTTTTGTACAGTACACAAGTGTTCAAAAGACTCTTGTATTATGGGAAGAGGGATTGGTCATTGCGTAGCATTCTGCATCTTATCTCCCTCGCCCACCATTTACTAAAAAGATCAAATCTATATTTAATCTTACCAAAGAGTAGAATACACAGACAATGCCACTGTAGAAGTGTAGCCCATTGCTCTTGTGAGTACATTTTGTCCTGTAATGCTTGTACTTCTAGGGATTGGTAGTTGATTATGTTGCATCAATTTGCATCTTATCTTCATTATCCTCTATCCCTTCCAGTATTATCATATCTATAATTACTCTCTACAAAATGTAGAGTATAGGCAATGCTTATGAAGAAGATTCTATGCTGAAATTCTTGAGTTATCCTTCCCTTGACATGGAGAAGGGCATTATAAAGCCGGTGTTAACTGTTAATGTAAGTCAGTCCTTCTAAAGCCTTTATCCTCAACTGATGTTTAATTTGCTCATACTCCCTATCGTTTACTGCTGTTTAGTTTGCTGTTTCTACCAAAATGCATGTTCGCAAGAACCGTAAGTTCTAAGTTTTACTTGTAAAACCAAATTCCTTATTCATACCATGCACATTACTCAATACTCCCTATATGTATGCTTGTTTTTGTGGATCTATAATCCAGTGTGTGGTGAAGCAGCCCACGTTTGCACCTTGTCATCTCCTATTTTATCTTACTGATGTGGCTGATGATATGAACAACATGCCATGCACATTAACCAAAATAGATACAATGATTTTCTTTGCCCTTCATCTATGCTTGTTATGTTGACATGGTAATCCAGTAGTGTGGTGAAGCTCCCTGCATTATGAACAATGCCAAATTATGCTATTGATATTTTGAACTTACTCTTTATTTTCTAATTTGAAATTGGATGGAATTGACAGCACAATTATCATCTTTGTTTATACACGTGCAAAACGTGTCATCTCTCTACTTTTTTTCAGGGTGATATGCCTGATGGCATGCACAAGTCTGCTGAAGGCTGTGAGACAAACCCAACATATATTGCAGCAAAGAAGGCAAAACATCTTGAAGATAGCGAGACAACCCCAAAGTCTTACTTGATGTAGTGTTCAAGTTACTTGAGACTAGCAGTTAGACAAGCTCACAGAATTCGTTGTCTGAATCAGTTCGACTTCTTCAGTCCCAAGTTCTAGTAGAAAGGCATTCTGCAACTCAACTTCGACTTGAAGTCCTATCTCTAAGAAAGATTGCGGAGAACACCAATGAGAACCTCATCGCTAAACAGCTACACCTAGAAGCTATGACGGACTTGCTAGGCCGGTATCACAGCCTTGTTCAGCAGCTTGCGCAGCAGTTCCCGCGCAAGGCTAACCTTTCTTGAACTGCCTTGGAAGTGGTCTCGGTTTAGTATTATTTTGTTACGCTGCAATGGTGCCCAGTATTTGTAATCTGCTTTTTCGTTGCATGTTATGATCACTGCTGGCGAACTTCGATGCCAAGCGGATGTAATATACCATAAATTTTTTATTGTATAGTGTAGGTTTATTCTTAGTTACTATGTCGTAATTTCTTTATTGTATAGAGTAGGTTTGTTCTTAATTCTTACTAGTTACTGCCATCATTCGCTATCTGAAAAAAATCAGATGTAGTCGACCGGGCCCAAACATTCGCCTCTAACGGGCCTGGTGTTTAGCGGGCCACAATTGGGCCGGCCTGCATCTTTCTTGGGCCTGAATCATTGGGGCCTTCACACTTTGCACGAGGCCCACAACTTACACCGGCCTATATTTTAGTTGGGCCTTTTGTGGACCTAGCGCTTAGTTTGGTCCAGGTAGCGTTGGGCCATTAGCAGGCTGAATATTGTACTGGCCTGTGACGGCCCAGATGAAACCATGGGCCTTTAGCAGGCCGAAATGCATATTGGGCCTCAATTTTCATTAGTCGTCGACGGGCCTTCAGCGGGCTGAAATGTAGACAGGGCCTTTTTGGGCCTAGTTATATCACAGGTAGTTACCAGGCCGAAACATATCTCGGGCCTTAGTTGGCCCACTGATATCGTGGGCCTTTAAGAGGCCGAAAGCTTAGTACAGACATCAACGGGCCGAATTATGCGACAGGCCTTTAACAGGCCCAAAGTCACGTTGGGCTTTACTATTGCCACCTTTATCACGGGCCGTTAGTGGGCTCGATGTCCTGTCGGACCATATATGGCCCATGGGCAGCATGGGCCATTCCCAGGCCGAAAGTCACACCGGGCTAAAATGGGCCCATGTCTACATCCATCCTCTAACAGGCCGAAAGTTAGTGGGCTGTAATTGGGCCCAAATATTCGACGAACAATTAACGGGCTAGATCTGGCTTCGGGCTGTAAATGGGCCCAAATATTCGGCAAACAATTAACGGGCCGGATCTGGTTTCGGGCTGTAAATGGGCCTTTATTAAGCAGGCCATTATTGGGCTGGCCCACTAGTACCTGAGTAAGTACTACGTGCCTTTGACTGGGCCGGCCTTTTTAACCTATATGGGCCTCTTTTGGGTCGTGCCATGTGTCGACGTATCATAGGCGCTTTGGGTCCAATGAGTGGATAAAATCTGTCCCAACGGTTAGCCGACACCTGTTTCCTCCAGCCAATGATGATTTTACACGTGGAAAATCCCCATTGGTCGGGGCTGTTAACGGGTTATCGGATCCAAAACCGGACCCGATAGCTTAACGGCATTCCATTACGGTGGATGCCACGTGTTGGTCACCCTTGAAGAAAGCACTTCAGTGACACGCGATTTATCGTCATGGAAGTGGACACTTCCGTGATGATAATTTTGGTAATGCCATGGAACACTTCTACGACAGCACAGGTATGACTATCTTGATTCTGTCATAAATTTGTCATGGATGTACATGCAGGACAGAAAACGTGACCTACTGTGACAAACATGTATCATCACGAAAGTGTACTTTTTTGTAGTGTTGCAACAATGACAACTTACTTGAAGGATCTTACTCAATCCATAGGTAGATATGGTCTCATGGCAAAACTGGGTTTAAGGGTATTTGGAAGCACAAGTAGTATCCCTTCTTGGTGCAAAGAATTGGCTAGCATGAGGGGGAAAGGCAAGCTCAACATGTTGGATGATCCATGAAAATATACTTTAATTCAAATATAAGAAAACATAACCCATTACATTGTCTTCCTTGTCCAACATCATCTCTTTAGCATGTCATATTTTAATGAGTGCTCACAATCATGAAAGATGTCCAAGACAGTATATTATATGTGAAGCCTCTCTTTCTTTATTACTTCCTATTAATTGCAACAATGACCAAAACTATGCTTGTCAACTCTCAACAACTTTTAATCATCACACTCTTTATATGTGAAGTCATTACTATCCATAAGATAAATATGATCTCTTTATTTCTTTTTATTTCTTTCTCTTTCTTATTATTCACTCAAGATCATAACAAGATAATCAAGCCCTTGACTCAACACTAATCTTTATTATATAGCTCACGGACTCGATTACATAGAAGGATCATAAAGCAAAACACAAAACTAGATCATACTAAAACTTTATTCTACTAGATCAAGATATTACCAAAAGGATCGAACTAAGAAAAATGGTAAAGATAGGAGTGTGATGGTGATACGATATCGGGGCAACTCCCCCAAGCTTGGTAGTTGCCAAGGGGAGTGTCCATACCAATTTCTCAGTTCTCCTTTCTCGGAGGTAGTGATGATGGAGTTGTTGATGATGTAGGCTTGTCGTACATCTTCCAAGGCATAGGCTCACCATCATAGAAGGATGATCAAGTCTCGGAATCCTCAAATCTATAGCCAAACTCATTCTCCTAAATCTATATTCATACTCACAGTTTTGGTTTTGCAGGTCACAGATCTGAGCCTGGAGGTTCTCGATTTTCTCTTGAAGCTTGAAGATGGTCTCCCCGATCTTCTTGACATCTAACTTGTGATTGTTGGTGAGATCCGTGATCATTATGTGGTTGGCGTGAGTCTGCGCTCCACCATCTCTTGACACTTGAAAACTTGCTGCTCCATTGCTTTAAGCCTTGTCTCCGCGCTTCCGGTCCTCCTTGGTCCCTCCACATCATGAATGTGCAGCAACCCCTCACGCATCTCAATGGTTTGAGGATGTTGCAGCACTTCCGCGAGGTACGGATTGATGACCTTCTCGAAGAACTTGTCCTTGGGAGCGCTTGGAGACGTCATGATGATCTAGATCTGTCAGAAAAACAGCTCGAAACAAAGACGAAAGATAATTGCGTGATACGGTGGTCAAAACCTTCGGGAGATTATATAATGAATTTTTACCAACCGAAAGAGGTATCGTGCAAGAAAACGGAGTCCGGAGAGTGCACGAGGTGCCCACGAGGCAGGGGGCACACCAAGGGGGTAGGGCGCACCCTCCACCCTCATGGAAGCCTCGTGTCCTTCCCGGACTGCTTCTTATTTTCCAATTTTCTTAAATATACCAAAACGGAGAAAAATTGCCATTAGAACTGTTTTGGAGTCGGTTTGCTTACCGTACCACGTACCTATTCCTTTTCGGAGTCTGAAACGTTCTGGAAAGTGTCCCTTATGTATTCTTCCGGGGTCACGGTTTCAATAATATTAGTTTCAACATTTACGGGATTACTTGAGATATAATGTTTGATTCTTTGACCGTTCACTACCTTCGGATTTGTGCCTTCGAAGTTGTTGATTTTTATGGCACTGGAGCGATAGACCTCCTTGATAACGTAAGGACCTTCCCATTTAGAGAGAAGTTTTCCTACAAAAAAATCTTAAACGAGATTTGAATACCAACACATAATCACCTACATTAAACTCACGTTTTTGTATCCTTTTGTCATGCCATCTTTTAACTTTTTCTTTAAACAGCTTGGCATTTTCATAAGCCTGGGTTCTCCACTCATCATGTGAGCTAATGTCAAATAACCTCTTCTTACCGGCAAGTTTGAAATCATAATTGAGCTCTTTAATATCCCAATATGCTTTATGTTCAAGTTTGAGAGGTAAGTGACATGCTTTTCCATAAACCATTTTATATGGAGACATACCCATAGGATTTTTGTATGCAGTTCTATAAGCCCATAATGCATCATCAAGTTTCTTAGACCAATTCTTTCTAGATCTATTAACAGTCTTTTGCAAAATCAATTTAAGCTCTCTGTTGCTTAATTCTACTTGACCACTAGACTGTGGGTGGTATGAAGATGCAACGTCATACTTAGCAAGCATTTTACGGAAAGCACCATGAATAAAATGCGAACCGCCATCAGTCATTAAGTATCTAGGGACTCCAAACCTCGGAAAAATAACTTCTTTAAGCATCTTAATAGAAGTGTTATGATCAGCACTACTAGTTGGAATAGCTTCTACCCACTTAGTAACGTAATCAACAACAACTAAAATATGTGTATATCCTTTAGAGGCAGGAAACTGTCCCATATAATCAAAGCCCCAAACATCAAATGGTTCAATAACACATGAATAATTCATAGGCATTTCTTGACGTCTACTAATATTACCAATTCTTTGACATTCATCACAAGATAAGAAAAACTTACGGGCATCCTTGAAGAGAGTAGGCCAATAAAAACCGGATTGCAATACATTATGTGCAGTTCTATCTCCAGCGTGGTGTCCTCCGTAAGCCTCACAGTGACACTTGCGTAGGATATGTTCCTGTTCATTCTCAGGTACACAACGTCTAATAACACCATCTACTCCTTCTTTATAAAGATGTGGGTCATCCCAGAAGTAATGTCTCAAATCGTAGAAAAACTGTTTCTTTTGCTGGTATGTGAAACTAGGTGGTATGAATTTAGCAACAATGTAATTAGCATAATCAACATACCATGGAGCAGTACGACAAGCATTTATGACAACTAATTGTTCATCAGGAAAGCTATCATCAATAGGTAGTGGGTCATCAAGAACATTCTCTAACCTAGACAAGTTGTTTGCAATGGGGTTCTCAGCTCCCTTTCTATCAATAATATGCAAATCAAATTCTTGTAGCAAGAGAACCCATCTAATAAGTCTAGGTTTAGCATCTTTCTTTTCCATAAGATATTTAATAGCAGCATGATCAGTGTGAATAGTTACTTTAGAATCAACAATATAAGGTCTGAACTTATCACATGCAAATACAACTGCTAAAAATTCTTTTTCAGTAGTGGCATAGTTTCTCTGGGCACTATCTAGAGTTTTACTACCATATTCAATAACATTTAATTTCTTATCAACTCTTTGCCCTAGCACAGCACCTACAGCATAATCGCTAGCATCACACATAATTTCAAAAGGTAAATTCCAATCAGGTGGCTGAACGATAGGTGTAGAAATCAAAGCTTTCTTAAGTATTTCAAATGCTTCTACACAATCGTCATCAAAGAAAAAAGTTATATCTTTTTGTAATAGATTAGTCAGAGGCCGAGAATTTTTGGAGAAGTCCTTAATGAACCTCCTATAAAAACCGACATGACCAAGGAAACTTCTTATACCTTTGATGTCCTTAGGACACATCATCTTTTCAGTAGCATCAACCTTAGCTTTATCAACTTCAATACCTCTTTCGGAAATTTTATGCCCCAAGACAATGCCTTCATTAACCATAAAGTGACACTTCTCCCAATTCAAGACAAGATTATTATTTTCACATCTCTGCAATACTAGATCAAGGTTGCTCAAGCAATCGTCAAAAGAGGATCCATAAACGGAGAAATCATCCATGAAAACCTCACAAATCTTTTCACAAAAGTCAGAGAATATAGCCATCATGCATCTTTGAAAGCTAGCATGTGCATTACATAAACCAAAAGGCATATGTCTATAAGAAAAAGTACCGAAAGGGCAAGTAAAAGTGGTCTTTGCTTGATCATCAGCTGACATAGGTATTTGAGAGAAACCAGAGTAACCATCTAGAAAGCAAAAATGTGTATGTTTGGATAATCTTTCTAGCATTTGATCAATAAAAGGCAAAGGGTAATGATCGTTTTTAGTAGATTTATTTAATTTGTGGAAATCAATTACCATCCTATAACCTGTAATATTTCTTTGCGGGATCAATTCATCTTTATCATTAGGAACGACAGTAATACCTCCCTTCTTAGGGACACAATGGACAGGACCTACCCACTGACTATCAGCGACGAGAGAAATAATACCTGCCTCAAGGAGCTTTAATATTTCCTTTCTTACCACTTCTTTCATCTTACGATTAACAGGTTTGGCATCTTTCTCCATATTATTTTGTGTTGACATAGAGTGGGACTAATGCCCTTAAGATCATCAAGAGTAAATAGCAGCATGGTGCTTCTTCAGAGTTTTCAATAATCTCTCTTCTTCATGCTCTGAAAGGTTAGCACTAATAATAACAGGATATATCTTCTTTTCATCAAGATAAGCATATTTGAGAGTATCTGGTAATGGTTTAAGCTCAAACACGGGATCACCCTTGGGTGGAGGGGGATCCCCTAAGATTTCGACAAGTAAGTTGTGTTTTAGAATAGGACCCTATTTAAAGAATACTTCATCTATTTCCCTTCTTTTGTTCATAAACATATCATTTTCATGATCAAGCAAATATTGTTCTAAAGGATCATTAGGAGGCACGACAGTAGAAGCAAGACCAATAATTTCATCTTTACTAGGCAATTCCTCATCATGGTGTTGTTTACTAAATTTAGCAAAGTTAAACTCATGAGACATATCATCCAGACCAATAGTAACAACATTATTTTTGCAGCCTATCCTAGCATTAACAGTGTTCAAGAAGGGTCTACCGAATATTATGGGACAAAAGCTATCTTGTGGGGAACCAAGAACAAGAAAATCAGCAGGATATTTAACCTTCCCACACAAGACTTCAACATCTCTAACAATCCCAATCGGTGATATAGTATCTATATTAGCAAGCTTAATTGTGACATCAATTGCTTCTATCTCAGCAGGTGCAATATCATGCATAATTTCTTTGTATAAGGAATGAGGTATTGCACTTGCACTAGCACCCATATCACATAAGCCATGATAACAATGATCTCCTATTTTAACATAAATATCAGGCATGCCTACAATAGGTCTATGTTTATTTTTAGTACCAGGTTTAGCAATTCTAGCAACTTCATCATAGAAATAAATAACATGCCCATCAATATTATCAGCCAAGAGATCTTTAACCATAGCAACATTAGGTTCAACTTTAATTTTCTCAGGAGGTGTATAAGTTCTAGTATTACTATTATGAATCACAATTGAAGCTTTAGCGTGATCCTTTATTCTAATAGGGAAAGGTGTTTCTCAACATAAGTAGTAGGAACAATAGGATCATTATAAGTGATAGTATTTTCTTCAACTTTAATAGGTTCAACTACTTTTACTTCTATGGGAGGATGATATTTAAAGCACTTCTCCTTGGGGAGATCAACATGGGTAGCAAATAATTCACAGAAAGAAGCTACTATCTCAGAGTCAAGTCAATATTTAGTGCTAAACTTACGGAAAACATCGGTATCCATAAAAGGTTTAACACAATCAAACTTAGGTGTTATACCTGACTCCTTACCTTCTCGAGATCCCAATCTTCAGAGTTGCGTTTAATTCTTTCTAATAAATCCCATTTGAATTCAATAGTCTTCATCATAAAAGAACCAGTACAAGAAGTATCGAGCATGGTGCGATTGTTGTCAGAAAGCCGAGCATAAAATTTCTGGATAATCATTTCTCTTGAGAGCTCATGATTGGGGCATGAATATAACATTGACTTAAGCCTCCCCCAAGCTTGAGCGATGCTTTCTCCTTCGCGAGGCCAAAAATTATATATGTAATTACAATCACGATGAACAAGATGCATAGGATAAAACTTCTGATGAAATTCCAATTTCAATCGTTTGTAGTTCCATGATCCCATATCACCACATAGCCTATACCATGTCAATGCATCTACCTTCAAAGATAAAGGGAATACCTTCTTCTTGATAACATCATCGGGCATACCTACAAGCTTAAATAATCCACAAACTTCATCAACATAGATTAAGTGTAAATCGGGATGCAATGTTCCATCTCCTGCAAAGGGATTAGCTAGCAGTTTCTCTATCATACCCGAAGGAATTTCAAAGTAAACATTTTCAGTAGGTTCAGTAGGTTCAGGAGAAACTATTTGCTCTACTGGACGGGGTGAAGATACCCCGAACAAGCCCCTCAAAGGATTAGTTTCAATAGTAACAAGTGACAGTAAATTTCAGCACACTATATAAATTTTTCCTTACCAAGTTCCACTTACCAAAGGCGCTTCACTCCCCGGCAAGGGCGCCAGAAAAGAGTCCTGATGACCCACAAGTGTAGGGGATCTATCGTAGTCCTTTTGATAAGTAAGAGTGTCGAACCCAACGAGGAGCAGAAGGAAATGAGAAGCGGTTTTCAGTAAGGTATTCTCTGCAAGCACTGAAATTATCGGTAACAGATAGTTTTGTGATAAGGTAAATGGTATCGAGCAACAAGTAATAAAACTCAATAAGGTGCAGCAAGGTGGCCCAATCCTTTTTGTAGCAAAGGACAAGCCTGGACAATTTCTTATATAAAGGAAAACGCTCCCGAGGACACATGGGAATTATCGTCAAGCTAGTTTTCATCACGCTCATATGATTCTCGTTCGGTGCTTTGATAATTTGATATGTGGGTGGACCGGTGCTTGGGTTCTACCCGTACTTGGACAAGCATCCCACTTATGATTAACTCCTGATGCAAGAATCCGCAACTAGAAAAGAAGTATTAAGGTAAACCTAACCATAGCATGAAACATATGGATCCAAATCAGCCCCTTACGAAGCAACGCATAAACTGGGGTTTAAGCTTCTGTCACTCTAGCAACCCATCATCTACTTATTACTTCCCAATGCCTTTCTCTAGGACCAAACAATGGTGAAGTGTCATGTAGTCGACGTTCACATGACACCACTATAGGAGAGATAACATACATCTCATCAAAATATCAAACGAATACCAAATTCACATGACTACTAATAGCAAGACTTCCCCCATGTCCTCAGGAACAAACGTAACTACTCACAAATCATATTCATGTTCATAATTAGAGGGGTATTAATATGCATTAAGGATCTGAACATATAATCTTCCACCGAATAAACCAACTAGCATCAACTACAAGGAGTAATCAACACTACTAGCAACCCACAGGTACCAATCTGAGGCTTTGGGACAAAGATTGGATACAAGAGATGAACTAGGGTTTGAGATGAGATGGTGTTGGTGAAGATGTTGATGAAGATTGACCCTCTCCCGATGGGAGGATTGTTGGTGATGATGATGGCAATGATTTCCCCCTCTCGGAGGGATGTTTCTCCGGCAGAACAGCTCCGTTGGAGCCCTAGATTGGTTCCGCCTCGTGGCGGCAGAGTTTCGTCCCGCAAGCTTGCTTATGATTTTTTTCTAGGGTAAAAGACTTCATATAGAAGAAGATGGATGCCGGAGGCCAGCCAGGGGGCCCACGAGGCAGGGGCGCACCCAGGGGGGTAGGGCGTGCCCCCCACCCTATGGCCAGGGTGTGGGCCCCCTCTGGTATTTTCTTCGCTCAATATTATTTCCAAAAATGACTTCCGTGGAGTTTCAGGACTTTTGGAGTTGCGCAGAATAGGTCTCTAATATTTGCTCCTTTTCTAGCCCACAATTCCAACTGCCGGCATTCTCTCTCTTCATGTAAACCTTGTAAAATAAGAGAGAAAAGGCATAAGTATTGTGACATAATGTGTAATAACAACCCATAATGTGATAAATATCAATATCAAAGGATGATGCAAAATGGACGTATCACCAACTGAATTGATCTGGACTGCATCCTAAAAAACACTACAAAACGTTTATAAACAACAACAAACCTGAAAGGATTCGCATGACAAACTGCACGACTTCGCCATTTGTACTGCTTGTCGTGGGTGGCTATGACCTCACCGGAATATGAGAAGGTGGAGGTTTGAAGAAAGGGCTTCTCACATGTGTCACCGGGGAACTTCAAGGTGTCGTGTACTGCAGAGGAGTAGAGGGAATCGCACCGCATGACATGCTTTCGCCGAACTGCATGCCGGTGCCCGGCAAGATACATGGAATGATTTGCCCTTGCACACGAATGAAATTGCACGTCACCGATTGAACATGCATGCTACAGGGAAACCGCCACGACTATTAGACATGGAACCAAAACCGACGAAGAACTGCATACTTGGCAACCTGCTGGTCTGAGTCCAAGGAAACTTCACTGTCATGGAGCGGCGA
>NC_041381.1:172142438-172166153 GCF_002162155.2 Triticum dicoccoides
CCATCCACGCCATGGGAAGAGGAGCGCCGGGGCCATTGGCGGACCAATACGAGCCCAGCAGGGGCGTAGCGTGTCAGGCCTCCACCACTCGCGTGGCTGAGATGAGGCCATGGAGTGGGGCGCAACAAGTGGTGGCTACAGCGACCAGAAGGACTAAGAAGGTCGCGCGGATCCGAGTGCTTTGACATGATTTGACCGGTGGGATGGGCGAAGGACATTGCGGGTCGGGAAGGCGTCACGCCGGATCCACACGTTTCAACAGTGGGGTTGGGGTTTGATGGAGGGTGGGGGCATCAGGGAGGAGGGAGGTCGATGGGTGCGGGCTAGCCAGGATCTGGCACGTGCTCCCGGGATGGCAGCGGCTTGCTGGCGAGGCTGGCCTTGGGGAAAGATGTCTACGGGAAGTGGGACGGGCACGCGGTGCCAAAGAAGGAGATAGGGTGGTGCCGGCCAGAAGGGAGAGGAGGCACGATGGCTGGTAGGGAGGAGGAGGAGAAATTGGTGGAAGTGGTGTGTGGGATGGGGATTTTACACCAAGGAAGAAGGTGGGAGGTGGGTGGTCGGGTGGGGTGGTATCTGACTGGGGGCCTCACACATGGGAGGAAGCTGGGTCGAGCCGTGGGGGTTCCGCAGTTCGTTTTGTTTGGTTCGCGTGTTGGGTATGGGTGTTAGCAGAATAAGGTTTATTGTTAGTAGAATAAGGTCTTAAGGGGTGTTATCATAATAGACCCACCCTAAATATATATATATATATATATATATATATATATATATATATATATATATATATAAGAGTACAATGACCAATTTAAAGTATAACACAAGGCAAGAATGAAGCATAGTCTATCTCGTCTTTTCTAATAATCAATATACTCAACAGGTGTAAAACGTTTCCCTTATTCAAAGGTTGGCTTCACCACTAGGTTCACTGCCACCCTCAGATATCCCTCTCAATTCGGCGATTCTCCAGCGTCTTGTCTGACGCAGGCACTCCCCACCCCAACTAAGAGCATCTCCACTCGCCCCTCCACCCCCAATAGGCCCACTAGGGCGCCTTTTTTAGCGCCGATGGCAAACAATCGGCCCAGACGCGCTCCCAGGATGTGGTTTAGCGCCGGTTTGGGCCAAAATAACAACCGGCGATCCCGAGCTTAACCCAGCCCCCCGGGGGGTGCCTAGGAGCGCCGACTGAAGGGAAAAGGCGCGTGGGCCCTTGATGTCGGTGACACCGGCCGATTTCACGCCCTTTTCTCCCCCTTTCCCTCCATCTTGCCCATTGCTTCCCCATTCTCGCCCGCCATTCTCCTCCTCTTATCCCGGATACGGCCGCCATGCCGCTGAAGAAGTATGTGGCCCCTCGCGCTGCCGTCGCTGATTCCGCTCAGCCGAAGTAGAGAAAGCCGATGGCAAGGCCATAGAGAATGTCGAATGCCGAGTGGAGGGCGGACATTCCGCGCCGGGAGGCGGTCACCACCGATCAACGGAACAGGCTCAACGTCAAGAGGGCCAAGGACGCGGCAGCGGTGGCACAGGGAGAGGCGTTCTGTGTGGGGATGGGGAACCTTCCACCCAGGCACTATGCACAAGCCGCGCAGGGGGGAGCCACCAGAGTGTCGCGTCGCCGGCCAACTTATCACCTCCCCCATCGCAATGGGGGTACGCGCCTTGCCTGGCTACTCCAACAGCAATGTGCATGGTGGTTTGAACCCCGACATTACCTTCCCGAATGGTGTGCCGCCGCATGCCTCCCCCTCCGGCCTGAACCCCGATTAGTGCATTCCCTCCCCCGCATTCATCGCCGGCCTCAACACGTAGTATAGCTACTCGCCACTGACGTACTCAGCCTCGCCTGCGCCGGGGCGCCCTACCCTTTGCACACGGCTCGGCACCACAGTTCAGCAACCCCGATACCGACATGGATGAGATCATCACGAGTGGCTCGGTCGCCGCCGCTTCCTGCCCCGGGTTCCACGTGCAAGACGAAACGGCGAACATGGATGACGAGCTCGACGACGATGCCGAGGAGGTGGAGAGCACGAGGCAGAGGAGGCGGAGGAAGAGGCAAAGCCGGCGTCAGAGCAGACAGGGAGAAAGAAGTAGCGGGCGGCCAATGCCAGGCCAGGCGAGCCTCGCGTCAAGTGGACATCTAGGGAAAATGAGTGCCTCGCCGAAGCATGGAAGACCGTCAGCATCGACCCAATCACCGGCTCGAACCAGAACATCGACGCGTACTGGAGAAGGATCAAGACGACGTTCAATGAGCGCAAGTTGGTCGACAACTACTTCGCCGGCATCCACATGGCTCGAGGCGAGAAGGGCATGACGGACCATTGGGCACCCATCCAGACAGTGTGCAACAAGTGGCATGGGATCCTAGAGGAGGTCGCGGCTCGCCCGGAAAGTGGCACCAACATCGAGGGTCGGGTATGTACAGCTGCCAAATTAGTTATTTCGCTGTGTATGTTGTCGACACTTGTTCTTCGGCTGTGAAGATAGTTCATATGTTCAACATGTATCACCAGGACAACAGCGACGCCGAGTTCAAGTTCGTTCACGTGTTCTCCCAGATCGAGTCGTGCAAGAAGTGGAGGGACGTCTAGCGCACCCTCGCCAAGGCCAAGGAGATGTACAAGCTAGACGCGCCTGCCCCAGGGGCGGCGGATGGGCGCCCTGGTGGCAACAAAAGAGCCAAGATAGCGAGGAACGCGGCACCCGCTGAAGAACGGCTGCAATCATCGATCGAACAGTGCGTTGTCGACGCCAAGAACAACGCCGCAAAGAGGGAGGAGAAATGTGACGCGCGGTGGTCAGCGCTCATGATGAAGCAAGATGTGAAGCTCGACCTTCTCAGGATCAACGTCGCCACGAAGAAGAGGAACACCGACCTAGGCCCTGGCATTCTTGATGTCGGTAGACATGTTTGAAGGAAGTATGCCCTAAAGGAAATAATAAGTTGTAATTTATATTTCCTTATATCATGATAAATGTTTATTATTCATGCTAGAATTGTATTAATCGTAAACTTAGTACATGTGTGAATACATAGACAAAACAGAGTGTCCCTAGTATGCCTCTACTTGACTAGCTCGTTAATCAAAGATGGTTAAGTTTCCTGACCATAGACATGTGTTGTCATTGGATGAACGGGATCACATCATTAGGAGAATGATGTGATGGACAAGACCCATCGGTTAGCTTAGCATAATGATCGTTTAGTTTTGCTATTGCTTTCTTCATGACTTATACATGTTCCTCTAACTATGAGATTATTGTCAAGACTCCGATCCTAAGCCACATCGATCTAGCATGTAACACATCATATCGCTTTGCGGCGTCACGCACGGTATTCCCACGGGTGCCACCTTACCTGGCTCGGGACCATTTGCGCCTTTTGGCTCACGTATATGATAGTGTCGCTAGCATCCATATGACAGAGAACCCGGTCCGACATGACTAGTCGTGAACCCAAAGTGGCACTAACTTACAGGGACAGGCATACATGACCCAGCAACGAACGTGTCGGTCATCAGCGAGTGAATTCGGGCTGTAGCAACTAGGCTAGCAGGACTCCGAAATACACCGCATGACATTTCCCCGAAGGGACGGACACAGGATCAAAGAAGGACACATGCCGGCCAGTCTAAGTATTTCGGAGCAGTAGCAACTGGGCTAACAGGACTTCGGTAAATCGGGCTATAGCAGACTACCATGGCTCGGTGCAAGCACTAGACTACATTTCCCCATAAGAGAGGCTACCAAGGATAGACAACTAGGTTGTCGGATCCCACACATACCAAGGATCTCAAATCATACACACAATATGCTCGATATGTGCAAATACAACATGGCATCACAACAAAACTCTACAACTCAGGTATTTATTCATTAGGCTCCGAGGAGCCAAGTATTACAAACATGGGTCTCATGACCCCACATACAGAGCATACAAGCAACAAGCACATGCGGAAGCTTAACTTGTCCGAGTACATACAACTACAAATGAAAAAGGCTGAGAAGCCTGGCTATCTACAAGATCCTGCCGAGGGCACAAGATCGTAGCTGAGGTAACAAGCTAAACGTCGAAGTCCACGCGGAACTACTAGCAAGACTGAAGTCTCTCTCCAAAAACATAAATTAAGCAAACGTGAGCACAAATGTACCCAGCAAGACTTACATCAGATCTAACTATATATGCATCGGTATCAACAAAGGGGGTGGTGGAGTTTAACTGCAGCAAGCCAGCTTTGACTCGGTGGCTACCCTAAACTACGACTGCAAGTAACTCTTATGAGGTGGCGCACACGAGTCCACATATTCACCATATTAATACACCACTATGGATCTGCTCCCGTCTCCCTACGAGAACGCCTTCCATAGCACTCACGCTTATGTTGCACATTTTAGAGTATCCACTTTCACTTGTCTATGAACTGTATAGGCAACCCAGAGGTCCTTTACCGCGGATGCGGCTATTCGAATAGATGATGTTAACCCTATAGAGGTGTACTTCTTCACACACGCTCTCACCACTTACCGTCGTTTACATGGCATGTACTCGGCAACCTTCAAGCGGAAGCCCAACGAGGGTGTCGGCCATGACCTACCTAAACACTCAAGTCTCTAGTCCACGTTTATCGCCTATTCAGGTTCCATCCGCAGGAAGTCCGGCCGAGGTTTCCACATACGGCCCCGAACGATGTGTACAGGGTTCCACATACGGCCCCGAACGATACTACAAACACCAGAAACTACTTGCAACTCCTGGACAAGGGACAAGAGTGGTTAAGAAGCCGAGAGGGGTCGAGTTACCGGAACCCAATGTGTGGTAGTAACTGTTCATGGATCACAAAAACAGAACTCAGTTCCTGAGGACGGTTTCATTGAGACAGCCCACCATGTACTCCTACATGGCCTCTCACCGCTACCTTTACCAAATCATGTTCACATACTTAGCTCTCAACAGTAGGACATGTTCACAACTTTCCAATTCATCCCTGGTGAGTCAGACCTGACACAACTCTAAGCAATAGCAGGCATGACAAACAAGCATGAATGAGTAGGCACATCAAGGCTCAAACAACTCATACTCATGCTAGTGGGTTTCATCTATTTACTGTGGCAATGACATATCGTGCAAAGGAAAGGGGTTCAACTACCGCAGCATGTAACAGTTGAATCGTTGTTGTCCTAATGTAGTAAAAGAGAGCAGAAGCGAGAGAGTGGGATTGTATCAGAATGAACAAGGGGGTTTTCCTTGCCTGGCACTCCTGAAGATCATATAGCTCTTCATCAGTGTCATCGATCTCATCGTCGGAACCACGTCTACTGAGGGGGAACAATTACTGGCAATAAAGAGGAATCACAACCAATGCAATGCAACATTATGATGCATGATCATGACATGGCAACATTTTGGTGTTTCGAGATCATGACACGACATCTCTGGGGCGTGCGAGCGCTCGGGGCTCGGCTGGCTCAGTGTAGTGGATGACGGGGAAGCCCGTGGGCACGTCCAGGCGATGAGGGAGCGGTGGTGACTGCAGCTTGACGGCGGCGAGCGCTCGGCAGGGTCAGCCATGGCGATCAGAGGAGAGAGAGAGAGGGCGAGGGGGGAGGAGTGAGATGTCTAGGGGGTCGGGGCGTCTCCGTGGCGCGCGAAGGGAGCTCAGGAGCGCCTCGGTGGCAAGTAGGAGGTGGCCTGGACGGTGCGCGCGGCCGACAGGCAGCTGCCTGCTTGCTCTGGCGGGAGGTGGCTGATGACTGGCAAGGGGCCAATGGGCTGGGCCAGCAGTAGTTGGGCAAGGTGGGCTGCAGGTAAGCCAGGTGGGTTTTCTCTCTGGTTTTCTAATTTTGTTTTTGTTTTTCTATTTTCTGCAGTATGTTTATATTTGGTTTCCTAACCAAATAATTTTTGTTGCTTCTAAAAATAATTGTGTATGCAAACTGAATTATTTTAGATCCCCACATAAAGTTCTAGAATTATTGGAGCTATAAAATTGTTTATAGGAATTCATAGCCCCAATTCAAATACTTAGTGACTTAATTCAGAGACCAAAAATGCCAATGAAAAATATGCATCATCACTGGATAAGGTTTACACCTTTTCCATAAATCATGAACATTTTTGAAGGGCATTTTGGGTCCATTGAAAATGATTTTTATTTGAACCTAGTTGGATTCATTTGTGCTAGGATTTGAACATCCTGAATTCAAATTCATTTGAATTTTAACATGAGGCATAGATGCTTTAATGCAACTAGTTACAAGCAATTCTAGGCCTGTGACAACTCACCCCCACTAAACAAGAATCTCGTCCCGAGATTCAAGACGTGAGGTAAGAAGACCGAGGGGTCACAAAGCTAACACAATCTTCATGATCTGATTTGCCCTTCTCGAAGATGTTGATTCATTGCTCCAATTGATCTTGACGTCTTTGCTTTTGAGATCTTCTTCCAACATGATGACGGCAGAAGGAAACTCTACAGGAATCGATCTTCTTGAAGATCAAGCAACTCAAAATCAACTCATGAAGTGAGATGTTGGAAACATCTCTTGAGCTGAGGCACAAAACACACATCAAGAGGGATGGAAAGAAACTGATAACAAAGGTTCAATTTGATAGGCAACAATTCCACGCTTAGATAATATGGTGCATGGGTTTCAAAGTAGCAAGGAGTTAATTGCCATGACTCCATAACGGGGCACCTTAGGGAAGGTGGCTCGTATAATTAATCCCTTAAGTGGCAAAAATATACATTTGATACATAGATCATTGAAAAATCTTCATACCAGCCCAAGGCAATTTGCAATCGATTACTTGAAGGAGTTCGGAAGAACGGCATACTCCGACTAGAATGGGTGATGTGGACTACCTAGTTGAAGATAATGCAATGGAAGATTTTTGCCTATCATCGGAAATGGATGGGACCCATGGTAAGCCACTTTTGAAGATGGTCTTGGACAGAAACTGCTGAGAAGGGCAGCCCATGGGAAATTGGCACAATGGCGGTGCAAGCTGGGGACAAAATGCAAATGTTGGAATGTTCCAACCATCATATCTGCCTGAGATTCAGATGTGGTTAGTAACATGATACTTCAGACATCATGTCTGGAAAAGAAATTTTGCAACACAACCTGATGGGACAATGTTGCGAGATTCTCGAGAAATGAACTACGATAGCAAGCTCCAAAACATGAGCTGGTTCTGCTACATATAGGTGAACACGTTGTCCAAGACAAGCATGATCACATACTAGTCTTACAATGAAACGCTACCGAGTTCTGGTTGGGAACCATCATCAAGGATATCGAAGTCCTTTCATAAGCCCGGGTTAGCTCTTAAGAAGGAGCTTCTTCTCCTTGAACAAATCAATCAGTGGCTTGGTGTGCTAGGGATGCATATGGAATGAAGATGATCAGTCTATCGGACCATAGAATACTTCGCACGTGCATGATTGACTTGGGATAATTCCATAGGAAGAAAACAAGCTCTCTCGAACTCACGGTGGCAACTTACATCAAACACACGTGAATTAGAGGAAGTCACTTCTTTCATCCAAACATATGCTTCATGAGCTAGCATGAAGAAATGCTTTCAAAGTTTCCAACACTAGCTTAATGTTCAACATGAATCATGGACAAGATGAAAATATTGCCGACGGGCTCAACAATAGGTCATCCAGATTTCCATGAAGATGGAATTCCACAACTATGTGAACAAAGCGATAGCATTGGTCAGACCCAAAGAATATAATGGTGTCTGGTCGAGGAAACCACAACGAGTAAGACAACATTACGAACATCGTTGGTTCTGATTTGATTTAAGGATAGACCACACTCAAATCAAAGTTTGGATAAGATGATAGGTCCATTAACTGGTCACGAGGGTCAATCAATGAAAATACCATCTTTCTTCAACACACATGTACAAAGAGTTATCCCTTTGGAATGAACTAAGTCGGATAAAGCTTTTATCTTCCAACTCTCCAAGTTGTTCTTTAGCTTAACCAACTAGCTCAGGGGTATCCAACACAGATTCTTGGAGAATGGCTGGTTTAGAGGAAAACCAACTTGATCACGAGCTCAACATAACAGTCAGGGGACAACCTAGTAATACTTCTGAGAAGATATTCAGAAAACCACGAACCACCGATATGTTACTAAGCTCGAGAACAACCTTGCTTTTCAGGGCAAGATGATATGATCAAAAGAGTGAGGGATTGAATAATCCTACCTCATTGATCGAAGAGTGCACCAGAAATAAGGACTAAGTTGCACAATCCATCTTAGAATGGTGATTCAAAAGCCAACACGCTAAAGATGAGAATATTGTCCTTTAACTACCAAGCAACATGGTTGCTAGGAGTATTAATTTCACACATCATGGTTCACTTGTCGGCATTCTGGTTACAATAACACCAAACCGAGAAATGAACAATGATGGCAAGAAGTATTACTGTGTAAAGAATTCATAAGATATCTTGCAATTCTCATGACAATCCTGACATAAAGGGGGTTAATACTCCAGGGTAGAACAGAACAAAAGCCGGAGTGGCATTTTGATCTGCGGAATACAACCACTTTGACCCAATCCTAGAAATGTATAAGGTACTGGAGTTTGTTTCTCCTAGTCATTCCAAAATAGAATGGCTTAACGGACCACAAGGATAATAGACACCGACGAACACGATGGCACAACTATTCCTGACTATCACTTGATAGACGGAGGTCAGGATACAACGAAAGAGGAACAACTCAAAGGAACATATGTTTTTCTGAGTTGTGGATGCATAGATTAGTATGTCGAGCGAAGCTCAACATTTCTTTCAGATAACCCATGCGGAAAGGGTAGAACTGGCAGATTCACAATATAGAATGGAGATCTCATCAAGAGCACTCTGGTTGTGATATTTTGGTTCAAAAGAACTCCTACGAAGAATGGTTCATGGTAATTGGAAGAAGGATGTACCATGAACCTCGAGGACTATCGCAAAGGTTACTAATATCCTAAAGGAACTAGCAACACTATCAACATGAGGTAAGTAGGGTGAATCCCGGGTTCAAGAACCCAGGAATAGAATGCCTACTAACTAAATGGCATCACGGGATGCTTTCGAGAATAATGGCCAGAATCATCACACTAGGACACAAAACATGGCTAGGTTACTAGATGATCCCCTAAGACACCTAGGGTCATAATAATAACTCCAACTTATATGTCGAGGCAATAGAGTACCTCAACTCAGCAATTACTGTGGTTAATCCGGCCCAAAGGTAAATTGAGAATGGAAAGAAGGGATTTGCAAATGCATCAGACTATTTAGAAACCTGGGATGACTCGGACAGCATAACGGCTGTAAATGCTCGAAAAGATTTGAGACATCCTGCAAAATGGTGGCATAACCATGGGATCATCATAGTATCAAGGTTCTGAGATGAACTGTCAACACACATAAGTAGTAGGAACTAAACTGGGGCTTGAAACCATCAATATTATAGGTCTACAGATTAGTAAGATGTGATCCTGATAGAAAGATGAGAAGCCTAGTTCTTAACCCCCGTAGAAAAGACGAGGTTGACTCAGATCAGAAGGGCATAAGGTAAAGGAGTAAAAATAGCCTTACGTTCCCTTCCACAATCAACCTTATATAAATAAAGCATTTCTAGACTCAACTTCGACCAGTTTGGCTTGATAATCCTACAGGCAGTCAGGCTCTGATACCAAAGCTGTCAGGACCCCGATCCTAAGCCACCTCAATCTAGCATGTAACACATCATATCGCTTTGCAGCCTCACGCACGGTATTCCCACGGGTGCCACCTTACCTGGCCCGGGACCATTTGCGCCTTTTGGCTCACGTATATGATAGTGTCGCTAGCATCCATATGACAGAGAACCCGGGCCGACATGACTAGTCGTGAACCCAAAGTGGCACTAACTTACAGGGACAGGCACACATGACCCAGCAATGAATGTGTCGGTCATCAGCGAGTGAATTCGCGCTGTAGCAACTGGGCTAGCAGGACTCCGAAAGACACCGCATGACATTTCCCCGAAGGGACAGACACAGGATCAAAGAAGGACACATGCCGGCCAGTCTAACTGTTCCGGAGCAGTAGCAACTGGGCTAACAGGACTCCGGTAAACCGGGCTGTAGCAGACTACCATGGCTCGGTGGAAGCACTAGACTACATTTCCCCATAAGAGAGGCTACCGAGGATAGACAACTAGATTGTCAGATCCCACACATACCAATCATTTCAAATCATACACACAATATGCTCGACATGTGCAAATACAACATGGCATCACAACAAAACTCTACAACTCAGGTATTTATTCATTAGGCTCCGAGGAGCCAAGCATTACAAACATGGGTCTCATGACCCCACATACAGAGCATACAAGCAACAAGCACATGCGGAAGCTTAACTTGTCTGAGTACAGACAACTACAAATGAAAAAGGCCGAGAAGCCTGACTATTTACAAGATCCTGCCGAGGGCACAAGATCGTAGCTGAGGTAACAAGCTAAACGTCAAAGTCCATGCGGAACTACTAGCGAGACTGAAGTCTCTCTCCAAAAACATAAATTAAGCAAACGTGAGTACAAATGTACCCAACAAGACTTACATCAGATCTAACTATATATGCATCGGTATCAACAAAGGGGGTGGTGGAGTTTAACTGCAGCAAGCCAGCTTTGACTCGGTGGTTATCCTAAACTACGACTGCAAGTAACTCTTTTGAGGTGGTGCACATGAGTCCACATATTCACCATATTAATACACCACTATGGATCCGCTCCCGTCTCCCTACGAGAACGTCTCCCTACGACTGCAAGTAACTCTTTTAGGGGTCCTTTACCGCGGACGCGGCTATTCGAATAGATGATGTTAACCCTGCAGGGGTGTACTTGTTCACACATGCTCTCACCACTTACCGCCGTTTACACGACATGTACTCGGCAACCTTCAAGCGGAAGCCCAACGAGGGTGTCGGCCACGGCCTACCTAAATACTCAAGTCTCTAGTCCAGGTTTATCGCCTATTCAGGTTTCATCCGCAGGGAGTCCGGCCGAGGTTTCCACATACGGCCCTGAACGATGTGTACAGGGTTCCGCGACACCAAACGGGCGCCTGGCATATCCGGCCACGTGCCTACCGCATCACAGCCCACCCCTTGGGTCAGCGCAGCGCATGGCCTCCAGCATACTACAAACACCAGAAACTACTTGCAACTCCTGGACAAGGGACAAGGGTGGTTAAGAAGCCGAGAGGGGTCGAGTTACCGGAACCCAATGTGTGGTAGTAACTGTTCATGGATCATAAACACAGAACTCAGTTCCTGAGGACGGTTTCAATGAGACAACCCACCATGTACTCCTACATGGCCTCTCACCCCTACCTTTATCAAATCGTGTTCACACACTTAGCTCTCAACAGTAGGACATGTTCACAACTTTCCAATTCATCCCCGGTGAATCAGACCTGACACAACTCTAAGCAATAGCAGGCATGACAAACAAGCATGAATGAGTAGGCACATCAAGGCTCAAACAACTCCTACTCATGCTAGTGTGTTTCATCTATTTACTGTGGCAATGACAGATCATGCAAAGGAAAGGGGTTCAACTACCGCAGCATGTAACAGTTGAATCGTTGTTGTCCTAATGCAGTAAAAGAGAGCAGGAGTGAGAGCGTGGGATTTTATCGGAATGAACAAGGGGGTTTTGCTTGCCTGGCACTCTTGATGATAATATAGCTCTTCATCGGTGTCATCGATCTCATCGTAGGAACCACATCTACTGAGGGGGAACAATTACCGACAACAAAGAGGAAACACAATCAATGCAATGCAACATTATGATGCATGATCATGACATGGCAACATGCTGGTGTTTTGAGCTAATGCAACTAGCAACAAAGTTAAATGAAGTTGGTTTGAACCCTACATTCAAATTCAAACTCCATATGTGAAATTCAAATGCCATTTATATGATCTGTCCTAAACAGCAGCCATAAGTTGTTCTAACATGTATGAAAACAGTATAGATGGAAAGATTGGATTTTTCTGATTATTTTTCATATATAAATATTTGCATTTGGAGTTACAGGTTAATTTCTATGATTTTCTTAAGTTAGCACTATTTTCTGGAATTTCTTGAATAAGAGTAAATCTAGAAAAGGGAATTACTACATCAGCATGACGTCTGAATGATGTCAGCGTGTCAACAGGGGTGGCCCAGGTCAAACCTGACACTGGAGCCCATATGTCAGTCTAACAGGGCTAACTAATTAAGTTTAAAACTAAACTAAACTAATTAACAAGACGGGCCCCACTTGTCATTGACCCAGGGGAGGTCAAACCCATGGTCAACCGAGGCTGACCCGCCGGCGGTTCGACGCTGGCGTCCACAGACGCGGCGGAGGGGCTCGGGATCGCTTCCCCGGCGCCCAAACGAGCAGCCGAGGGCAGCTACGCGGAGCTGGAGCTCACCCGCGCCCGTTGCAGCAAGCAGTAGCAGCTAAGGCAGCCGGAGCTCACCGGAAACGAGCTCAAGGTGGCGGCCGACGTTCGGGTGTGAGTGGCGTGGCAGCTACGGCGTGCGAGAGCGAGAGCGGAGAGGGGAAGCAGGGGCAGTGGCTCGGCAAGTCGGGCGAGATGGACGGCGAACTTGGGGGAGGTCAGAGACGAGCAGGACGGCGAGGGGGATCCCTGGCGGATGAACGGCGAGGCAAGGTCGGGGAAGAATCTCCGGGGCGTGCGAGCGCTCGGGGCTCGGCTGGCTCGGTGAAGTGGACGACGGGGAAGCTCGTGGGCACGTCCAGGCAACGAGGGAGCGGTGGTGGCTACGGCTTCACGGTGGCGAGCGCTCGGTAGCGTCGGCCATGCCTATCAGAGGAGAGAGAGAGGGCGAAGGGGGAGGAGTGAGATGTCCAGGGGGTCGGGGTGTCTCCGTGGCGCGCGAAGGGAGCTCAGGAGCGCCTCGGTGGCAAGCAGGAGGTGGCCAGGACGGCACGCGCGGCCGACAGGCAGCTGCCTACCTGCTCTAGCGGGAGGTGGCTGATGACTGGCAGGGGGCCAGTGGGCTGGGCCAACAGTAGTTGGGCCAGGTGGGCTACATGTAAGCCAGGTGGGTTTTCTCTCTGGTTTTCTAATTTTGTTTCTTTTTTTTCTATTTTCTGCAGTATGTTTATATTTGGTTTCCTGACCAAATAATTTTTGCTGCTTCTGAAAATAATTGTGTATGCAAACTGAATTATTTCAGAGCCCCACATAAAGTTCCAGAATTATTGGAGCTATAGAATTGTTTATAGGAATTCATAGCCCCAATTCAAATACTTAGTGACTTAATTCAGAGACCAAAAATGCCAATGAAAAATATGCATCATCACTGGATAAGGTTTACACCTTTTACCATAAATCATGAACACTTTTGAAGGGCATTTTGGGTCCATTGAAAATGATTTTTATTTGAACCTAGTTGGATTAATGTGTGCTAGGGTTTGAACATCCCCAATTTAGATTCATTTGAATTTTAACATGATGCATAGATGCTTTAATGCAACTAGTGACAAGCAATTCTAGGGCTGTGACAATTATGCAACTCCCGAATACCGGAGGAACACCTTGTGTACTATCAAATGTCACAACGTAACTGGGTGATTATAAACATGATCTACAGGTGTCTCCGAAGGTGTTTGTTGAGTTGGCATAGATCGAGATTATGATTTGTCACTCCGTGTATCAGAGAGGTATCTCTGGGCCCTCTCGGCGATGCACATCACTATAAGCCTTTCAAGCAATGTGACTAATGAGTTAGTTACGGGATGATGCATTACGGAATGAGTAAAGAGACATCCCAGTAACGAGATTGAACTAGGTATGAAGATACCGATGGTCGAATCTCGGGCAAGTAACAGACCGATGACAAAGGGAATAACGTATGTTGTTATGTGCTTTGACTGATAAAAATCTTCGTAGAATATGTAGGAACCAATGTGAGTATCCAGGTTCTGCTATTGGTTATTGACCGGAAACGTGTCTCGGTCATGTCTACATAGTTCTCGAACCCGTAGGGTCCGCATGCTTAACGTTCGATGACGATTTGCATTATGAGTTATATGTTTTGGTGACCAAAGTTTGTTGGGAGTCCCGGATGAAATCACGGACATGACGAGGAGTCTCGAAATGGTCGAGAAGTAAAGATTGATATATTGGAAGGTAGTATTCGGACACCGGAAGGGTTCCGGAGTGTATCGGGTACATACCGGAGTACCGGAGGGGTTACCGGAACCCCCCAGGGAAAATTATGGGCCATAGGAGGGAGGCTACCCAACCCACAAGGGGCTGGTGCGCCCCCCACAAGGAAGCAGGCCGAATTGGATTAGGGAAGGGGGCGGCGCCCCCCTTTCCTTCTCTTACTCCCTCTCCTTTCCCGCTTTCCCCCTCCGGAAGAAGGAAAAGGGGGGGGGGGGGGCGAATCCTACTAGGACTGGAGTCCTAGTAGGACTCCCCTCTCCCTAGCGTGTCCCTTGGTAGCCGGCCTCCCCCTCCCCTCCTTTATATACGGGGGCAGGGGGGCACCCCAAAGCACAACAGTTGTTTCTTAGCCATGTGCGGTGCCCCCACTACAAAAAAATACACTTCCGCGATGATACGTGTTTGTCACAGTAGGTCACGTTTTCTGTCATGCATGTATATCCATGACAATTTGATGACAAAATCGAGATAGTCATACCTGTGCTTTCGTAGAAGTGTTCCATGACATTACCAAAATTATCATCACGAAGTGTCCACTTCCATGACGATAAATCGCGCGTCATAGAAGTGCTTTCGTCAAGGGTGACCGACACATGGCATCCACCGTAACGGGTCGCCTTAAGCTATCGGGTCCGGTTTTGGATCCGATAACCCGTTAACAGCCCGGACGAATGGGAAATTTCCACGTGTAAAATTCTGATTGGCCGGAGGAAACACATGTCAACTCGTCAGTGGGTCAGATTGGCGCCTATGATATGTCGACACGTGCGACGGCCTGATACGTCTCCAACGTATCAATAATTTTTTATTGTTCCATGCTATATTATATTCTGTTTTGGATGTTTATTGGGCTTTATTATACACTTTTATATTATTTTTGGGACTAACCTATTAACCGGAGGCGCAACCCAAATTGCTGTTTTTTGCCCGTTTCAGTGTTTTGCAGAAAAAGAATATCAAACAGAGTCCAAACGGAATGAAACCTTCGGGAACGTGATTTTCGGAACGAACGTGATCCAGAGGACTTGGAGTCTACGCAAAGCAACGAACAAGGAAGGCACAAGGTAGGGGACGCGCCTACCCCCTGGGCGCGTCCTCCACCCTCGTGGGCCCCTCGTTGCTCCACCAACGTACTTCTTCCTCCTATATATACCCACATACCCGAAAAACATCAACAGGAGAGCCAAAACCCTATTTCCACCGCCGCAACCTTCTATACCTGTGAGATCCCATCTTGGGGCATTTTCTGACGCTCCGCCAGAGGGGGCATTGATCACGGAGGGCTTTTACAACAACACCATAGCCTCTCCGATGATGCGTGAGTAGTTTACCTCAGACCTTCGGGTCCATAGTTGTTAGCTAGATGTCTTCTTCTCCCTTTTTGGATCTCAATACTAAGTTCTCCCCCTCTCTCGTGGAGATCTATTCGATGTAATCTTCTTTTGCGGTGTGTTTGTCGAGATCCGATGAATTGTGGGTTTATGATCAAGATTATCTATGAACAATATTTGAATCTCCTCTGAATTCTTTTATGTATGATTGGTTATCTTTGCAAGTCTCTTCGAATTATCAGTTTGGTTTGGCCTACTAGATTGATCTTTCTTGCAATAGGAGAAGTGCTTAGCTTTGGGTTCAATCTTGCGGTGTCCTTTCCCAGTGACAGCAGGGGCAGTAAGGCACGTATTGTATTATTGTCATCGAGGATAAAAAGATGGGGTTTATATCATATTGCATGAGTTAATCCTTCTACATCATGTCATCTTGCCTAATGCGTTACTCTGTTCTTATGAACTTAATACTCTAGATGCATGCTGGATAGTGGTCAATGTGTGGAGTAATAGTAGTAGATGCAGAATCGTATCGGTCTACTTGTCGCAGACGTGATGCCTATATACATGATCATACCTAGATATTCTCATAACTATGCTCAATTCTATCAATTGCTCGACAGTAATTTGTTTACCCATCGCAATACTTATGCTATCTTGAGAGAAGCCACTAGTGAAACCTATGGCCCCTGGGTCTATTCTCCATCATATTAATCTTCCAACACTTTGCTATTTCTATTTCCGTTTATTTTAGTTTGCATCTTTATCATAAAAATATCAAAAACATTATCCTATCATCTCTATCAGATCTCACTCTCGTAAGTAACCGTGAAGGGATTGACAACCCCTTTATCGCGTTGGTTGCGAGGTTCTTGTTTGTTTGTGTAGGTGTGTGGGACTCACGCGTGGACTCCTACTGGATTCATACCTTGGTTCTCAAAACTGAGGGAAATACTTATGCTACTTTGCTGCATCACCCTTTCCTCTTCAAGGGAAAACCAACGCAGTGCTCAAGAGGTAGCAAGAAGGATTTCTGGCACCGTTGCCGGGGAGATTTGCGCCAAGTCAAGTCAAGATTTGACTCCCAACAACGAGCCATTTCTGGTGCCGTTGTCGGGGAGTGTACGCACAAGTCAAGCCATACCAAGTACCCATCACAAACTCATCTCCCTCGCATTACATTATTTGCCATTTGCCTCTCGTTTTCTCTCCCCCACTCCACCCTTGCCGTTTTATTCGCCCTCTCTTTCGTTTGCCTCTTTTTCGCTTGCTTCTTGTTTGCTCATGTGTTGGATTGCTTGTTTGTCACGATGGCTCAAGATAATACTAAATTGTGTGACTTTACCAATACCAACAACAATGATTTTCTTAGCACTCCGATTGCTCCTCTTAATGATGCTGAATCTTGTGAGATTAATGCTGCTTTGCTGAATCTTGTTATGAAAGATCAATTCGTCGGCCTTCCTAGTGAAGATGCCGATACCCATCTAAATAGCTTTGTTGATTTGTGTGATATGCAAAAGAATAGGGATGTTTATAATGATATTGTTAAATTGAAGCTATTCCCTTTTTTGCTTAGAGATCGTGCTTAAGTTTGGTTCTCGTCTTTGCCTAAAAATAGTATTGATTCTTGGAATAAGTGCAAAGATGCTTTTATCTCTAAGTATTTTCCTCCTGCTAAAATCATCTCTCTTAGAAATGATATTATGAATTTTAAGCAACTTGATCATGAACATGTTGCACAAGATTGGGAGAGGATGAAATTAATGATACGTAATTGCCCTGCTCATGGTTTAAATTTGTGGATGATTATACAAAAATTATATGCCGGATTGAATTTTGCTTCTAGAAATCTTTTAGATTCGGCCGCGGGAGGCACTTTTGTGGAAATCACTTTAGGAGAAGCTACTAAACTCCTAGATAATATTATGGTTAATTATTCTCAATGGCACACCGAAAAATCTACTAATAAAAAAGTGCATGCAATAGAAGAAATTAATGTTTTGAGTGGAAAGATGGATGAACTTATGAAATTATTTGCTACTAAAAGTGTTTCTTCTAATCCTAATGATATGCATTTGTCTACTTTGATTTAGAATAATAATGAATCTATGGATGTGAATTTTGTTCGTAGGAATAATTTTGGTAACAACGCGTATAGGGGAAACTTTAATCCTAGGCCGTTCCCTAGTAATTCATCTAATAATTATGGTAATTCCTACAACAATTCTTACGGAAATTTCAATAAGATGCCCTCTGAATTTGAGAATAGTGTTAAGGAGTTTATGAATTTGCAAAAGAATTTCAATGCTTTGCTTGAAGAAAAATTGCTTAAAGTTGATGAATTGGCTAGGAACGTTGATAGAATTTCTCTTGATGTTGATTCTTTGAAACTAGATCTATTCCACCCAAGCATGATATCAATGAGTCTCTCAAAGCCATGAGAATTTCCATTGATGAGTGCAAAGAAAGAACCGCTAGAATGGGTGCTAAGAAAGATTGCTTTATGAAAGCGTGTTCTTCTAATTTCTATGATAATAAAGATGAAGACCTAAAAGTTATTGATGTGTCCCCTATTATATCTTTGTTTTGCAATATGAATCTTGATAATGATGGGACTGAAGATGAGTCACCTTTACCTAGAAGGCGTTCCAAAAATTCAGAGTTTTTAGATTTTGATGCAAAATTTGGTAAAAGTGGTATTGAAGAAGTTAAAACTTTAAATATCAACGAACCCACTATTTTGTATTTCAAGGAATTTAATTATGATAATTTCTCTTAATAGATTGTATTTCCTTGTTGCAATCCGTGCTAAATTCTCCGCATGCTTATAGTCAAAATAAGGCTTTTACTAAACATATCGTTGATGCTTTGATGCAATCTTACAAAGAAAAACTTGAGTTGGAAGTTTCTATCCCTAGAAAACTTTATGATGAGTGGGAACCTACTATTAAAATTAGAATTAAAGATCATGAATGCTATGCTTTGTGTGATTTGGGTGCTAGTGTTTCCACGATTCTGAAAACTTTGTGTGATTTGCTAGGTTTTCATGATCTTGATGATTGCTCTTTAAATTTGCACCTTGTGGATTCCACTATCAAAAACCCTATGGGAAGAATTAATGATGTTATTATTGTTGCAAATAGGAATTATGTGCCTGTAGATTTTATCGTTCTCGATATAGATTGCAATCCTTCATGTCCTATTATTCTTGGTAGACCTTTCCTTAGAACGATTGGTGCAATTATTGATATGAAGGAAGTACATATTAGATTCCAATTTACGTTAAGGAAAGGCATGAAACACTTTCCTAGAAAGAAAATAAAGTTACCTTATGAATCTATTATGAGAGCCACTTATGGTTTGCCAACCAAAAATGGCAATACTTAGATCTATCCTTGCTTTTATGGCTAGCTAGGGGCGTTAAACGATAGCGCTTGTTGGGAGGCAACCCAATTTTATTTTAGTTTTTTGCTTTTTGCTTATGTTTAGGAATAAATATTTGATCTAGCCTCAGTTAGATTCGTTTTTATGTTTTAATTAGTGTTTGTGCCAAGTAAAACCCTTAGGATAACCTACGGTGATAGTTATTTGATTCTGCTGCCGAAAACAGAAACTTTGTGCGCACGAGATTAGTTTTCATAAATCACAGGAACGTGATTTTCAGTTTATTCTTTTTGCTGTACATCAATAAACAAATTATCTAGAACTTCCTAATTTTGTGGAATTGTTTACGTTCCAGAAGTTTGCGTTAGTTACAGATTACTACAGACTGTTCTGTTTTTGACAGATTCTGTTTTTCGTGTGTTGTTTGCTTATTTTGATGAATCTATGGCTAGTAAAATAATTTATAAACCATAGGGAAGTTGTAATACAGTATGTTTAACACCAATATAAATAAAAAATTAGTTCATTACAGTACCTTGAAGTGGTGTTTTGTTTTCTTTCGCTAACTGAGCTTATGAGACTTTCTGTTGAGTTTTGTGTTGTGAAGGTTTCAAGTTTTGGGTAGAGATTTGATGGATTATGGAACAAGGAGTGGAAAAAGCCTAAGCTTGGGGATGCCCATGGCACCCAAGATAATCTAAGGACACCAAAAAGCCAAAGCTTGGGGATGCCCTGGAAGGCATCCCCTCTTTCGTCTTCGTCCATCGGTAACTTTACTTGGAGCTATATTTTTATTCACCACATGATATGTGTTTTGCTTGGAACGTCTTGTATGATTTGACTCTTTTCTTTTTAGTTTACCACAATCATCCTTGCTGTACACACCTTTTGAGAGAGACACACATGATTCGGAATTTATTAGAATACTCTATATGCTTCGCTTATATCTTTTGAGCTATATAGTTTTGCTCTAGTCCTTCACTTATATCTTTTAGAGCACGGTGGTGGATTTGTTTTATAGAAACTATTGTTATCTCATGCTTCACTTATATTATTTTGAGAGTCCTACAAAACAGCATGGTAATTTGCTTTAAACAAGAAATTAATCCTAATATGCTAGGCATTCAAGATTAGTAAAAACTTTCTTATGAGTGTGTTGAATACTAAGAGAAGTTTGATGCTTGATGATTGTTTTGAGATATGGAGGTATTAATATTAAAGTCATGCTAGTTGAGAAATTATGAAATGAGAAATACTTGTGTTGAAGTTTGTGATTCCTGTAGCATGCACGTATGGTGAACCGTTATGTGATGAAGTTGGAGCATGATATATTTATTGATTGTCTTCCTTATGTGTGGAGGTCGGGATCGTGCGATGGTTAACTCCTACCAACCCTTCCCCTAGGAGCATGCGTGTAGTACTTTGTATTGATGACTTGTAGATTTTGGCAATAAGTATGTGAGTTCTTTATGACTAATATTGAACCCATGGATTATACGCACTCTCACTCTTCCACCATTGCTAGCCTCTCTAGTACCGCGCAACTTTCGCCGGTGCATTACACCCACCATATACCTTCCTATAAATAGCCACCATACTATTATGGCATTTCCATAGCCATTCCGACATATATTGCCATGCAACTTTCCACTGTTCCGTTTATTATGACACGCTCCATCATTGTCATATTGCTTAGCATGATCATGTAGTTGACATAGTATTTGTGGCAAAGCCACTGTTCATAATTCTTTCATACATGTCACTCATGATTCATTGCATATCCCGGTACATCGCCAGAGGCATACACATAGAGTCATATTTTGTTCTAAGTATTGAGTTGTAATTCTTGAGTTGTAAGCAATAAAAGTGTGATGTTCATCATTATTAGAGCATTGTCCCATGTGAGGAAAGGATGATGGAAACTATGATTCCCCCACAAGTCGGGATGAGCTTCCGGACTAAATGAAAAAAAGAGAAAAGAAGGCAAAGAAAAAAAAGAGAAAAGGCCCAAGAAAAAATGAGAGAAAAGAGAGAAGGGACAATGTTACTATCCTTTTACCACACTTGTGCTTCAAAGTAGCACCAAGATCTTCATGATAGACAGTCTCCTATGATATCACTTTCATTTACTAGTGGGAATTTTTCATTATAGAACTTGGCTTGTATATTCCAATGACGGGCTTCCTCAAAATTGCCCTAGGTCTTCGTGAGCAAGCAAGTTGGATGCACACCCACTTAGTTTCTTTTGTTAAGCTTTCATACACTTATAGCTCTAGTGCATCCGTTGCATGGCAATCCCTACTCACTCACATTGATATGTATTAATGGGCATCTCCATAGCCCATTGATATGCCTAGTTGATGAGACTATCTTCTCCTTTTTGTCTTCTGCACAACCACCATATTCTATTCCACATATAGTGTTATGTCCATGGCTCATGCTCATGTATTGCATGAAAGTTGAAAAGGTTTGAAAATTCTAAAGTATGAAAAAATTGCTTGGCTGAAACCAGGTGAGGGAGTCCTGGATTAGGGGGTATCCGGACAGCCGGACTGTGTACAACGTCCGGACTATTGAAGCGTGAAGATACAAGACTCAAGACTTCGGCCCGTGTCCGGATGGGACTCTCCTTTGCATGGAAGGCAAGCTTGGCGATCCGGATATTATATTTCCTTCCTTGTAACCGACTCCATGTAAACCCTAGCCCTCTCTGGTGTCTATATAAACCGAAGAGGTTGGTCCTTAGAAGGCCAGTCACAATTACAATCATACCATCATAGGCTAGCTCTTAGGGTTTAACCTCTACGATCTCGTGGTAGATCTACTCTTGTACTACCCATATCATCAATATTAATCAAGCAGGAAGTAGGGTTTTGCCTCCATTGAGAGGGCCCGAACCTGGGTAAACATCTGTGTCCCTTGCTTCCTGTTACCATCAGCCTTGACGCACAGATCGGGACCCCCTACATGAGATCCGCCGGTTTTGACACCGACATTGGTGCTTTCATTGAGAGTTCCTCCGTGTCATCGTTGTCAGGCTCGATGGCTCCTTCAATCATCATCAACGACACTTTCCAAGGAGAAACTTTCACCTCGGACAGATCTTCGTGTTCGGCGGCTTCGCACTGCGGGCCAATTCGCTCGGCCACCTGGAGCAGATCGATAGCTATGCCCCCGGCCACCAGGTAAGGTTCGGAAACTTGAACTACACAGCGGATATTCGCGGGTACTTGATCTTCGACGGATTCGGGCCAGCGCCAGGAGCGCCGAACAGTCATGATGAGCACAGCTTAGACCTGCTGTCAAACGATGCTCGGGATATCACCCTGGCAGAAGCCTCGGATCTAAATCCGGGGCAGGTTGCGTTGCCTAAGGACGGAGGGCTGGACCCCGCCCCACAGGCCGTACCCTCATCAGCGATGGAGCCGACCACGGGCCTCACTTCTGAGGGAGCCTGTGACTCCGGACCTCCGGATTCATATCCGGTTGTAGGTTCCAGTCCGCGCGTCCCCAAATCCGCCAAGCCTGGTTGGGCTCCGGTGATGGAATTCACCACGGCAGACGTCTTTCAGCACTCGCCCTTTGGTGACATATTGAACTTATTGAAGTCTCTCTCTTTGTCAGGAGACTCTGGGCCGAACTATGTCCGGCTTGAGTGGGAAGCAGACGGCGACGGAATTCATTGCCCACCCACCACCCACTTCATTGCCACGGTCGATGACCTAACCGACGTGCTTGACTTCGACTCCGAAGACATCAACGGTATGGACGACGATGTAGGAGAATTACAGGAGCCACCGCTCACAGGGCGGTGGATGCCCACCTCCTCATATGATATATATATATATATATATATATATATATATATATATATATATATATATATATATATATATATATATATATATATATATGGTGGACACTCCGAAGGAAACCAATGGTGAGGAGGCAATGGAGGACAACCCCTCGGGGAGAAAAGCAAACCATGGGCTTCGTTGGCGCCGCTCCAAGCCCCGCCACGGCAACACCGGCCCTGGAGACGAAAGCAATCCAGATGGTGCCGAAGGGGAATATAGTCCTGATCAGCCTACCTTCAAGCTGGCCGGACCGGTCACGATGGGATACTTAGAGAAGGACAACTATACACCCTCTTCCGACGACGAGGTAAGCCTCGGCAATGACAAATTTGGCGTACCTGAAGATCTAGTGGAACAAGTTCGCTTCAAGCAAAGGCTCCTGGCCACGGCAAGGAGCCTACAAAGGAGGCAAGAGCAGCTTAAAGCTGACCAAGACTTGCTAACGGATAGGTGGACCAAGGTACTGGCCACCGAAAGGCAAGAAGTCGACAAACCCAATAAAGGGCATACACAACAAAACTGGCTACCTCAACCCAAGCAGGAGAACCCAAGGCGCGCACCCCGACGTCCACACATCATTACGGTCCAAGACAGTATGAAGGATACACGAAAAGACACCCTCAAGCCTCGACGCAATGGCAACAAACGTCAAGTTAAGGAAACTGGCACCAGGTCCAGTAATACCAGTCCGGTTAACGGACAAAGCGCAACTCAAGCCTATTCGGCCCGAGCCACACGCTCGATCAACCATGCAAAATTCATGGTACTCCTAGAAGGATGGCAAAGCGTACCAATAGAGAATGCAGGATCCTCAAAACAAAGCGGCTGGTCACGCGCCGGAAGCAATAAGGGAAGGCGCCTCGTCAAGAACCCCCCCCC
>NC_041381.1:172166607-172182411 GCF_002162155.2 Triticum dicoccoides
AGTACGGACGATCGCCCAAGATCACGTAAACCACAACAAGTCAATTGCAGTACCTCTAGACCTAGTAGTCCGGGGGCTCCATAACACGCAAAGCCCACAAGGGTATGGAGCCACGAGTAACATCTCCTAAAAGATGTAAGGTGTAAAGGCCAAGTTTTATTGGCCCACCACTCTAACGGTTGTCTTCGGATTACCCAAAAAATGCTACGCCAAAGAATAAATCTTCGGCACCTTCCCACCATGCGGTAGTTTACCATATGCCAATGGGATAAACCACGTCGACTAGATTCCACGTGGTAAATTACTCAGGCCAACCATCCGAACACCCATTGAGGAGTCTGCATTACCTCACGGTATAATGGCTGGGCCCACCGGGGTCCGACCAGGGACCCTGGGACCAACCACAAGAGGATGCCCAGCTGCTTTCAAACATTTGCCTTTAAAAGCTAACGATTGACACAGAACATGATTGGCAGCGTGGAAGTAGCCCGGACACACAATGGCAGGAACATGCAGGTAGAAGGCAGCTCGGATTCATTCTTGATCCACTCACAAGCCCCTCCAGTCCGTCCACCACAGGTTCCACCGAATAACACCTCTTTCCATACATCATACTCATATGCATAGACATATCATCCTATTACAATGCATAGACTTAAATAACACTTACCGGCCGTCATTTATCGCCGACGCCTCTTTGCCGAAAATGACAGCCACGCTTCGCGTTCGCCCGGTTACACCAGGGGCTTCACAGTACGGCAATAAAGTCCGACCACCTTTTCGGTCGCTCGGCACCCCGAACTTATAGCACTATATGCATCTGCTCCGAATCATGTCTTGGGTCATTGGTTGGGTTTGCCCGGCTCCCATGTTTTGGTACCTTACGTTCCGTTCTGTCGGCTAAGGTAGCACTGGGAGAACTACTGCAATTGTGTCCCGGTTCAGCCGGACGAGCACCTCAGTAGAGAAAGCCAAAAACCGACCGTCATGATGAAGCAAGAGCTGGTCAGCTGTTCGAGAGGTTACAAAATCCTTAAAGATTTATTCCGCACAACGCCGTTATAAATTCTGAGTGCGACAGATCGGTCTTCTGATCAGGCACCAATAGAGCCCCTAGTTCGGCCTTACGAACACTAGGGGTTACGCTGACCATACTCGAATTCTTATGGCTAAGTGAGAGTAATAAAGCCCTATAGTCCGATTGCCTGGTTCGCGGAAAGAGACACCTCCTTAAAAGGACCCAACTATGAGATAAAGAGCGTTCAGATATATCCTGAACACCCCCGTATTCTTTTTACGAGGGGGCAGAAACAAACAACTGGCCAACTCTCAGGATTTCCATACAATAAAAAGCCGCACAGGAAGAACATATGTTCAAACAAAACAGGCAATATACAATAAAAACATGCCATTATCCCATATTACAAAAAGCGGCACAAATGCCCTCAGGGGAATATAATGTCTTTAGCACACTTGTCCGCCGCAAGGCGGGCCCCTTTCAGTACACTTTCATAGTAAAGCTTGGGCTTGCGGTGCTCCTTACCCTCCGGTGGCCCCTCAGTCATCAGCTTCTCCGCGTCAAGCCTCCCCCAATGCACTTTTGCACGGGCAAACGCCATGTGTGCGCCTTCTATACAGATTGATCGCTTGATAGCATCAAGCCGAGGATAGGCGCCCACAATCCGCTTAACGAGTCTGAAGTAACTGCTTGGAATCGGCTCCGCAGGCCACAGCCGGACAACTAAGTCCTTCATGGCTAGTTCGGCCGCCTGGTGCAGTTCGACCAGCTGTTTCAGCTGATCAATAAATGGCACCGGATAGTTCGGCGCCAGATACTGCGGCCAGAAATCCCTCTCTGCGGGCTTCTTCTCCTCGGTGCGGTAGAATTGGGCGGCATCTGATATGCTGCGAGGAAGATCCGCAAAAGCCCCTGGAAAAATAAGAATTCAGCTTGCCGCTTAGGATTCTTCCCAATATCACATATAAAGAGCTAAGAATACAGAAGGCCTCACCAGCCACAACTTTCCGGGCCTCCTGAATGTCCCGCACTGCACCTCGGGCTTCTTCCCGAGCACCTTCCGCAGCCTCGAGAGCTTGGGCGAGTTCGGACTCTTTCCCTTTTAGACTCTGCTCCATGCCCTCGCTTTTCTTCACAGCTTCCTGGAGCTCTTGCTCGGCTGCGATAACCCTGGCCTCGTGTTTTTCACGAAGTGCCTGTTTGGCTTCAGCCTTCTTGTTGGCATCAGCCAAAGCTTTCTTTAGTGCCTCATATTCGACACCCGCTCCTAGAGCATAGAATACAAATATTTTTCATTATGCACAACTATTCGTTCGTGCCAACTTCAAGACAAATGTTCTCAACATACCTTGCTTGCCTTCCAGTTGCTTCTTTACAAGGCCGAGTTCTTCCTCGGCCCGTGCAAGGTTATGCTTCAGTTCAGACACTTCCGCATTATAAGCGGCCATCCTCTTAGCAGAAGCCTGTTTTCACATAAAGGGGTATACGTCATTCATATAAGCTCCTGTGATAGCAGAAGATTTGATCCCCTACCCAGCTCCGTCTTCTCCGTCGGACAGCGTATCAGGGGCTACTACTCCTATTATGGCAACTCCTCAAAGGTTTCTTAGGAAACATACCTCAAAGGCCTTTATAAGACCAAAGCAGGACTCGTTCAGCCTGCTCTCGGCGGACTGAACCTTCTCAACCACCGCGCCCATGAGAGTGCAGTGCTCATCAACGATAGATGCATTCCTCAACGCCATCGATAGACCGCCAGGCAGCTCTGCTCGAACAGAGGATGCCGGCGGGGTAGGCAGGCCCCCCACCATCGAAGGTGGCTGCTCGCCCGACTCTAGAACCTTAGAGGTCCCAAGGGCCTTATCCGCCCCTATGTGTTTGGCAACGGGGATATGTTCCCCCTGGTCCGGGTCCTTTCGGGACGACACCTTGGTGTCACGCCTGGACTTTGGGGAAGGGGCCCGCCGAGGCGTCTCACTCGCCAAGGCGTCAGAGCCTAGTGAATCCTCCCACGAGTACTGTCCGGCGCGAGACCTCGCCGGGCTATGCAAAACGTGGCAACAGTTAAAGCCGATAAACCCAAAAACAATCCCGGACGCATATGTGAGTTCGGATTCTGTATACTTATGACTTCCCTAGGGGCTGGGCCTTGGGATCCCACTCCGGGCTGCTGTCGGCAGCCGTGGTGGATGTCTCTGGGAGGGAACCTTTCCCCTCTTGGGCGATTCGGCCTCCAGGGACGAGGAAGCTGCACGCTTCCTCCCACCTCCGGAGTGAGGCTCGTCTTCCTCTGCTTCCTCCTCTTCGTCCTCCAAAGAAGGAGCGTCGCTTGAGTCTCCGGATTTTGCGTCCGAAGCCGCGCAGCGACGGAGGCCACTCCGGGTCTTCTTGACCTTTTTGGAGGCCTCCTTCTTTGGCGCCTCGTAAGGCGCTGGGACCAGCATCTTCGATAGAAGGGGTCCGGCCGGTTCCTCCTGCAACGGGGCCGGACAATGTATCCTCTCCACTTTCTTTATCCATCCCTGATGTTGCGATGAAACACGATTAGGATGTCTCCCTCATTACATGCCAGCTGAAGCATGAATAGACAGAGCGTGGCTGTGACTTACCGAGCTCGGAGAATGGGATGATTGATACCCACGGTCCTCGGCAAAGCCCGGCCACGATTTGCCGGACTTGAAGAGCACCTTCCAGATATCCTTGTGGGAGGAATCATAAAGCTCCCAAAGGGTTTGGCGCTCGGCTGGGTCGAACTCCCACAGAGTACAATCTCGGCGGTGACAGGGGAGAACCAGGCGAAATAGCATCACCTGGACTACGTCGACGAGTTTGACGTCCCTATCGACCACACCCTAAATGCGCGTCTGGAGCAGTGACAGCTCATCGGACGAGGACCAGTTCGGGCCCTTCTAGGGCCAGGATGTGAGCTGCAGCAGAGCTCTGGATATGAACTCTGGAGCTACCGCCCACTTTTTGCCGCGTGGTTCGGTGATATAGAACCACTGCTGCTGCCACTCCTTGACGGAGTCGTTGAAAGTGCCTTTCGGCCAAACATCCTTGGGCATCTTGCTTACCATAGCGCCGCCGCACTCGGCGTGTTCGCCAGTCAACACCTTCGGCTTAACATTGAAGATCTTCAGCCATAGGCCGAAGTGAGGTGGGATCCGGAGAAAAGCCTCGCACACGATGATGAACGTCGAGATATTGAGGAAGGAGTTGGGAGAAAGACCATGAAAATCGATCCTGTGGTAATACACGACTCCCCGAACGAACGGGTGAAGGGGAAACCCAAGCCCACGGATGAAATGGGGAAGGAACATGACTCTCTCATGAGATTCCGGAGTGGGGACGACTTGCCCCACCGGTGGAAGACGGCGGCCGATCTTCTGGGCCAGATACCCGGCTCCCCGGAGCTTCTTGATGTCCTTCTCCTAGACAATCGAGGCCATCCATCTACCTCCTGCTTCGGATCCGGACATCTTTGGAAAACCTCTCTTCGATGGAGAAGAAGAGTGCTTGGGCATTAGGGCTCGAACAAAGGGGAATGAGCTAGCGGGAGGAGAAGGCGTGGGTAAAAGAGAAAGAAACCTGACCTCTTTATAGAGGCGGTAAATGCTTTTTGCGCCTCCCCACTTGCCTGGTGGAACCCGTCTGCCTCCCACTGGCCGCAATCAGCGGCGCGGTTAGATTACCCATACCCGTATTGATGAGAATCCCGTGATATGGGGACACGATCTCTGCTTTGACAAGACGTGTCACAAAAACCGCCCCGCAGTATGCGCTGTAGCTGGTTGTGCGAAAACGGTTCGAATAATGATCCGACCGTAATAACAAGTCGCGCCATCAGAAAAAGTTGTCAGCAGATTGCATTTGTGAAATATCATTCTCTCTACGGTGGCATATGAAGATCATCTCGCAGATCCGGACACGGTCTAAGTGTTTGATGACTACTTTGGAGTATTCGGAGAAGGAACCCGCCTTGCAATGCCGAAGACAATACTGCGCGCCGGACTCGTCATCATTGAAGCCTGGTTTAGGGGCTACTGAGGGAGTCCTGGAATAGGGGGTATCCGGAAAGCCGGACTGTGTACAACGTCCGGACTATTGAAGCGTGAAGATACAAGACTCAAGACTTTGGCCCGTGTCCGGATGGGACTCTCCTTTGCATGGAAGGCAAGCTTGGAGATCCGGATATTATATTTCCTTCCTTGTAACCAACTCCATGTAAACCCTAGCCCTCTCTGGTGTCTATATAAACCGGAGAGGTTGGTCCTTAGAAGGCCGATCACAATTACAATCATACCATCATAGGCTAGCTCTTAGGGTTTAGCCTCTATGATCTCGTGGTAGATCTACTCTTGTAATACCCATATCATCAATATTAATCAAGCAGGAAGTAGGGTTTTACCTCCACCGAGAGGGCCCGAACCTGGGTAAACATCTGTGTCCCTTTCTTCCTGTTACCATCAGCCTTGACGCACAGATCGGGACCCCCTGCCCGAGATCCACCGGTTTTGACACCGGCACCGGGGTTGTGCATGATTTAAATATTTTGTGTGATGAATATAGAGCATAGCCAGACTATATGATTTCTAAGGGATAACTTTCTTTAGCCATGTTATTTTGAGAAGACATGATTGCTTAGTTAGTATGCTTGAAGTATTATTACTTTTATGTCAACATTAAACCATTATCTTGAATCTTTCAGATCTGAATATTCATACCACAATTAAGAGGTTACATTAAAAATTATGCCAAGTAGCATTCCACATCAAAAATTCTGTTTTTATCATTTACCTACTCGAGGACGAGCAGGAATTAAGCTTGGGTATGCTTGATACGTCTCCAACGTATCTATAATTTTTTATTGTTCCATGCTATGTTATATTCTGTTTTGGATGTTTATTGGGCTTTATTATACACTTTTATATTATTTTTGGGACTAACCTATTAACCGGAGGCCCAGCCCAAATTGTTGTTTTTTGCCCGTTTCGGTGTTTCGCAGAAAAAGAATATCAAACGGAGTCCAAACGGAATGAAACCTTCGGGAACGTGATTTTCGGAACGAACATGATCTAGAGGACTTGGAGTCTACGCAAAGAAACGAACGAGGAAGGCACAAGGTAGGGGGCGCGCCTACCCTCCCTGGGCGCGCCCTCCACCCTCGTGGGCCCCTCGTTGCTCCACCAACATACTTCTTCCTCCTATATATACCCACGTACCCAGAAAACATCAACAGGAGAGCCAAAACCCTATTTCCACCCCCGCAACCTTCTCTACGCGTGGGATCCCATCTTGGGGACTTTTCCGGCGCTCCGTCGGAGGGGGCATTAATCACGGAGGGCTTCTACATAAACACCATAGCCTCTCTGATGATGTGTGAGTAGTTTACCTCAGACCTTCGGGTCCATAGTTATTAGCTAGATGGCTTCTTCTCTCTTTTTGGATCTCAATACAAAGTTCTCCCCCTCTCTCGTGGAGATCTATTCGATGTAATCTTCTTTTGCGGTGTGTTTGTTGAGATCCGATGAATTGTGGGTTTAAGATCAAGATTATCTATGAACAATATTTGAATCTCCTCTGAATTCTTTTATGTATGATTGGTTATCTTTTGCAAGTCTCTTCAAATTATCAGTTTGGTTTGGCCTACTAGATTGATCTTTCTTGCAATAGGAGAATTGCTTAGCTTTGGGTTCAATCTTGCGGTGTCCTTTCCCAGTGACAGCAGGGGCAGCAAGGCACGTATTGTATTGTTGCCATCGAGGATAAAAAGATGGGGTTTATATCATATTGCATGAGTTTATCCCTCTACATCATGTCATCTTGCCTAATGCGTTACTCTGTTCTTATGAACTTAATACTCTAGATGCATGCTGGATAGTGGTCAATGTGTGGAGTAATAGTAGTAGATGCAGAATCGTATCGGTCTACTTGTCGCGGACGTGATGCCTATATACATGATCATACCTAGATATTCTCATAACTATCCTCAATTCTATCAATTGCTCGACAATAATTTGTTTACCCATCGCAATACTTATGCTATCTTGAGAGAAGCCACTAGTGAAACCTATGGCCCCCGGGTCTATTCTCCATCATATTAATCTTCCAACACTTTGCTATTTCTATTTCCATTTATTTCACTTTGCATCTTTATCATAAAAATACCAAAAATATTATCCTATCATCTCTGTCAGATCTCACTCTCGTAAGTAACCGTGAAGGGATTGACAACCCCTTTATCGCGTTGGTTGCGAGGTTCTTGTTTGTTTGTGTAGGTGCATGGGACTCGCGCGTGGACTCCTACTGGATTGATACCTTGGTTCTCACAACTGAGGGAAATACTTATGCTAGTTTGCTGCATCACCCTTTCCTCTTCAAGGGAAAACCAACGCAGTGCTCAAGAGGTAGCACGGCCCACCATCGGCCCATTTAGCTTACAAAGGCCGTCCCGTTTGACTTGGTCAAAAGTTAGTGGGCTGGCCCATGAAAAGCCTGTTAACGGTCTCTTCGCAAATAGCCCATTTTACGGCCCGGTAACTCACAGCCCATTAGGGCCTACCGGAAATCGGCCCAACAACGTCATGTGGGCCATCGAATATAACACCGGCCCATTTCACTTTCGTCCCATGTATAGCCCACGACATCTTTCGGCCCATATGAGGCCTTCATATCTTTAGGCCCTTTAAAGGCCCACGGTGACTCTAGCCCAGAATCAACAATAAATTTCTTTGTACCCGTTAACGGCCCATGATTCACATGGGCTGTTTCCAGCCCATGTTAGCTTTCGGCCTACTGACGGCCCATACGTTCTTGGGCTCCTTTCCGGCCCTTGATTACTTCTGGCCCGTTACTGGCATGTTCCCCTAATGGGCCAAATTCGGCCCGTGGCAAGAGTCGGCCCGTTCCTGGCTTGTTAACCCGTTGCGCCGTTTCCAGCCCGTCCTATATTCTGGCCCATTAACGACCCATTATGCCTGTGACAGAATTAAGCCTTTGCTGTCCTCTGGCCTGTTAACGGCCCATTACCATGCTGGGCTGATATCAATTACGCCCGTTTACGGCCCATGTAGACCCATTTATCCGACGGCCCGAGGCCCACCGATTCTACGGTCGTGTTGGAGGCCCATTTAAAGACGGCCCGTAGGAGGCCCATGGATCCTACGGCCCGTAGCAGGGTCATGGTTACCATGGTCCGTATATGGCCCATGGTTGTTGCGGCCACTAGCAAACCAGGGAAAAAGAAGACTAGGAAATAAATAAGCCTGAAACTAACTCTAGGCTATTAAGGTGATTGCACAGATTACATCCACTGGGCATCAAAGTTCGCCACCAGTGCAAATATAGGGAACACCCTACACTATACAAAAATGGCTTGCTATTTTCTTCAGCCGGTGCCTGCACGTTAAGAACAAATTTTGTATCGCAACAAAACAAATTACAACTATAAAACAAAAGGAAGGTTGGCATAAAAGTTAACAGTCTGGCAGATAAATGCACCACCAGAAGTTCAGAAGCTCAGTTCATTTGACCTGACTATTACGTTTTCAAGCTGTATTGTCTGATGTAGCACCATAACCTTCGCCTTCATTTCTCTTAGGCTCCTGAACAACATAGCAAATGTTTGATAGTCTGGTTTCAAAACCATGCATATATTGTTTGTCCTTGTTTCACAAAGGGTCTCTGTTAGGGAACGGACTTGTGTCTGGAGCGCAGATATAACATTGTTTTGAGCTTGCATATCTTGGCCATGAGGCAGTTTGGATGAGATTGCCTTAACAACCAACCCAGTATTACGCAGGAACGTGCTTTTGGCACTGTTAGTGGATAGGTACTGACCCACTATAGCAAGAGCTGACATTGCGGTTATAGTTGCCTCGCCACCTTCAGAAGGTGGCGGTTCCACCATTTTTTCCATAGCTTGCTGAAAAGTTGAGTTGAACAGAAGATATTAAGGAGGCAACAAAACCAAACAAAATAGCTTTGGTCTATATACAGAACTTATTCTGGTGAACCCATGTAAAATATTAGTTGTATTTTACTGCAAAGTACATAATAAAACTAGGTTCCAAACATATGAGCATGTACCATGGCTAATGTATTGTCTATTTCTTCACATTGTATTGATAGCTAAGGATAACGAGACAAAGTTTACAATACGGTAAGCATAATATGACATAACTCATATCACAAAACAACTGAGAACAGACAAACAGGCAATTGTAACGTTGTGTGGGCAAGTCCAGCACGGAACTAGATTACAGGTCAAGATCAAAGGAACATCACTCCTCTCTTTTAAACCTTGTAAGGTGCAATGATACGCTAAGACAATTGTGTATAAAACTGAAAAGACTAATAGACATTGGCTGCAAACCATGCAGTTCAAGGCACGAGTAAGAGTAAGTAGTAGTTAAAAGGCATGAGGATTAAGGACTTACAACAGCGGCTTTGACTGGTGTAGTCATGCCCTTCGTCTTGCTGGTGTGACAGTCCTTGAAGATTTCCACAGTATTTGGTTCAGGTACTTTTTGGTCCTTGCGGGCTTTCCTCTGCATTTGGAACAAGTCAATATAGATCTGATAATATGGTACAGCAAAAAGACTGAAACAACAGCTAATTGCAAGAGCCTCGCAGTGTGCAATATAGCTACGAGATCATGTCGTCTATTGGAATTTCACTTTCGTATGGTTGGCCTTGTTGTTTGAACACTTCACCTACAAGAAGATAGATTTGTGTGGCACATGCGTAAATAGGACTTCAACATGTGATCTGATCACATATATATAATGTACCCGATACTTCGGATTGGACCAGTGTTTAATGAGGCCTCTCCAGTCTTCATCCGATATATTTTCCATCGGAGATGTTTGGGCAAGTTCACTGTTAGCCTTGCCTTCAAAGTGAGTTTTCCTCAAGTTATACCGATACTATCGTAGAGCAGACTTGAAAACATGGGTGCAAGCTTGTCTGGTTGCATGATCTTGGCTATCCAATTGAACCTCATTTGTTGAAAATTATGGGAGTCTCATTATCAGCAACCTAGAAAGTATTGGACAGAGCAAGATGATATTACTAGGTTCCATACATAACCATACTTATAGATAAATGGTCGAGGAAGGTGTTGAACTGGGTTTCATCTTTGTCATTCCTGTACTGAATCCATGTTGGGAGGATACGTACATGACACCTAACAGCTAGCGCTGCATCTGATACTAACTTGGTTGACTCTGTAGCATCACGCGGATCTCCATTCTTCCTCCTCTAGATTTAGTTAACCTATCGAGCATTATCCCTGATGTTTGTTTCCTTTGCGCCTAGGTGCTAGTCCAGCAACAAACATTGGAAGTGTTATTGTACATCAAACTATGAGACTACATATAAAGAAGCATGCAACTGTAACTTGACTCCGGCAACTACCTTCTTGCTATTGAAGCTCACGAAGTTCATCTGATATTGCCAACTCATCTTGTGTCAAGAGTGCTTTGGAAGTAGTGTCAGGTGGCAAGGGAGCTTGGGAACGTGCTGCTAGCTGAGTTGACCAACGAGTAAATCGTGCAGCTGGTGGTACTGTGGAAGGTGTTGCAACAACTAGGGTTGTCTCTGCTTGTTTGGTGGCAGCTATTTGTTCCTGTTTGGCTTGTTCTGCAACTCATGTAGCACGGCATACCCTGTCGGTAAAATTTCCCACTGGACTTTGACCTTCTATTGCACCATCAGTACCAGCAGAACCTACAGGATTCTTCTGCTTCCCTTTCCCTGTCGTTCTGTGCTGCTTCCTCTTTCTCTGTGCCATGTTAAGTCAAGCCGACAAGAAAAACGAATAACAATTTAGTTCTTCAGAACAAATTGATGCATGATGCAGACGAACTGAACTTTGATGTTAGACAACCACATGATAGGAGGATGTAATATGTACGAAAAACAAGACGGCATGAGATAACCTGAACTATGATGTGTAAACTAAGCAGAAGACATTTCACTAAATTAGAAGCAATGCAATGGAAGGTAGACACCATATGAAAGATGCTACAAATATCGCTCTGCCAAGTTAACAGTGTCTCATCATAAATGCCGTTTAAACAAATGTGAAGCACTACAAGAAATAAATCATATGCAAGATGCAAACAATATCACACTACCAAGTTAACAGTCTCTCGTCATTAGTGCCATTGCATATTCACAGCATTGCATATTCATAGCTTATGATGTGTAAACTAAGGAGAAGGCATTTCAACAAATTAGAAGCAGTGAAAGCTAGACACCATATGAAAGATGCAACGAATATCACTCTACCAACTTAAAACTGTCTCGTCATAAATGGCATTTCAACAAATTAGAAGCAGCGCATGCTATAAATCATATGAAAGATGCAACTAATATCACACTGCTTATACAAAAGGTGTCTAGTCATATTGATTTATGCGGGATACACAAAAACAATAGTTTTATGTAAGGACATGCTTAATAGACAGATATACTATGATAGTTTTATGTAAGGACATGCTTAATAGACAGATATACTATGTACTAAAAACAGGAAGGCATGTCACATTAACAGGTATAATGTATAAACTAAGCAGAATAGCAGATGCAATTTAACCAGATTGGAAGAATTACAATCTAGACACCATATGCAACATGCAACCACATATCACGCTGCCAAGTTAGAGCAAGCACCTGCGATGCTAGTGTAGGGGAAATGCGGTAATCAACTATAGAACTACGTTCACTATCTTCATCTAGCCTTGCTGTTTCTTGGGAATCATGTGGGGAGGCTGATGCTGCAATCTTTAAATGAGGATATTTTCTCACAGTAGTCCACTTGCCTGACTGCCTCATCATAAGTGATTGATGAGTGATACACAAGAACATTAGTTTGATGTAAGAACATGGTTAATAGACAGACGCACTAGTATGTACCAAAAACAGAAAGGCATGTCATATTCAAAGGTATAGTGTGTAAGCTAAGCAGATGCAATTTAACCAAATTGGAAGCAATACAAGCTAGACATCCGGCTGGAGTGGTGAGCATGATCATCTAGGACCTGAGAGCCTGGTGGGAGGCGGGCTGCTTCGCAAACATCGTGGCTTTTTAGTTGGCTTCCAGGTGATGCCTGTATGTGCTGGGCTTGTCACTAGCTCAGCTAGTGCCCTGACTAGCCATTTGATTTCTAGTGCTCCCGAGATGGTGGTTCATGTAAAATATATATTTCCTTACCTTAATAAAGACCGACTTCGGCCTTTGAAATACAAGCTAGACACCATGTGCAACATGCAACCACATATGACACCGCGAAGTTAAAGCAGGCACCTGGGATGGTGGTTCACTGGGAGCGAGGTCATCAACTCTAGAGCTACATTTACCATCTCCATCTGCTGACACTGCAGCCTTTAAATGGCTGAAACATGTCTGGCCTAGCCGCGTACCACGCTGGAGCAACTTCTCTCTTTTATTTTCTGCTTCTGTGAAGGCAGTAGAGTCTGAAATACCCTTGCATAAAAACACAATAGTGAGAGTATGGGTGAAGTGTGTGCAGAACTAGTTCACTGTAAAAATAGCAGATAGCAGGTGGCTGAAAAATAAATGACAGGAGACATATGATAGCTCTACAACATTGCATGGCAAACAAAATTAGATTCTACTCCGTATGATTTTGTAATATATGAGCACAGGAAATGCAGGTACTCCTCCAACACACCACCACATGTAGTCCTATCAAGATAACAATCAACTGAAAATAAATAGGTCAGTCAATTTTTTTATGAACCATTCGATCTATAAGAAACGGGCAGATGGCCTTCGTCTACCTCCCGCCAGTCACTGTTGACAATCTTTCTTGAACCGCCAGCGACCACCGGCCCAGACCCCTACCTCCGCCGCCCCGCCCTCCCCTCGACCTCACACCATCGGCGTGCTTGGAAGTGCCCCCAGGCCATCCCTTTAATCCCGGCCGACCTCCAGATCGGGCGCCAGCAGCTCTAGGCCCCACACGCCCCTAAGGTAAACACCGAGGCGCTGCTTCCCCGGCGTAATAGGCGGACTAGCGCCTGTTATGCTGGGGAATGCTTCCGTTAATTGGGAATCAACTGACCAGGAATTGAAATCCACGGGGGCGACGGACCTCTAGCTAAGGTGAAATAGTATATGAGGAGAAACCCTGTGCATCACGAGTAACTAGGAACATCTAGTATCAAGAAGAAGCGGTCAACTAGTGTCTTCTATGGGATGAATACCGTGCAAGCAGACATGTAAGATTTGCAGGAATAAGGGAAGAGGAGTACCATTTCCGGTTGCCAGTGTGGTCGCCTCCACATGTCGCACCGATCTTCTTCTTTTTGCGGGGGAAACCGATGTTTTGGAGGTGGGTGCAGGCTTGGACGAACCCATGGCCAAATTGTTGATTGTGTTGCCATGGTCGTATGTCGGCGGAGGGGAAGCAGATCCGAGGTGACGAATGATGGCGTAGTAGGAACAGCTCCGGTGCGGTGGATAGTGGCAAAGTTGGATCGGCAGCGGTGAGGCGCAAGACAACGTGGTTGAACTAGCTCAGGTACGGACGGCTCGGCCTTGGCTTCAACTACTAGCCTTGGAGGGCGTTGAGGTTGCGGTGGACGACAACGTAGGGGTATCGGCTCCGGCGTGATGGAGGAGGGTGGCGGTTGGATGGGTGGGATGGGGTGGCGGACGGAGGACGCCGGGGTTTCACGGCTGGTGGAGAGGTAGTTTTGGCGCCCACGGAGAACAAATGGGGAATCAGACGGGGGGCGGGGGGTGGGGGGAGCTAAGGGAGAACCATGTTTCGGTCCGGGACGCACTTGTTTTTGGATTTTTTTGAACAGATGGGACGCACTTGTTTGAAATTTGGGTAAAGTACAAACTTTGCCCCCCTCTTAAATTTCGGACCTACTGTGGGTCAGGGGTAGGATGGTAATCCTAGGTGTCCCAAATAGTGGGCGGGAGCGATTTCGGCCGCGCGCATGTGTGCTTAGGCGGCCATTGTGTATGAATGTTTTTCGGAGGCGGTTGCGTGACGTCTAGATGAAGCTACAAACCTACCCCGGTTTAGACCTTTGGACGTCGGGCCGGTAGGTCTCACAGGTCGGACTTAGAAAAGTAACTTCCTTCTACTACCAAACATTGGTCTCATGCGGTTTCGGGCGAGTAGAGGCTGTTTTGGCGCTTCGTTCGAAATTTTGAAACAGAAGCATTCACGTTTAGACTACTCTTGAACTTTGAGGATTGACCTAAATAGACAGTGTTATATTTGACCTTGTATGTTTGAAAACCTCATTAAATTATCCGCTTCTTTTTGAAATTTTGACACTTGAAAATCCTATAACTACATTATTTTGGAATGGAGGAGCTAAATTTGAATCTTTTTTGTACACGACTATATATGCTATTATGTACAAAATCAGAGCAAAGATTGGTGCCCCCATAATTTAGGTATGATTTACAAATGCCATGATATCGAATTCAAATAATTGAATGGACTTCATGTTGAATTTGATTTTTAAAGCACCTTAAGTTGAATTCAAATTTATACTAGTCCATAGCTAGCAATTTATAATGTTCATTGTGTAACTTTTGTATGTGTAATGTGCTTTACACACACAACATTTATATTCGATTGCTAAAGTGATGCATTGTCTGGAGTTCAAAATACTAACTATGTGGATCAATTATGTCGAATAATAACATAGACATGCTCAAATTTGATAGAATCCTGATGTCTGATGGATCAATGACCGTTCCTTACGCGAATTGGAAATATCATGATCCCATCCTAATATTTGGATACAATTTATATCTTTAATCAATGTGTACATCAGTCTTCTACGTGTAGTTTCACTCTCCATCGGTGGTCTCTCACACATGCTCGCACACTCTCTCCCGAGGTGTCTTTCTCGCATACATGCTCTCGATATAACCCTCCCTCCCTCTTGTAACCATTTACGACTGTTTTCACTAACCTTTATAACAAGCACTGTTCCTCTCACAAGCATACACTCGCACAATCCCCATCGACCCTTTCTATATGCATAGACCTGCCTACGTGTCTCCTGTACGCACATTATCTTTAGGTCTGTCTCTCACACATTGTCTCACACCTCTCTTCCTAATCGACGAGTATGATTCTAGCAGAGTGTAACGCCTCGGATTCGATGCGCCAGGTGTCTTCCAGTTATTCGCCGTCATTGCCATGTCATTTGCTTGCGTGTTGCATTTTATCATGTCATCATGTGCATCTCATTTTGCATACGTGTTCGTCTCATGCATCCGAGCTTTTTCCCCGTTGTCCGTTTTGCAATCCGGCACTCCTATGTCCTCCGGCGTTCCCCTTTTGTCTCTTGTTGTGAGCGGGTGTTAAACATTCTCGGAATGGACCGTGACTTGCCAAGCGGCCTTGGTATACCACCAGTAGACCGCCTGTCAAGTTTCGTGCCATTTGGAGTCAGTTTGATACTCCAACGGTTAACCGGGTAACCGTAAAAGCCCTCTTTGTGTTGCAGCCCAACACCCCTCCAAAGTGGCCCATAACCCATCAAAACCCCCTCCATGCTCTCGGTCGTTCGATCACGATCGTGTGGGCAAAAACCGCACCCCATTTGGAGTCTCCTAGCTCCCTCTACCTATATATATGCCTTCCCCTTCCAAATTCGCAGATGAATCCCCCCAAAACCCTAGCTTCTTCCTCCTCCCGCAGCCAGACACGTCCGGACCCCGCCGGACATGTCTGCGTCGCCTCCCCCGCCGAATCAGCGGCCTCCACGTGGCACTTCGC
>NC_041381.1:172182758-172213278 GCF_002162155.2 Triticum dicoccoides
GAACCGCGCCGTTCCCCGCGCCCGAGAGCCTCGCCCTCCGCCTCCGCAGTCTGGCGCCCGACTCCGCCGCCGCCTTGCTCGCCGGAGGTCCGCCTCTGCCGCCCGTCAGCCGTCCGGCCATGCCCCGCCTCGCCTCGCGCCTCCCTGCTCCGCCTCCACAGCTCCGCCCCGCGCCTCTCCTTCCCCGCACCCTCGTCCGTCCAGTCGCATCGTCATCGTCCCCTCCGTCTCCGGCCACCGCGCAGCTCGCCGGAGTTCGCCCTCGCCGGAGTTCCGGCCAGATCCGAGGGAGTGGATCAGATCCACCACTCCGTCCAACCAAACGCCGTCCCGCGACCCAGATCCCTCCGTCCTGCTCCGTCTCGTCCCGCGTTGACTTTCGCGGAGGTAAAAATTCGACTAAGTCCCTGAGATATTTTTGCATTCTGGTGCCCCCTTTGCCATGCCATATCTCCATGCATACTGCTCCGTTTCGTGCGTGTAATATATCAAATAGTTCATCATGAGATGCTCCTCATTTCATTCCATTGTGCCATTCTTGTTTGAGATCTTCTTGATGCCCTAATCATCGTTGCAAGAGTGCTATCTGATGTTAATCTGCTGAAACTGTTATAACTTGATGATTTGTCATTTTTATTGCATTTGATGTGTGCATCTTATGAGCATGAGCTCTACATGTGTTTTGTACTTCATCATGTCATCTTTTCTGTGATGCAATCCATCTATTTTTGTTGGTCTTGTAGTGAGTGCATCGAGCTTGTTAAGTAGGGTACTTGCTGTTGCTGTTTTGCTTGTCTGAATCTGCTATAACATGATGCTATGTAAACCTGCTGCTACAAGTCATCTATGCATAATCTGGAGATGTTCACTAAGGATGATTTGTTATACATGTCATTCCCTATCCATCCATTCCCCTTGTTGCATTTATAGCCGGCTGTAACATGTTGTAATCTTGCTCCAAACTTGCCAAATAATGTTGCTGTCAGCCTGTTAACATTAAGCTCAGTTTTTCCATGAGCTTTTCTAGTGATCCATGCACCCTATGAACTTTCTCTTGCCATGTTTAGCTTCATAATCATGTCTTCTTACTGTTGGTTGCCTTTCCGTGCCATGTATTGCTCTGTGGTGAGTGGTTCAAGCTCACCAACATGCCTACTTATTGTTGTTCCTGCCATGTATGAATCTGTCATATCACTTTCTATGTTTACATGGGTGCCATCATATTTTCTGTGCCCTTTTGGCTCATGGTCAGTAAGGGACTTTTGTTATATGCAATTAGTAGATTCATGCCATGCCTTTGTTTGCCATGTTAAGTTCCTGTAGCATGTTGTTTGATCGCTCTAAACATTGCAACCTGATGTTATTTCTGCCAAGCCTGAAACTGTTATTATTTGCAATCTTGCCATGTCCTTTTGAGCATGTTCTATTGATTTCTGGAGATAGCTCGGTGTTCATGTTTTGTCATGTTTTACCTGCACTTCATGCCCATGCCTTTTGATATTATGTTGGGGTGTTGTAGTTTGTTGTTTTGATGCTTGCTAGATGCCTAGTTGCTGTTTTGGACAGCTTGTCCTTTAAACTTGTATAGAGTGTATGTGTTGAACCGTTGCTCCGTTTTGAGTGTGCTCTATATGAAACTTGCTTGATTTTGCATGAAGTTTCATATTATCATGTTGCATACTTGTTTTGAGGTGTTTGCTTGATGTTTGTATGCATTTTGTACCAATGCCATGCTTAACTTGTTTTGCTCATATCTTCTAGGCCGTAGCTCCGAACTAAATGAACCTTATATGTAACTTGACTAGAATTTCGTGTAGATTCTCTTGGTGCTCTTTAGCTTGCTGTTTAACAACTAGAACATAAGGTTTATTCACATCTGGTCCAACTTCGAAACTTGCATATGAGGACTTACCGGATTAGTTCTATGTTGTTTCCGGCCTCATTTAACTTGCCTTGATGTGTTGCTTTTGTTTGCATCATCTCTTGCCATGAGTAGCTCCATGTAGTCTTATCTTGCATCATACTTGGTTAAGCATCATGTCTTGTCTATGTGTGGTGTGTTTACTATGTTGTGTGCTTCTTCTCGATAGTTCCTGTTTCGTTGCGATCGTGAGGATTCGTTCGTCTACGCTTGGTTCGGCTTCATCCGGTCGTCTTCTTCATGGACTCGTTCTTCTTCCTAGCGGGATTTCAGGCAAGATGACCATCACCTTGGATCTCATTACTATCACTACTATGCTAGTTGCTTCGTTCTATCGCTATGCTGCGCTGCCTATCTTTTGCTCTTCAAGCCTCCCAATTTGCCATGTCAGCCTCTAACCTTTTTCACCCTTCCTAGCAAACCGTTGCTTGGCTATGTTACCGCTTTGCTCAGCCCCTCTTATAGCATTGTTAGTTGTAGGTGAAGTTGAAGATTGCCCCATGGTGGACAGGATTATGTTGGGATATCACAATATCTCTTATTCAATTAATGCATCTATATACTTGGTAAAGGGTGGAAGGCTCGTCCTTATGCCTGGTGTTTTGTTCCACTCTTGCCGCCCCTAGTTTCCGTCATACCGGTGTTATTGTCACGCCCAAGATGCGACCCTATCCTAAAGGAACTCGAAGGTCCCACCAAGGATAGAAGCGCATCTTGAAGATGCTTTTGCAAGGTGGATATCATTACATCAACATTACATAATAGATGGGGATACATACATAAGGCATACAATGCCACACGAATACAACATCATCTTACATAAGAGCACCATCCGACTACGGATGAAACACAAATAGAAACTCAAACGACATCCACCCTGCTAGCCCAGGCTGCCGACCTGGAACCTATCCCCTGATCGAAGAAGCAGAAGAAGAACTCCAAACAAGCAAACATCGCGCTCGCGTCATGATCATCACACAACCTGTACCTACAACTGTTGTTGTAGTAATCTGTGAGCCACGAGGACTCAGCAATCCCATTACCATGGGTATCAAGACTAGCAAAGCTTAATGGGAAAGGAAGGGGTAAAATGGTGAGGTTGCAGCAGCGACTAAGCATGATATGGTGGCTAACATACGCAAATAAGAGTGAGAAGAGGAGCAACGGAACGGTCGTGAAGCTAGCAATGATCAAGAGGTGATCCTGAACTCCTACTTACGTCAAACATAACCCAAAGACCGTGTTCACTTCCCGGACTCCGCCGAGAAGAGACCATCACGGCTACACACGCGGTTGATGCATTTTAATTCGGATCTGGTGTCAAGTTATCTACAACCGGACATTAACAAATTCCCATCTGCCACATAACCGCGGGCACGGCTCTTGAAAGTTTATACCCTGCAGGGGTGTCCCAACTTAGCCCATGATAAGCTCTCGCGATCAACGAAGGATATTCCTTCTCCCAGGAAGACCCGATCACTCTCGGAATCCCGGTTTACAAGACATTTCGACAATGGTAAAACAAGACCAGCAAAGCCGCCCGATGTGCCGACAAATCCTGATAGGAGCTGCACATATCTCGTTCTCAGGGCACACCGGATAAGCGAAGCGTACAGGTACCGACGTAACCCAAGTTGCCAAGGGATGGTCCCGCACGGTGCTCTAGTTTGGACCAACACTCGGAGGAGCACTGGCCCGGGGGGTAAATAAAGATGACCCTCGGGCTCCGGAAACCCAAGGGAAAAAGGGCTAGGTGAGGCAAATGGTAAAACCAAGGTTGGGCCTTGCTAGAGGAGTTTTATTCAAAGCGAACTGTCGAGGGGGTCCCATAAATCACCTGACCGCGTAAGGAATGCAAAATCCGGGAACATAACACCGTATGACGGAAACTAGGGCGGCAAGAGTGGAAAAAAAACACCAGGCATAAGGCCGAGCCTTCCACCCTTTATCAAGTATATAGATGCATTAATAATATAAGAGATATTGTGATATCCCAACATAATCCTGTCCACCATGGAGCAATCTTCAACTTCACCTGCAAGTAACAATGCTATAAGAGGGGATGAGCAAAGCGGGAACATAGCCAAACAACGGTTTGCTAGGAAGGGTGTCAAAGGTTAGAGGTTCATGGCAATTTGGGGAGGCTTGAAGAACAAGTGATAGGAAGCGCAGCATAGCGATAGAATGAAGCAACTAGCATAGCAATGATAGTAGTGAGATCCAGGGTAGCGGTCATCTTGCCTGAAATCCCGCTAGGAAGAAGAATGAGTCCATGAAGAAGACGAACAGGAGTAGTCGAACGAATCCTCCCAATCGCAACATTACCGGAACTAAGAAGCAACACCGGAAAGAAACAAACAACATGGTAAATGCACAAGCATAAACATGGCATGATGCGCAAACAAGTATGATGCATGACCGGTTTAAAAGCATGGCAAAGTGCACAAACAACACTACAAATTAAGTGGAGCTCAATATGCAACGAGTTGCATATTGACGGAACACCACATCAATTATTTAGTTCTCTCTTGTTTATGCACCCAACAATATTAAATGTTGTTAAACATGGCAAGGGGTGAAGCATAAGAAAACTACCTATCTAGGCAAGTTTAAATGAGGCCGGAACAACAAACAACAATTCCGGAAAATCCCCATGTGCATAATATGAATTTGGTACTGTTCTGCCCCAAACACAATTTTAATGTTGTTAAACAGGAAAATAAAGTCCACCATGTTAAACTAGGCATTTTTCCACCCCATATACATATAAAGTTTGTTTAAAACTGGGCTATGGTTATTTAGTTATGAAATAAATCATTTTAACATGGCATTTAAGCAAATTTAAACAAACAGCATTTTAAGCATTTTTAACATGGATGAAAGTGGCATATTATAAAACTAGAGTAAATTCTAAGCACTTTTCATATTTGCAGTTTTAACATATGATGCACGGTTGTTGAGTTTTTATATGCATGAAGTGCAAGGGTTTTTCTGCAAAACAGTTGCTCTCTGGAAAATAGCTAAATCGCAGACATGGGGAAAAAACTACATCGGGCCAAATCTAGAGGGCGGACTGGGTTGCTCACCATGGGCTCTTGGCCCGGCTGGTGAGGAGGAGGCCAGGCAGGCCGGATCTGGCGCGGCTGGGCCTTGGCCATCAGACGAAGGGGAGGCAGCCCAGGCGCGGTCAGCGATCAGTCAACGAGCACGGTGTGCGCTCGAACGGCTCGAGGCAGAGGCGCCGTCCTCCTCTGCTCGACAGGAAGCAGAGCAGCGGCAGCGTGGGACTTGCAGGTCGGCACGCAAGCCGACCAGGGACTCCGGCGACGGCGGTCGATGGCGACGCGAGCGCCGGGAACGGGCACGTCCGGGCGAGGGGGTCTCGGATCCAGTGGCGCAAGGGAGCTCCGAGGCGGGGAGGAACTGCAGGACCATGGCAGGGAAAATTCAGACAAGTGGCAGGGACAGAGAGAGGGCCGGAGTGAGAACGAGAGGAGGCGAGGTGACCTGGCCGTGGCCGGCCGGCGGTAGGCGCGGGCGCCCGAGGAGGCGAGGTGGAGGAGCACGGGGAGGCTCGCTCTGGCCGGAGACAAGGCCATGGGCGACGCTGCATTCTGTACAGAGAGAGAGAACGAGAGAGATGAGATACTGAGAGGAGGAAAAACATAGGAACGAGAGGGCGCGACGGGGCTCATCTGCTGGGGAGCTGCTTGCGGCCGACGGCGACGCGAGGTGGTTGAGGAGGGCGGCTGGCGTCCTCCGGAAGAACACTGGCGGGGAGGAAGGAGGACGAGGTGGCGAGGAGGAGACGAAGCCGAGCGCTCCTGCTCGGGGTCTCGGGCAAACGCACTGCATGCGCGCGGGGTGGCTGTGGGATGGATGGATTTGTGGATCTGGAGGTGATCGCTAGTGGTTGGCTTGCTAGTGATCCCGAGGGAAATGGAGAGGTGACGGTGGCGTGGGAATTTGGAGGAGAAGGTGGAGGCTTGGCTGCGCTGGTTGGGTGAGAAGGGGATCTGGGAGGATCCCAAGGGAGAGAGTGGCGGCGGGAGGATGGGGATGGGACAGACAGCCTAGGTTTTAGGGATTGGACTGATTATATAGCGAGTGGTTAGGTTAGGGTCCCTTCAATTATATCTGACGGTCGAGAAAAATAGGCTAGGGAGTCCAATAAATAAAATGAAGATGTTTTATAGATGTTAGGGGATGATCCAGATCCAACGGTAATGACTGAGCGGTTGGGTTCGGGGAAGTTTCGGATATGCGCGAGGGGGGCTGCGAGCTGGCGAAAGAGGTTAGGTGGTCGGACAAGAGGGAAACGAAAACCTGAATGGCCTCGGAACGGTCAACGAAAGCAAGGGGAACACGGCAACTACGACCGGGTGCAAGCTTTATGAAAACATGTGGATGCAATGCACATGATGCCATGAGATGAGATGCAAGACATGAACAAAATGCAAAACAAAAGACAACCCAACCACGAAGGAAATAATATATCGCATCTCCGGAAAAGCCAAGAGTTGGAGTTACAAATATGGAAAGTTGTATCCGGGGCATTACAGTTATGTTCCCGGATTTTGCGTTCCTTACGCGGTTGGGTGATTTATGGGACCCCCTTGACAGTTTGCTTTGAATAAAACTCCTCCAGCAAGGCCTAACCTTGGTTTTACCATTTGCCTCACCTAGACCCTTTTTACCTTGGGTTTTTGGAGCCCGAGGGTCATCTTTATTTTACCCCCCGGGCCAGTGCTCCTCCGAGTGTTGGTCCAACCTGAGCGATGTCCGGCGCCCCCTGGGCAACCAGGGTCTATGCCAACCCGACGTCTGGCTCATCTGGTGTGCCCTGAGAATGAGATATGTGCAGCTCCTATCGGGATTTGTCGGCACATCGGGCGGCTTTACTGGTCTTGTTTTACCATTGTCGAAATGTCTTGTAAACCAGGATTCCGAGACTGATCGGGTCTTCCTGGGAGAAGGAATATCCTTCGTTGATCACGAGAGCTTATCATGGGCTAAGTTGGGACAACCCTGCAGTGTATTATCTTTCGAAAGCCGTGCCCGCGGTTATGTGGCAGATGGGAATTTGTTAATGTCCGGTTGTAGATAACTTGACACCAGATCCGAATTAAAACGCATCAACCGTGTGTGTAGCCGTGATGGTCTCTTTTCGGCGGCGTCCGGGAAGTGAACACGGTTTTGGGTTATGATTGACGTAAGTAGGAGTTCAGGATCACCTCTTGATCATTGATAGCTTCACGACCGTTCCTTTGCTTCTCTTCGCGCTCTCATTTGCGTATGTTAGCCACCATACTTGCTTAACCGCTGCTGCAACCTCACCACTTTACCCCTTCCTTTCCCATTAAGCTTTGCTAGTCTTGATACCCATGGTAATGGGATTGCTGAGTCCTCGTGGCTCCCAGATTACTACAACAACAGTTGCAGGTGCAGGTTATGTGATGATCATGACGCAAGAGCGATGCTTGCTTGTTTTGGAGTGCTCCTTCTGCTTCTTCTTCGATCAGGGGATAGGTTCCAGGTCGGCAGCCTGGGCTAGCAGGGTGGATGTCGTTTGAGTTTCTGTTTATGTTTCATCCGTAGTCGGATGTTGATCTTGTGTATGATGTATTGTTGTATTCATGTGGCATTGTATGCCTCTTGTATGTATCCCTATCTATTATGTAATGTTGATGTAATGATATCCACCTTGCAAAAGCGTCTTCAAGATGCGCTTCTATCCTTGGTGGGTCCTTCGAGTTCCTTTAGGATAGGGTCGCATCTTGGGCGTGACACAGAGCATTCTGTAGGATGCCCCTTAAAGTTAGGTTGGATGAATAATAATATCAGAGATAAAGGGTTACCTTAGTCCGAGAACCCAGGGTTACAAATCCTAGCCGGCTTTGTTAGTGGACACAGAGTCCTTCATAATTCTGCTATCGTTGTCTTGTAAGACAAGTCATCCATGGGTCTCCCTAAATGCGTCACGGGCCAAACAATGTGGTGCAGGAACTGAACCAGTGGCCACACCTCGACCCACCGGACCTCACGCGGTGACACACCCTCTACCCCCAGGTCTCGTTATCTTCTCACACCCACACATACCAACACAGACACCACACAAAAAAATCTCCTCGTGCCTCTATCCCCTTCCCCCTTGCATATACACACTCAAGGGAATCTCTCGCCGTGACATCATATTAGTCTCTCTCTCTCTATACCTCTCTCATTTCTCGTGCTATCTCTCCCACGCCCCCTCCCCCTGCCGGCCCCTCTATCCATGCCTCTCTCGAATACGTAATACACACACATACCTCTCTAGGCCCTGCCAAATACATCAACTACACATTCACACATGTTACATCACGTACCCCATTGATCTAAAAAGCCCTCTCTTCACGTTTATTTCGCATACAACATTCCTTTTGAATAAAGTGTGGCCAAAAAATTATTTTAGAATTTCTACATATATACAACATTACAAAGTTATATGGAGGAGTATGAACGTTAATTTGTTGCATGGTGCCCACAATATTTTTTATTCCGCACTGTGAATTTTTATATTTTTATACTATATATAAAGTTAGTCATAATAAAGAGAAACGAAGAGCATCTCTCTCCCCATCGCATACACCCCCTCAACGCCTCTTTCATGTACGCACACAAACTATCTCCAGGTCCTCTAAAATTAAGCCCCCAGCACATTCACGCATGTTTCATCTTTCTCTCGTGATATATACATTGATGATCATTGTATTTGGAGCGAAAGCATGATACATACATTGGACTTCAGAATCCACTCATGACGGTCACCATTTACGTTTTGTGGTTATTATACAGTCACGGGCTCACCGTACAGCTCTGTATTTGCTCAAGAATCGACTAGTTGACCAGTTAAACGCTCCACATGGCACCTCTAGTGTTGCATCACATTATCTCACTACCATTGGGCCCACCTGTCGGCTTGTATCTACTCTTTTACACTCTTATAAAAAACAGAGTTGGTGATGGTGGTGTGCCTGCCATCCTGCAATATAGGCCGTCCGATTTATATCTGACGGATAGGAAGGAAACTATGGCAATTTTGCAAAAAGGTACCCACACACCTCTCCACATTTGCAAATAAGGACTTCCCTCATTCATCCTTTTCTCTCACAAGATAAACTAGTCATATAAATGCATGTTGTTGTTACATGCAATGCACGGGCATCTTGCTAGTAAGAATGAAAACAAACGACAAAAAATATTGGACGGTGGTTCGAAGTCATGACCGCGGGCACAGCGGACAAGGTGGCCTTGTGTTGGTATGCTGAGCCGTCTGTTTTAACACACAGGAGCTGGTGTGGTGATTATACACACACGCATGCATGCACACGAACTGCATGCACGCAACACTCACACGAACACATGCAGCCATGCACGCACACAACACTCACACGTACACACGCAGCCACGCACGCACGCAACACTCACACGCACACACGCACGCATGCATGCACACACGACCAACACACACTCTCACGCTCAAGTGCTCGACCTACATGTGCATGCGCACACATCAGGCCCTGACAAACACATACACAACCAGGTGATTCCCGCGCACGGGTTGGAGTCTTGTCGCGCTTGCGTAAAATTGTGTTTATCTGACCTTTTTCCTATGTGAACTGATAGGTGGGACCCACAAGGAACATGGTCAATTTAACTAGTCATCATGGGGCAATGCTGACTATTTGGCCAGTCAACAGAGTGCAATCCAATGCTGAACGGTGAGCAAGTGACCGTATAATCACCGCAAAATGTATATAGTGACCGTATAATCACCGAAAAACGTATATAGTGATCGTAATGAGTGTATTCTGAAGTTCGGTGACTGTATTATGCTTTCTCTCTGTAGGCCCTCCAAAACTACATCTCTACACGTTCTCGCATGTTACATCTAACAACTATGCAATACAGCACTACTACTACACTCTAACACAATAAATCATATGTGTTTTTAGTTTTACTAGATATCATATTGTTACTTAATTATTCAGTTCGCATGCATTAAAATTGCCTTTGAAATGTATGGCCAATATCATCTATCGCGCAGGAAAAATCCCACCCTTTCCTGTTTAATCGGGTTTGTATCGATGGATCGTGCAAAACAGCAAAACTATAGTACTAGTATACAGTACAAGTGATAGTTCACTAGGCCGCCGTGTCGTGTACTCCTCCGTCGTAAGAGTGGAGCGCTCTCTTTCATAAATGTTCTAGTCCCTTTCGCCGACATGTGGGACATCAAGCTACCGGGTCCACGTGCCATACCGAAATACAGTGCAGAGCATCAGGGGTGAAGCACCCCAGTCATGGCGCCGGCATAGTAATGAGCAATGAGGCGTCAAATCAGAAAGCTCCACCTTTCTCGAAGTTAAGTTGGAGGGACGAAGTAATAATAATGCTAGTAAAAAAAGAAGTTGGAGGGATGAAGCAACCATCATTTCACTCGTTGCTGAATCTGCTTCTCCCTCATCTTCTTCAAGTTAACCATGTGTTGCTTCTGCCAAAAAATTGTTCTGCCTCATGTGGGACGCGGATCGGCTTGGTAAAGCACTGACACGTGGGACCGCATGTTAGCAAACCGCCAGGCCAACGTCCTCTAAAAATAAGAAACCTCCCCCGCCATTCGCGCGGCAAAATCGCCTCCTTTTTACTAATCTTGATTCTATAATTTTTTAGATCAATATAATTGAGATTTGTATAGATAGCACACAGGAGCAAAACCAAGTGGTACGGTTAAGTGCATCCACAATGTGTAGCCAAATGTGAAAATAGCTTTTGTCATCAATGGGAACCATTTGTGGACGGTCCTGCCAAAGCCAAAAAGATGGAACCGAAGCTCCCTGATTGATTGATTGAAGGAATAGAAAAATGCAATGTCTCTCCTCTTTCTCCCGTGCTTGAACGCATGTACAGTATAGAGCACAGAGTCTACTCCCATGTCCCTTCTATCACAAATCACAAAGCAGTGAGGCGTCAAATCACAAAGCACGGACGAAGCAACCATCATTTCACTCTTCACTGACTTCGCTTCTCCATCGTCATCTTCGAGAAACCAACTCACCGCACTAAGCTGGACGGACGACGCTATTGTGTACTAGTAGTACTAGTACATTTACGCGTCATTTGGTTCAACGGACTTCCTGGATGCAAATAAGGCGGTTGTCTCGGCTTGCAGGTGGCACTTGCGAACGACTTACCGTGGTCTCCCTCAATCGTGTTCTCCGTCGAACGCACTTCGCCAAACCACAACGTTCGAGATATCGTCGACGTCACCGCAATGGGGAAGGAAGTCAAATAGTTACTACCTCCATTTTTTTACACTAGGCCAGTATATCAAAATTACAATTTGCGAAAGGCCACTAACACTAATCGAGGCAAAATTGATGGGGTTTGCCTCGTACTAGAAACCAAGGACATTAATATACCCTTGCATGCATGCGGAAGTGAGAAGGTTTGTTTGCATGGCACTGCATTAATCAAGCGATGAGGAGTGAGATGGTTAGCTCTTTGGGCTTTGGAGAAAAAATACGCATCAATTGACACGTCAAACGATGATTTGTATCGAACCGCATTCTCACACGGTCGCTCCTACACGTCGCGGTCGCACCGCACCCTCACACGGTCGCTCCTGCACGCCGCAAACCCAACCAAGGGAATGCACACTCATTGACACGTGCTACCGCTGACAGATAATTTTCGTTCATACATTATGTTTATCCAACCGCATGTTGGGGTGGATCCGTACGACCCGTGCGGTGGCCTGTTGGGGAAGAAGAAGAGGTGAGGAAGAAGGGTTAGGAGACGTAGGATATTCATCCAACCGCCTGAAATGGTAGACTGACCCAAATGATGAAAGTCGGGCGACTTGCATAACAATATGTTTTTACACAGCAAAAGATCCCTAGAAACAACAACATAAAAAAAACTATCACTGCTCGCGGAACGAGACGGCCTCATCGTCTTTGGCTGCCGGCGTGAACCAGCCGTAGCTGCCGACGTGTGTCTTCGCACCGTGGTTGTCCTCGGCCTCCAGCTACTCGTTCACGCGGAGCGTGCGGGCGCTCTGCACGGACGAGAGCATCGCCCAGTTCAAGTCAAGGACGTCCGGTTCCGCCTGCAGGAGGGCCTCGATGCCAGCGGCATCCGCGCGCTCTGCGTCTAGTTGAGCCTCCGCCGCCCGGTTCAAGTCCAGGACATCCAGTTCCGCCTGCAGGAGGGCCTCGATGGCAGTGGCATCCGCGCGCTCCGCGTCAAGTTGAGCCTCCGCTGTCTGGTTCACATCCATGACATCCTGTTCCGCCTGCAGGAGAGCCTCAATGGCTGCGGCATGCGCGCGCTCTGCGTCGAGTTGAGCCTCTGCCTCTCGGTCCTCCTTTAGTATCGCCAGGTTGAACCGCTGGTCCGCCTGCACCATGGGGGACCCAGACGTCGGCACGAAGTCGACGTCCATCGTCTCATAACCATCGGGGGCCTTCTGCGCCGCGACCTCCACCATGAACATTGGATCGGCTTCCTCCTTCTCGTAGCTTGGCTCCAGAGAACGTGGGGATTGGCCCGCCGCAAAGTGAGCTTGAGAACGGAGGTCTGTGGCACCGACAGCCGCCGCGATTTCTGCGCGGCGCTTCGGCATCAGCATCTTGTAGTGTGTGATCTTGCGGTGCACCATGGCTTTCCGGCGAACTAGGGGACGCTTGATGCGGGCTTGGGGATTGAAAGGTGGGGGAATGGGCTGGAGAGGAGGTGTGGTTTTGGGGCAGAGGCTGGCGTAGGCCGAGCAATGAAGGTTCTGGTGTGAATAGTGGTTCCGGCCGAGCAGCGAATGTCAATCGGTTTTGACTGTACATCGCTCTTGTCGCGTTCCCATTGCACCCCGGCACACTGGAGCCTCCATGTCGTTCACTAAATGGAACACGCTTCATCTTGCGTTTTCGCTCGCTTGTGGGACTGCAGTTGAGAGCAAACCGACATCCCTCCCCCTCCCCCGCCCGCGTCATTTATACTACCACTCCCTCTGTTTTTATTTACTCCGCATAAAATGGAGGGAGTATACTACGGATGAGGATCCCCTGACGTGGCCGAACCCATTGAGTAACTGACATGCGGGGCCTAGTAAGCATGGGGTCCGCCAGTAAGTGACCGAAAGGAAGGGTATGGCAGGGATCGTACGTCAGAGGATCCACTTGCACTACTACTCCCTCCTTCCATCTACATGGCCTAATGTGTTTTTCGAGGCTAACTTTGACCAAATGTGTGAGTAATAATATATGACGTGCAACTTACACAAAGCATACGGTCAAATTCGTATGTGAAAGGAGCTTCCAATGCTATAATTTTCACATTATACATCTCATGTACTATGAATCTTGTCAATAGTCAAAGGCGGTTTTGAAAAATGCATTAGAGCATGGTTAATAATATAGCCAGCCGATGGCTATAAGGAACTGCCATGTCATCTATAGCCATCATCTATATGCACTCATACAATAGCGTGGGCTATAAGGTTGGCTATTTCCTGGAAAAAATAACATAAAAGGTTGGCTATTGTATTAGTACTTTTTCCCATCTCCTCTCTACTATCTCTTTCTTCATATTTATTGTATTTACCTAGGAATGCGTATATAGCTAGGCTCTTGCATGAGAGCTCACTCTCCTTACTTCTTAACATCTCTCTCCTTCACATTGGCAAAAGTGCCATGTAAGTTGGCTCTTAATGGCTATTAGGTTGGCTCTAAGCATTTAATTTTTGCATGAGCAAGGTATATGATTGGAAGAGAGTTGCATGCATACTTTTTTTTCTTGATCTATGTGTTATGGCCAGGCTGTAGAATATAAGAGCCCGCTTCACTCTCTCTCCTCTCTTCTCACTCCTCCAAGTAGGATTAATGACATGACAAGTCTTATAGCCTGCTGAGTAGGCCTTATTAGACTTGCTCTTAGGCCCTATATAAATGGAAGGAGGGAGTACTATGAGCACTACATACTCTACTACAAATGTTGTCAGTACTCCACTAGTACTATTGGACAGGGAGCTTTAAAAAACTTACTATTGGACTGGCTATACGTGGCGAAATCCTAGTAGGAAGAGCATGCGTGAGAACAAGCACATTCACGTGGTTGAAAAAAATTTCGAAACCATCTCTGTTTGAATACAAATCTAGGAGTACGTATGAATCTAACAATATTGATTGGGCGTTGTTGAATGTTGATACTTTTTTCTGTAAGTTTGATCAAAGTAGAGATACTTTGACTACACATAAAACTTATATGTCAACTAGAAAGGATCGGAGGGAGTATATTGTACGTTCAAAAGCAAAACAAACATTGAATACCCTTTATATATGATTTGCGGATGCTATGATCACCTGTTCAAAATTTTGAATCCGCCTTAGGTATCACACATGCACCCACTCGTTTTCTCTCAATTTCATCTCGGGGTCCGGAGATCAATTGAAAGAGGACTAGGGTGGGTACAGTACATTCGTTTCGCTTATGAACGTACAATATACTCCCTCTGATCCCCACAGACCCCCCCCCCTCGCGGGTCCTTTCTATCATTCTATCATAGAAACAGACCAAACCTTTATCTCCTTACACGACACACAATTGATCTCTCAAACATCAATTGATATCGTCAAGATGTGTCGGGGCATGAATCGAATGGGATGTCAAAACTAAGACGGGAAGCGACACGTAGTGGAGGCAAAGTGAAACTTTAAACGAACCGTTTGTTTGTATGCATGTCGTACAAATTATAACATTGGAAATACAAGCAAATGATACTCGGTGGAATGTTCAAATGACGCATGCGGGAGGATGGACTCGACCGGAGGGCGGCATGATTGATGGATAAGAGGGTTGGAGAGGAATGAGAAATAAGCAACGTCGCATGATTATACTTGAACGGCTCAAATAAACAGTAAGTTGTCTCGTTTTCCCTTCCGTCTTGGTCATGGAGTAAGATACTCCCTCTGCTTTTATTTACTCTGCATATTAGGTTTGACTTAAGTGAAACTTCATAAAATTTGACCAAGTTTATAGAAAACTAGCAAGATGCTCATGCCTTGCACGGAACATCAAGATCTTATGGGAGAAAAGGATGAACGAGGGAAGGCCTTATCTGCGAATGTGCAGAGGAGTGCGGGCAAATTGTCATAGTTTCCAAACTATCCGTTAGATATAGATCGGACGGCCTATATTGTAGGATGGCAGGCACACCATCATCACCAAGTCTGCTTTTTATGTACAATAGCAAGATGCCCGCGCGTTGCACGGAACATCAAGATGCATTTGTATGAGTAGTTTATCTTGTGGGAGAAAAGGATGAATGAGGGAAGGCCTTATTTGCAAATGTAGAGAGGGGTTTGGGTATCTTTTTGCAAAATTGCCATAGTTTCCTTCCTATCCGTCAGATATAAATCGGACGGACTCTTATAAAAACAGAGTTGGTGATGATGGTGTGCCTGCCATCCTGCAATATAGGACGTCCGATTTATATCTGAAGGATACGAAGGAAACTATGGAAATTTTGCAAAAAGGTACCCACACACCTCTCCACAATTGCAAATAAGGTCTTCCCTCATTCATCCTTTTCTCTCACAAGATAAACTAGTCATACAAATGCATCTTGATGTTACGTGCAATGCACGGGCATCTTGCTAGTAAGAGTACAAATATGAACATTTACAATAGCAAATATATATGATGTGAAAGTATATTCAATAATGAATCTAATGGTATTGATTTGTTATTGTATATGTTATTATTTCTGTCTATGAACTTTGTCAAAGTTTACAAAGTTTGACTTTCAGCAAAGCTAAAATGCGGAGTAAATAAAAACAGAGGGAGTACGCAGGGACTAGTATAGTTACTATTGCCGGAACATGGTAAGTTGGACCCCTAAATGTGGGCATGGACTGGGCACACCTCAATTATTCTTTCAAACAGACGGACACCTACATTTAGCACACCATCTGTCTACTTAATCAAGTGTTACGCTTCATTACTTGAAAAGCAAAAGCGTGGCACCGTACCCAAAACCACCACACTTGGGGCTAGGGTAACAACTTGGTACTGTACCATATTTGAACTAGGGCATAAAAACCACCTGTTCTGCGCCAAATGCGAAACGCGGAGCACTGACGCTTGAATATGGCCGGGAAAACAGGGAAACCGACATGTGGGGCACACTTGTCGGGACGATGTGGTGCAGACTAGTCCAATGGAGGAGCTGGCCCACGACCTCCTCGCCACAGGCAACTGTTCATGTGGGTCGTGGGGGCCAGCAACATGGCGCAGCTCCAGCACCGCCTCTAGCCAGGGCGACCACGGTGAGCGACACGCTCATCATCGCTGGACACGGTCGGTTTCAGTGTGTCGAGGGTGGCGTTAGCGATGTGGCATGACGAGCAGATCAACACCCGGCTCGTCGAGGATGCATGGGGCGCTGAAGTGCGCGCGTGCCGCGACGTGTCCGCGGAGTGGTGTAGCGCAACCAACTGCATCCCCAGGACCTGAGACCATGCCGGGTCGTCTTGCTTTTTCAATGACATGTGGGGTCACATGTGAGCAAAGGGCATATCCAACATTGCCACTACCGTAGCTGGCTACCCTGGCACATCAAAAACCCTCGTCCCTCGCGTCGTCGCGCGATGTGTTCCCAGCCGGCGCCCGCTGCCTGCATTCATGCCGTTCGTCCGTATGCCATTGTTAAGAGGCTCGGTGCCCGAGGAACAAACTCCGGCGACTTAATGACGCGCCCGGACGCTTTGGCCTCACCGGAATGTGCTACTTAAAGCGGCAATGCCTAGCTAACCTCCACACCATAGCGCATCGTCCTGCTACCTAGCACCACATCCGCCATGACCGCGAGCGCGAACGCTCTGCGTGAGAGCTTTGTCTTCAGGGATGAAGCTCGAGGTCACCGCCCTCGCTCAAGTCGTCGCTCGCGACGCGATAGCGGCGTAGCCGGACGTGACCGCACAAGTGGTGGCCATGATGGCGGTCGACGACGGGAGCACCGTAAGCCATGCATCCTACTTGCCACCGTCCAACGTCCAGCACCGCCTAGGTCAGGGACTCCTCCGAGGATGAGTAGGGCATGGGAGGCGGCAGGGCATGGTGTTCCAACTGGCCGGTCCATCTCCCGTGTTCTACTCTTCCTCGCCGGAGACCGCACCTTCATCTTGAACCCTGCCCCCGTACAGGGAGATCGCAGATGGAGGACGTCGGTCGCCGCCATAGAATAGGTTTAGGGTTGGGTTTCTTTTATTTTTCTGTCCTATAAAAGATCGAAATGTAATGAAAATCTGCCGTGTTTGCATTAATCTTGGCCGGTGTATATGAACTTTCACAATAATATACTATATTGTAGGAGTACTAGCAAGATGCATGTCTGTTGCACGGAACATCAAGATCTTGTGGGAGAAAAGGATGAATGAGGGAAGGCCTTATCTGCAAATGGGGAGAGGAGTGCGGGTAAATTGTCATAGTTTCCTTCCTATCCATTAGATATAGATCGGACAGCCTATATTGCAGGATGGCAGGCACACCATCATCACCAACTCTGCTTTTTATTGAACCAAGACAAAGCTAACATGCGAAGTAAATAAACAAATAGGGTCTACATACACAATTTATTTTAGGCACTCCAATAGTACGTCCACTACACATTCACGCATTTCACATCTTTCTACATCTACGGGAACCTACGAAAGGGTTAACATAAATTGCCTCTCTCTCTCTCCTCCCTAATTTTCATGGTGGTGGGCCCCTCCCTCCCCCCAATCTACAATCAACAGCTCACACGTTTCACATTACGTTAATTACATAACTGGGATTATGTAGGTGTAGCATTACTCGTCCAAAAAAACCAACTAAGCCAACCTCCCAGCATATCGCGTGGGAAAAGACCCGACCGTCCCGTTTTAGTCGGGATTACCGGATTACTAGTAGTATCGATGGATCGCGCGAAGCACCAATTTTTTTTGAGGCGGCGAAGCATCTAGTTTAAAAGGAAAAAGGGGGTACACTCACAGCACCCCTGTCGCGGTCGCATTACACCCCACACACGTTCAGTCCTTCACATGGCTCACGCAAACGGAACGCGCTTCGGCTTGCCTCTTCACTAACACGTGGGACTGCACTTGGAGAAACCGACCATGGGCCAAACTCCTACCGCCCACCGCGTGAACCCCCGCCCCCCCCAAAAAAATTCCCCCCAAATCCCAAATTCAACCGCCCTTCGGCCAACTAGCCAATAATATTCCCCAAACCCCCCTCCCCCTCCCGTCCCCCTCCACTCCATTCGCTCTTCCAAAGTCGCCCTCCCCGCCATGCCGATACGTCGGCGCCGTGGTTCATCGAGGGGACGCATGGCGATCCTCTTGCTCCCATAGTATGCTCTCATAGACTGCCGTCCTCGAGCCGCACCGCCACCACTAGCGACGTTCTTGTGGAGGCGCACGGCAGTCAGCGCCGCCACCGCTGGCGATGTTCGTGTGGAGATGCACGGCGGTCAGATTCTCCCACGATACGCGCATTCTAGACTGAGGCCCCGTGCATGTCGGTGTAGCGCTGAATGTTAGCTGATAGACGCTTTTATTCTCACTGTTTGCCGAAGTAGTTTACAGTCAATATGCTCTTCTTAAGAGGCTTCCTTGCCCTGTTTTGTACTCAATCTGCTTAGCTGAGATTGCATGCCAAGCCCGATTAGTTGCTAAAATATCCTGCCATATATTTATTGTGACGTAGATTGCCATGGTCTAGTAGCCAATCTGTTAGGTGAAATAGCTCTACACCATTTTATACTCGATCTTTGTTGCTGGTATGGCCTTCAATAGTTTGATGGCTGTGTGCTCGGCCTCATTGACTGTTGAAACAGCCTGCCATAATTTGGCACTCAAATCGGTTTGCTAAATTAGCTTTAAATATATTTCGTTACTTAGATCTGCTCGTCCAAATATCTTGCCATAGCTTTAGACAACGACCTAGGTATTTTTTTGGACTTCATAAAAAAGCATATATGTTTTTCCTGTAATATCTAGTAGAAGAACTAATTTGTATATCTAACAGATGGACATGACTTGGATAACTTCTGCTCAAAGATTCTCCGCTGCATATGTCGAGGGGGTTGAAAACTTCATGAACTTTATCAAAGCTGAGTACGGTGGTCCGAAATCAGATGTGCTCTGCACGTGTAGCAGTTGTATGAATTCAGTTACAAGACCCAATCAACTGTGCAAAATCATCTACACTTGTATAGGATGTCGGTCACATATACTAGGTGGGTTCGTCATGGTGAAGCTATGAACGTCAATGGTACTGACTACATGGAAGCGGCAGATCACCATCTTGATCTGCCTGATGCTCAGGTGGAAGAGGAGGAGGAGGTGGTGGTGGCAGAGCCAGTGAGTTTGGCCAACATTGAAATAATGCTACGAAATGCTCGTGCATTTCATGAACTTTCACCTACAGAATAAAAACGGTGGGCCCGCATGTTGGAACAATGCAACGTGGCTGTCACCCCAGGAAATAAGCTGTCAGTATTCTCAGCTATGGTCACCTTTCTTCAAGTGAAGACATCTGAGCGGATCACCAACAAATCATTCGATGCGATGTTGGCTGCTTTCCATGAAGCTTTCCCAGATGCGTCTGAGCTGCCACACACCTATGGTAAAATGAAGAATTTCCTTCGTGCAGTTGGAATTGGATATGATATGATCCATATTTGTAAGAATAATTGGGTTCTGTTCCGGAAGGATTATGCCAACTTAAGTGAATGCCCGAAATGCAAATCATCAAGATGGAAAGATGGCCATGCTGTGAAGAGGACTCCTCATAATGTTAGGAGACATTTTCCAATTACACCAAGATTGCAGAGGTTGTTTCATGATGCTGAAACAAGAGAGGATGTACTGTGGCATTCTAGGAGCCAGGAGTACAGAGATCAGAATGTGATGAGCCATCCATCACATGGTAGTGAGTGGAAAAGCTTCAATCAGAAACACTAAAAGTTTGCTACTGACCCGAGAAACATTAGACTTGGCTTAGCTTCAGATGGATTTAACCCATTTGGCCACCAGAGCGCCACATATAGCATGTGGCCAGTGCTTGTTATCCCTTATGACATGCCTCCAAATGTCTGCACCAAAGAATCAAACTACATGATGGCCTTGCTCATCCCAGGTCTAAAAAGTCCTGGAAAGGATTTTGATTTATTCATGGAGCCTCTTGTGGAGGAACTTCAACAGCTATGGAGGGGTGTTCTCACTCGAGACCTATATAGTAGCCCACCAGCTCATTTCTTTCTTCGTGCTGTTATAATTTGGTGCATCCATGATTATCCAGCTTTGGGCACTATGTCAGGGCGAACGACACATGGTTAAAATGCATGTGTTCGCTGTGATAGGAATCCTCTGTCATACGCAATACTTAGCAAGATCTGTTACAATGGACACCGCTGTTTCCTTGCCAAGGACAAGCCGCGTCCTACAAAATACCGAAGACATGTGTTCAATGCAAAGCATGAAATCTGCGATGTGCCAAAGAGGCTCACCGCCGATGAGTTGCAATTGGAATTAGAGAAGGTCAGGCATATTACACCAGGAAACCATCCTGGTAATGGTAGCGGGAAAAGGAAGCATGGCAGGGCAGAAGAGAGATTATTATTTACCCGTAGGTCCACTTTGTGGGACTTGGAGTATTGGAAATATTTGGATCTGCGGCATAATCTTGATGTGGTGCACATCGAGAAAAATATATGTGACTGCATTATCGGCACACTTCTTAATATTGAAGGCAAGACGAAAGATACCATAAAATCTAGGATTGATTTGACATACCTGGGTATCAAAAAGGATTTGCAGGTGCAAGATGAAGGTAAACCACGGGATATGGCACCAGTTGTGTACGTCTTGGACAAGGTAAAAAGAAAGAATTCTGCGAGGTCCTGTCACGTGTGAGATTCCCACATGGATTTGCTTCCAACCCTGAAAAGAGAGTCAGTGCAGATGGAAACAAGGTACAAGGGTTGAAAACTCATGACTGCCACGTGCTACTTCAAAGGGTTTTACCTGTTATCCTTAGAGGATTGGGCCGCCCTGACTTATACAAAGCAGTTGCAGAGTTGGGACAATTCTTCAGGGAACTCTGCAGTAGAAATATCAGGGTAGATGCTTTGGAGCGTCTTAGAGACAAGATACCAACTATCCTATGCGACCTTGAGAAGATATATCCACTACTAGGGAAAACCCTAGTAGTAGCGTGGGTATTGAGGCTAGCAGCAGCGCGGGTGGCCGCGCTACTAATAAGGCGCTACAGCTAACTCATAGTAGTAGCGCGGCCCTAACCCGCGCTACTACTTTTGATGATATCAGCAGCGCTTTTTAGGAACACGCTACTATTAACTAGCTGTAGGGATTTCACCATCCCTCGCTACTGCTATATCTTTCATCATTTTCCCATTACCCCTTTCCCTTTCAGTTTCCCTTTCAGATACTAGATACTAGGTACTGTAGATATCAAATTCATAAACCATTACTAGGTAGTACTCCCTTCGTTCCAAATTACTCGTCGTGGTTTTAGTTCAAACCACGACGAGTAATTTGGAACGAAGGGAGTACTAGATAACAATTTCATGCATAGTCAACATGCATCCTCAAGCAGTACAAGGTCATATCAACGACCATCATCATATGTAGTTCTAGATGATATCGACGATGATCATCATATGTAGTTCTAGATGATATAGCCACACACACATATGTAGTTCTAGATGATATAGCCACACACACACATATGTAGTTCTAGATGATATCGAAGACAATCATCATCCTCAAGCATGGGCGGTTGGTGTTCCTGATAGTAATTAGGATGGCTTGTCCAACACGAAGATTCTTCCCATCGAGGAATTTCTTCCACCCAACCGAGTTTAAGTGTGTGCGACCGTCCGTGTCCACGCGGTAAGTACAGGTTGTGACGGAGCCCCTTGCAGTAAGGCGTAGTCCAGCTGAGCCTTCTTCATCAGGCTCGATACCATAACTCACAGATATGCTCTTTGCCAATTTCTGAATAAGAAAAACATATCAATTAATAAATAGCCTCGCAAATAAGTACATATGGATTATCTACACTATTAATAGTTTCCTTAGATTCTACACTAATAAGCATGTGATCGAACTCTACACTAAAACATATCATCGACTAGATTCCACACAACATACCATATCATTGGACTGTACACTAAGTAATTCATCGGATAATTTGCATTTGTAAGTATAACATACCATATCATGTCGATCAACCATGGTATTTGTCAAGTGGGTCATGAATGGCACCCCGACAAAGTCAGCACGTGGCGGAATTATGTCCCACAGGTTGGACACCCCCTCCTCACTCAGCCTTGTTCTTTGAGCTACGATGGCTTCATGAAGTGGGTCCTCATCATCTTCATCGAGTGGGTCCTCATTATCTTCATCATCTTCATGATCTTCGTCATCTTCATCATCTTCCACTAGGTTGAGATAAATGACATCTAGCTTGGGTCTTTCTGCTCGGAAGGAGAAGCTGATCAACTCACCACCAGTAAGACGCATGCGAGCGACAAAATGGGCCCATCCATCTCCTCCAATCTGCGACATATTGCGTCCTTTCTCGACCTCCATAGTGTACGGCCCCCCAGGAGCCTCAAATGTCACAGTGTCTCCTGTCAGCTTGTTGAATTTCAACCTCACATTGCATGGGACGATCTATGTAAAATAAGCAAAATGACACAATGCAGTAATGCCAACACTAAACATAAAATAGTTATTACATTTCATCTAATTTCTTACCACTGCATGATGAAAACTAAAATAACATGTTCTAAGTCAACTAAATCAACTAGCCTACTAAATCAACTAAATCAAAATGTTCTAAATCAACTAAATCAACTAGCCTATTAAATCAACTAAATCAAAATGTTCTAAATCAACTAAATGAACTAGCCTACTAAATCAACTAAATCAAAATGTTCTAAGTCAACTATATCAACTAAATGAACTAGCCTACTAAATCAACTAAATCAAAATGTTCTAAGTCAACTAAATCAACTAGCCTACTAAATCAACTAAATTATATCAACTAAATCAAAATGTTGCATATGAGCAGGAGGGAGAAGGAGGGGCGACTTAAGGAGGGAGAAGAGAGTAGGATGGAGGAGGAAGGCGGAGCGATGAGGGGCCGGCCGATGCGGCCAGTTGAGGGAGGACGGAGGAGGAAGGCGGAGCGAGGAGGGGCCGGCCGGCGCGGCCAGTTGAGGGAGGACGGAGGAGGAAGGCGGAGCGAGGAGGGGCCAACCAACAGCGAGTGGAGAGGGAGGACGGAGGAGGAGGCCGGTACCGAGTCCAGCAAGGAGGAGGAGGTGACGGAGCGCGGCGGAGACGGAGGAGGGGCGACGGGGGTGGACCGGCGCTCGGTGCAGACAGAGGATTGAGTGTGTGACTGTGTGTGGATCAGATAGAGAGGAGATGGGGGTGGGAGATGAATAGCTTAGCAGTAGCGCGTTGTAAGAAAAGACGCTACTGCTAAGCTATTAGCAGCAGCGCCTTTCACAATAAAGCGCTACTGCTATGTGTCAGCATGTAAAAATAGACTTTGTTCAATATATCAAAAATACATTGATCATCAACGATCTTTTTGTGTACAATCTGATTTGTCAATATGAGTCCTCACCGGTTTAGGAACAGGTGAAGACTCATATTGCAGCGATAAATTCTACACATAGAGTTCAATGAAGACCAAGTGCTTGTCAAAGTTTGAGAAGTAACATATTTAAGGTGGTAGAACCTCTCTTCACGGAGCGAGGTGGGACTAAATTTTTGTAGGAAACTTAGCAGTAGCGCTTATCTGAGAAATGCGCTGCTACTATGGTACGTAGCAGTAGCGCGCGTCGCTATAACGCGTTGCTGCTATAACTAGCCTCGCGGCGGCCTCGTGGGAATTATAGTAGCAGCGCGTCTTTGAGAGGGCGCGCTACTGCCATATTTGTTTCAGCAGCGAGTTTCGGCTGGGCACGCTACTTTTAATTAGCAGCAGTGACTTATTTTAAAGCGCGTTGCTGATAAGATTCTGTGTGTAGGCTTTTCCCTAGTAGTGATCCTCCAGCCTTCTTTGATGTGATGGTGCATTTGGCTGTTCATCTACCTGATGAGGCACTACTTAGAGGTCCAGTACAGTAAGGCTGGATGTACCCTATTAAAAGGTGGCTCAACACTTTCAAGGCTATGTTAGGAATAGAGCTAGACCCGAAGGTTCCATTGCAGAGGCCTAAATTTCTACAGAAGCGTTAACATTCTGCTCAAAATACATTGAAACAGCTGATCAGCTTAGCAAAGAGGTGGGTGAAGACAATCCCGGGCTCAATGTTTTCGATTATTCTGTTCGAGTTACAGGGAAGAGTCGACAAGAGGACAAACCTAAAGATTTGGACAAAATGGTTTGGTATGTGTTGAATAACTGTCCTGAGATGCTACCTTATATCAAGTAAGTGATAAGTACTGCAGCTTATACATCGTAATCTACTGAGCTTGCAGCACATTCTTATACACTTAGATGTTTGACGCGATCACTATGTTGTGCAGCATCTACAAAAAGGAGTTACTGCCGCAAAATCCAAGAAACATTGACAAACTGGTTATGGAAGGATTTGTGAAATGGTTCAAGAGTCATGTAAGCTTTTGAATTGCACTGTCAGTTTTTTAATATATTAAGTACATAAGATGATCAGCTTGTCTATATTCTAACCATAGGTTAAGAAGATGCGGGAGGATGGGCAGGCAGTTGATGATGCCTACGCACTCGCAATGGGTCCTGATACTCGGGTAAGACATTATGAATCTTGCGTTGTTGGAGATGTGCGCTACAACACCCTTGCACGCGACGAAGGCAGGAAGACACAAAACAGTGCCATCATGAGCACGGATACGTACGACAGAGAGATAACTGAAATGTATGCTAACATAATAGACATTGTTTAGTTGCAGTATATCTCCAGTTTCGAGGATCATCGGTGTGTGGTTCTGTTGTGCTGTCGTTGGTATAACCTATTTTCCAGGATCGCAAAACCCAGAGCTGATGATTATTTCAAATCCATCAATGTCAAGGTGGCGTACCAGACCAACGAGCCTTTTATTTTGGCAAATCAAGCAACACAGATCTTTTTCTTACAAGACACATTTGCACGTAGTGATGAATGGAGAGTATTGCAAAGGTTTGAGCAGAGGAATTCGTTTAATGAAGCTGCACAACAAGATGATGCTTACACTGCTCCTGATGTACAAGATTCCACAGATGTTCCTAATATCTTTGAGAACCATCACGTCAATGATGCTGGCAAAAAGATTGTGTGTCGTGCTGTGGACATACAAGAGTTGATCAAGAAGAAGCCAACATTCGAGGACATTGAGGATGAAGAAGAAGATGACACTCTGGGGAATTACGATTCAGACTGATACACATGGCGAAGATGTTGATGCTGCTGCTATGGATGATGATTAGATTGCTTTTGTCGTATTTGCCTGTCAGAAGATGTTTTTTATCTACTATGTGAAATTGTGTTTGCTATGACAACTGAAACCTGATGAACATGTTGTTTAGTATTTTGCTGTGAGAACTTCACTTGTTATGTATGTTCATTTGTGTTTGGTGATTGTATGACGACTAAAACATGATGACATTGTTGTTTAGTTGTACACATATTTGGCTGTGAAACTTGAATTTGATGACATAGTTTGCTGTTGGACAGCAATTTGCTCGACGTCTTCGAATGGGAACGAAGCTGACCCGACAGGGCCTCTGCTAATTTATTTATTTATTTATTACCAAAAGGTCCTATGCAATTTATTTATTTATGAGCAAAAGGGGATACCCCCCGATTTTTGTTAATAGAAATCATTAGATGTTCACAACACTATGCCCAGCCTATTACACAGGTTTCATTCATTACTAGTTTCAGCAAAGTGCTCATGTCATAGCCACTGAATACATCACGAGTGCTACATACACTTCAAATAAAGAGACAATCATCCTACAGAGCACATCAATTTTGCCCATTATCTTCACAAGCTCTTTCATCTCCTCATTGCTGTCAAGGCCGTTCAGCAGCTGTTGCTTGGCCATGATCAGAGGAAATGCATTTTTAACCTTCTCCTATGCATCTTCCTCTTCTGTTGTTCCTTCAGTTACTTGTCCAACACCCCAACCTGATGGTATTAGGATTCACCGGCTAACCAAATAATCAGTGTACTTGTGTTCTCCCACATCAGCAACTTCCCATAAATACAAATCACACGAATCTTCCCTTTTCTGCACGAATCAAATTGGAAGATCATCAACCAAACTATTAAAAATATCAACAACTGAAAGCAGCAGAACAACACTTAAACATATTATTACCCCATGATTCGGGCATTTGTAGAAGACTCGGCCAGGGTTGAGGATTGTGGTTGAGACGTGACGGATGACTCTGCGTGATTTGCAGCAGTGGCACCACACCAACGTTAGCGGGTTGTGATGAGCAACCGGCTGCGGTGCGTGTGCCGGCGGGGGTGTGATGAGACCCACAGGCGATGGTACGGGTGGCGACTTGGCGCATATCTGGTTGTTGCCTGCTGAAGAGCAGGTGGACGAGCAGCCAGCGGACATGGTTGTTGCGGCCAGAGCTTCTGATGCTAGGCAGAGTAAGTAGAGAAGAGGAGAAGCGGATGTTGAATATGTTAGTTTCATTACTTGCAGAGTAGCATAGCACCATATATAGTCATAGTCTAGGTTTGGATTCGAACCAGCTACAGGAGCACGTCTCTATTTTTTCTAAAACTCAGCAACGTCTCTTTACTGGTACACTAGCTTGTTCTGTACGCCTTCTCAAGTCTTTGATTTTCTTTCTTTTTTCCGAGGAAGGAAGGAGGACAAAATTGAGATTTCCTGGGACTCGAACCCAAGACCTCTCGGTTGAAAACCAAGGGTGCTAGTCACTTATGTGGCGAACATTCCCTCGGAGGAGGACGGCAGACGAACGCATTTTCCTCGCAGTTTTAGTTGCGACGCAAGATCGAACGGTCACAGTTTCGGGAATGTTATCAGGCGAACGAGCCCAGTTTTTCTTTTCTTCCTATATATAAAAAAGTATGCTACTTGGTGTCAGCTTAGTCAACAAATGATTGTGCCAACCTTGACCGTTGGATTGACATTCAACGTCTGGCGTGTTTCTTCAGTCTCTTCTTCCTCCAGCCGCCAAAGCCAAACCAGCGCCGGCTGGACCACCTGCCTGCCTCCCATGGCTGGTTGTGCTGCTGCGCTGATACGTCTCCATCGTATCTATAATTTTTGATTGTTCCATGCCAATATTCTACAACTTCCATATACCGCCTGCTCCCGCCTCCCACGGCTGGCTGTGTTGCCGCACGCATCGTGGCCACATCGCACCCTAAAACTCTGCCCCTCTTCCCCGGCTCCTATTCGGTCCCGTCTAAGGCCTCACCATTGTCCTCTGCCTTGGTTCGCTCGCCGCGGCGCCGCCCTCCGGTGTTGTCAACATGGTCAACAACCATGAGGAATAAGGATGACAGTAGGGACCCAGCAGCGCGCGTAGTAATTTTGTTTTTTCGGGACGGAGAAGGGTGTCAACTGGGTTGTTCGGGAGCTGTGGCCCATCTAGTACATGACCAGCCCAGTTTTTTTTCCTTTCTGAAAATGGCTAGCCCAGCTATTTTGATTTTTGCAGAATAACCAACGTAGTCCTACTTGTTTTTCTATGCCCTGCTGGGCCGGAAATCTTTCAAGACGAGGAGAGATGCATTTTGCCCAGAAAATGGGCTATAAGTAATAAGAAATGGGTATAAGTAATATTAAATGAGCTGTAAAATGAAAAAATATGCCAAACAGACAATTGGTTCCAAAATACTTTTTCTTTTGGATTTTGATATTTTAGATTTCATTGTTTTTGTGCTGGTAAAATTTCATTGGATTTAAATTAAGGTATGTTTAGTTTTTAAATTAATTTGAATCTGGCTAGAAATTTCGAGCTGTATGCTGTTTGGGACAGATTTGGAGGCTGACTTGTGGGTCTACTAGGTTGACGTGTATGAAAGGCTTTGTCAACTTAGTCCACAAACGATTCTAGCAGCAGTGACCGTTGGATGTTAATCCAACGGCCGTGCTGCTTCTTCAATATCTAATCTTCTTGCTCCAGCCACCCAAACCAGCACCGGTGGGACTACCTGCACCCGCCTCCCATGGATGGTTGTGCTGCCGCAGAGGCCGCACCGCCCCACCCTACTCCATTGCTGGCCAGGTCATTCCTCTACTCACCCACACCTCCTGTTATTTTCCGGTGATGGCAGCCGTACCAGTAAACCCTCGTACTCCCCACCGCATGGGCAACCACTGCCGAGTCTTCCCCGGCTCCGTGTCATTCCCTTCCTAGGCCTCGCCGTCATCAACCGCCCTGGTGCTCTCGGTGCGCCGTGGTCAACGTGGTCAACAAACGACATCCATCGGACATGGACTGTATGTGGAGAGGCTTACAGCTGGGTCCACGGCCACACACAAGGAAATGACTCCTCATTACGCGCAAAATAATGATTCCTCCACCTGACATCTGGGACCCACCAGAAGGGCCTCTGTATTTCACGAAAAAACGTTCCCCCCGCTGACAGGTCGGACCCACCAGCTATATCTTCGCACGCAAGGAAGTGCCTCCTTATTACGCACAAAAAAATGAATACTCCCCCTGCTAGCTGGGATCCAGCGTAGTGGGAGGCTGACATGTGGGCCTACTAAGTTGATGGGGATGGAGGGCTTTGTCAACTTAGTCAATATGAATGATTCTAGCTCTAGTGACCGTACGATGTCCATCCAACGGCCGTAGTGCTTCTTAAACCTCTGGTCTTCTTACTCCAGCCGCCCAAAGCAGCGTTAGTCGTGCCGCCTGCTCCTGCCTCCTGTGGCCGGTTGTGCTGCCACAGAGGCCTCACCACCCCCTACTACTCCCACCGCTGGCCAGGCCCTGCGGCGATGGCAGCCTCACACCGCAGCCAAACCAGTGAACCCTCGTACTCCTCTCCACATGGCCATCCACTGTCGTGTCTTCCCCGGCTCCGCGTTGTCCCCTTCCTAGGCGTCGCCATCGTCCATCGCCTTGGTGCTCTCGACGCGGCGTGGTTAATGTGGTCAATGAACGACTTCCATCGGAAGAGTACTGTACGTGAAGAGGTTGATAGCTGGGTCCACGACCGCAGCAAGGAAGTGCCTCCTTATTACGCGCAAAATAATGATTCCTCCACCTGACAGCAGGGACCCACCGGACGGGCCACCGTATTTCGCGAAAAAAAGTTTTCCCCCTGACTGCTGGGACCCACCAGCTACATCTTCGCATGTAAGGAAGTGCGTCCATATTACAGGCAAAAAAATGATTCGCCCCCTGACTGCTGGGACCCACCAGCTACATCTTCGCACGCAAGGAAGTGCCTGACAGTCGGGACCCACCTGGTCAAAGCGTACGTAGCATTGTCATTCTAGTCGCGAACGTGTACATACATACTGGTCGATGTAGAGGCGCACACATGTCGTAGTAGAGGCACGCACGTGTCGTAGTAGAGGCGCGCACGTAGCATGTACATGTACATACAGCGGCCAGGGTGCAAGAAAGTAAATACGGCCACGTACATATATACAGGCGGGATCTCAAACGCCTACTCACGCATACGTACGGCCAGGGCTCGTGTACATGGCTGGGTCGGAACAGATAAACTGCATCGTCGTCGTGTTCATGGGGAGGCAACGGAATGCGTTGTGTTCATCGGGAGGCAACAGAACGCGTGCTGTTCATCGGGAGCCAACCAGCTTGGACGGAACAGCCGATGGAAACGAGGTGTGGCGTACCGCAGAATGGAGGAAACGGCCTTGTGTTCGACCGGCCACGGTCGAAACGAGATCCTGTTCATTGGGAGGGGTCTGGCGTACCGCAAAATGGTTGAAACGGACTTCTGTTGGACCTCCTACAGTCGAAACAGGGTCCTGTTGACCGGGAGGGGTGTGGCGTACCGCAAAATGGAGGAAACGGACTTGTGTTGGAGTGCTACGGTCGAAACGGGGGTCCTGTTCATCGGGAGGGGTGTGGCGTACCGCAAAACGGGACTCCATGGGATATTGTTCATCTCCACTGCCGACCTCCTCCAGTCTCCACGGGCTACTATTCATCCACCGTCGACCTCCTCCAGCCTCAACCTGCGACTGTTCATCCACGGGCTCCTGTTCATCCAACCTCCACCGCGCGCTCCTCCATCGGCTACTGTTCAACCAGCCCTCTCCACGGGGTCCTGTTCAACCACCCCTCCATGGGGCTACTGTTCAACCAGCCCTCCACGGGGTCCTATTCAAGTAGCCCTCCACGGGGTCCTGTTCATCCACCCCTCCACGGGGTCCTGTTCATCCACCCCCCAACCGACTCGATCGATCGGGGTCCTGTTCATCCAGCGGCAACACCACGGTGTCATGTTCATCTAACCCCCCCACTGGAAACTGTTCATC
>NC_041381.1:172213578-172255725 GCF_002162155.2 Triticum dicoccoides
TTCATCCACAGGCAGCATCGATCAGCTTCAGTTAGCAACAGTAGCGAAGGAATCACTCGGTTGCAGTTAACAGCAAGGGATCAATCGATCGCTCGTGTTCAGTAACGCGTAGCCTGCAGTGCAATCGCTCGGCTTCAATTAGAGCCCAACGCCTCGCCCGGGTTCAGTTAGAGCCCAACGCCTCGCACACACGCGCGTACCTACGAGAGAAACGTGCATCGCTCGGCCCCCGACCACCCACCGTAAACTGGAACTCCCCGATATTTTCCTCTCCCTCGCTTCTACCATGGTTTTTTTCGTCATGGACAGCCCAAAGAATGTCATGAAGCTGCGTCTCCGTCCCGCCCAGGACGAAAAGCTCATTTTCTGTCATGATTTTTTATCATAGAAGTAGGAGCCCACCACATCTATGATGATACTATGATTTGTCACAATTATCTGAAGAAAATATGCCCTAGAGGCAATAATAAAGTTGTTGTTTATATTTCCTTATATCTTGATAAATGTTTATTATTCATGCTAGAATTGTATTAACCGGAAACTTAGTACATGTGTGAATACATAGACAAACAAAGTGTCACTAGTCTGCCTCTACTTGACTAGCTCGTTAATCAAAGATGGTTAAGTTCCTAGCCATAGACATGAGTTTTCATTTGATGAACGGGATCACATCATTAGGGAATGATGTGATGGACTTGACCCATTCCGTTAGCTTAGCACTTGATCGTTTAGTATGTTGCTATTGCTTTCTTCATGACTTATACATGTTCCTATGACTATGAGATTATGCAACTCCCGAATACCAGAGGAACACTTTGTGTGCTACCAAATGTCACAACGTAACTGGGTGATTATAAAGGTGCTCTACAGGTGTCTCCGATGGTGTTTGTTGAGTTGGCATAGATCGAGATTAGGATTTGTCACTCCGAATATCGTTAGGAACGTCTAGCAGAGCAAAGCTGATGACTACTCGATAGTTCAGTGTGCCATGCTTTACGGCTTAGAACCGGGACTTCAGCGATGTTTTGAACGTCATGGAGCATATGAGATGTTCCAGGAGTTGAAGTTAATATTTCAAGCAAATGTCCGGATTGAGAGATATGAAGTCTCCAATAAGTTCTACAGTTGCAAGATGGAGGAGAATAGTTCTGTCAGTGAACATATACTCAGAATGTCTGGGTATAACAATCACTTGATTCAACTGGGAGTTAATCTTCCTGATGATAGTGTCATTGACAGAATTCTTCAATCACTACCACCAAGCTACAAGAGCTTCGTGATGAACTATAACATGCAAGGGATGGATAAGACAATTCCTGAGCTCTTCACAATGCTAAAGGCTGTGGATGTAGAAATCAAGAAGGAGCATCAAGTGTTGATGGTCAACAAGACCACCAGTTTCAAGAAAAAGGGTAAAGGGAAGAAGGGGAACTTCAAGAAGAATGGCAAAAAAGTTGCTGCTCAAGTGAAGAAGCCCAAATCTGGTCCTAAGCCTGAGACTGGGTGCTTCTACTGCAAAGGGACTGGTCACTGGAAGCGGAACTACCCCATGTATTTGGCGGATAAAAAGGATGGCAAGGTGAACAAAGGTATATGTGATATACATGTTATTATGTGTACCTTACTAATGCGCGTAGTAGCACCTGTGTATTTGATACTGGTTCTGTTGCTAATATTTGCAACTCGAAATAGGGACTATGGATTAAGCAAAGATTGGCTAAGGACGAGGTGACGATGCGCGTGGGAAATGGTTCCAAAGTCGATTTGATCGCCGTCGGCACGCTACCTCTACATCTACCTTTGGGATTAGTTTTAGACCTGAATAATTGTTATTTGGTGCCAGCGTTGAGCATGAACATTATATCTGGATCTTGTTTGATGCGAGACGGTTATTCATTTAAATCTGAGAACAATGGTTGTTCTATTTATATGAGTAATATCTTTTATGGTCATGCACCCTTGAACAATGGTCTATTTTTGTTGAATCTCGATAGTAGTGATACACATATTCATAATATTGAAGCAAAAAGATGCAGAGTTGATAATGATAGTGCAACTTATTTATGGCAATGTCGTTTGGGTCATATTGGTGTAAAGCACATGAAGAAACTCCATTCTGATGGACTTTTGGAATCACTTGATTATGATTCACTTGGTACTTGCGAACCATGCCTCATAGGTAAGATGACTAAAACTCCGTTCTCCGGAACAATGGAGCGAGCAACAGATTTATTGGAAATCATACATACTGATGTATGTGGTCCGATGAATATTGAAGCTCGCGGTAGGTATCGTTATTTTCTCACCTTCACAGATGATTTGAGCAGATATGGGTATATCTACTTGATGAAACATAAGCCTGAAACATTTGAAAAGTTCAAAGAATTTCAGAGTGAAGTGGAAAATCATCGTAACAAGAAAATAAAGTTTCTACGATCTGATCGTGGAAGAGAATATTTGAGTTACGAGTTTGGTCTTCATTTGAAACAATGTGGAATAGTTTCACAACTCACGCCACCCGGAACACAAAACGTAATGGTGTGTCCGAGCATTGTAACCGCACTTTATTAGATATATGGTGCGATCTATGATGTCTCTTACTGATTTACCGCTATCATTTTGGGGTTATGCTTTAGAGACGGTTGCATTCACGTTAAATAGGGCACCATCCAAATGTGTTGAGACGGTTGCTGAACGTGTGCTGAACTCGGAGGTGCCGTACGTTCGGTGCTTGGATCGGTCGGATCGTGAAGACGTACGACTACATCAACCGCGTTGTCATAACGCTTCCGCTTACGGTCTACGAGGGTACGTGGACAACACTCTCCCCTCTCGTTGCTATACCATCACCATGATCTTGCGTGTACATAGGAAATTTTTTGAAATTACTACGTTCCCCAACAGTGGCATCAGAGCCTGGTTTTATGCGTTGATGTTATATGCACGAGTAGAACACAAGTGAGTTGTGGGCGATATAAGTCATACTTCTTACCAGCATGTCATACTTTGGTTCAGCGGCATTGTGAGATGAAGCGGCCCGGACCGACATTACGCGTACGCTTACGCGAGACTGGTTTCACCGCTATGAGCACTCGTTGCTTAAAGGTGACCGGTGGGTGTCTGTCTCTCTCACTTTAGTTGAACCGAGTGTGGCTACGCCCGGTCCTTGCGAAGGTTAAAACAGCACCAACTTGACAAACTATCGTTGTGGTTTTGATGCGTAGGTAAGAACGGTTCTTGCTAAGCCCGTAGCAGCCACGTAAAAAATTGCAACAACAAAGTAGAGGACGTCTAACTTGTTTTTGCAGGGCATGTTGTGATGTGATATGGTCAAGACGTGATGCTATATTTTATTGTATGAGATGATCATGTTTTGTAACCGAAGTTATCGGCAACTGGCAGGAGCCATATGGTTGTCGCTTTATTGTATGAAATGCAAACGCCCTGTAATTGCTTTACTTTATCACTAAGCGGTAGCGATAGTCGTAGAAGCAATAGATGGCGTAACGACAACGATGCTACGATGGAGATCAAGGTGTCACGCCGGTGACGATGGTGATCATGACGGTGCTTTGAAGATGGAGATCACAAGCACAAGATGATGATGGCCATATCATATTACTTATATTGATTGCATGTGATGTTTATCCTTTATGCATCTTATCTTGCTTTGATTGACGGTAGCATTTTAAGATGACCTCTCACTTAATAATCAAGAAGTGTTCTCCCTGAGTATGCACCGTTGCGAAAGTTCTTCGTGCTGAGACACCACGTGATGATCGGGTGTGATAGGCTCTACGTTCAAATACAACGGGTGCAAAACAGTTGCACACGCGGAATACTCAGGTCATACTTGACGAGCCTAGCATATACAGATATGGCCTCGGAACACGGAGACCGAAAGGTCGAACGTGAATCATATAGTAGATATGATCAACATAGTGATGTTCACCATTGAAACTACTCCATCTCACGTGATGATCGGACATGGTTTAGTTGATTTGGATCACGTGATCACTTAGATGACTAGAGAGATGTCTGTCTAAGTGGGAGTTCTTAAGTAATATGATTAATTGAACTTAAATTTATCATGAACTTAGTACCTGATAGTATTTTGCTTGTCTATGTTTGTTTGTAGATAGATGGCTCATGCTGTTGTTCCGTTAAATTTTAATGCGTTCCTTGAGAAAGCAAAGTTGAAAGATGATGGTAGAAATTACACGGACTGGGTCCGTAACCTGAGGGTTATCCTCATTGCTGCACAGAAAAGTTACGTCCTGGAAGCACCGCTGGGTGCCAGGCCTGCTGCTGATGCAACTGACGACGTTAAGAACGTCTGGCAGAGCAAAGCTGATGACTACTCGATAGTTCAGTGTGCCATGCTTTACGGCTTAGAACCGGGTCTTCAATGACGTTTTGAACGTCATGGAGCATATGAGATGTTTCAGGAGTTGAAGTTAATATTTCAAGCAAATGCCCGGATTGAGAGATATGAAGTCTCCAATAAGTTCTATAGCTGCAAGATGGAGGAGAATAGTTCTGTCAGTGAACACATACTCAAAATGTCTGGGTATAATAATCACTTGATTCAACTGGGAGTTAATCTTCCTGATGATAGTGTCATTGACAGAATTCTCCAATCACTGCCACCAAGCTACAAGAGCTTCGTGATGAACTATAATATGCAATGGGTGAACAAGACTATTCCCGAGCTCTTCGCAATGCTAAAAGCTGCGGAGGTAGAAATCAAAAAGGAGCATCAAGTGTTGATGGTTAACAAGACCACCAGTTTCAAGAAAAAGGACAAAGGGAAGAAGAAGGGGAACTTTAAAAAGAACAGCAAGCAAGTTACTGCTCAAGAGAAGAAACCCAAGTCTGGACCTAAGCCTGAAACTGAGTGCTTCTACTGCAAGCAGACTGGACACTAGAAGCGGAACTGCCCCAAGTATTTGGTGGATAAGAAGGATGGCAAAGGGAACAAAGGTATATGTGATATACATATTATTGATGTGTACCTTACTAATGCTCGCAGTAGCACCTGGGTATTTGATACTGGTTCTGTTGCTAATATTTGCAACTCGAAACAGGGACTACGAATTAAGCGAAGATTGGCTAAGGACGAGGTGACGATGCGCGTGGGAAATGGTTCCAAAGTCGATGTGATCACTGTCGGCACGCTACCTCTACATCTACCATCAGGATTAGTTTTAGACCTAAATAATTGTTATTTGGTGCCAGCGTTGAGCATGAACATTATATCTGGATCTTGTTTGATGCGAGACGGTTATTCATTTAAATCAGAGAATAATGGTTGTTCTATTTATATGAGTAATATCTTTTATGGTCATGCACCCTTGAAGAGTGGTCTATTTTTATTGAATCTCGATAGTAGTGATACACATATTCATAGTGTTGAAACCAAAAGATGCAGAGTTGATAACGATAGTGCAACTTATTTGTGGCACTGCCATTTAGGTCATATCGGTGTAAAGCGCATGAAGAAACTCCATACTGATGGGCTTTTGGAATCACTTGATTATGAATCACTTGGTACATGCAAACCGTGCCTCATGGGCAAGATGACTAAAACGTCATTCTTCGGAACTATGGAGCGAGCAACTGATTTGTTGGAGATCATACATACTGATGTTTGTGGTCCAATGAATGTTGAGGCTCGCGGCGGGTATCGTTATTTTCTCACCTTCACAGATGATTTGAGCAGATATGGGTATATCTACTTAATGAAACATAAGTCTGAAACATTTGAAAAGTTCAAAGAATTTCAGAGTGAAGTGGAAAATCATCATAACAAGAACATAAAGTTTCTACGATCTGATCGTGGAGGAGAATATTTGAGTTACGAGTTTGGTCTACACTTGAAACAATGCGGAATAGTTTCGCAACTCACGCCACCCAGAACACCACAACGAAATTGTGTGTCCGAACGTCGTAATCGTACTTTATTAGATATGGTGCGATCCATGATGTCTCTTACTGATTTACCGCTATCATTTTGGGGTTATGCTTTAGAGACGGCCGCATTCACGTTAAATAGGGCACCATCAAAATCCTTTGAGACGACGCCTTATGAACTGTGGTTTGGCAAGAAACCAAAGTTGTCGTTTCTTAAAGTTTGGGGCTGCGATGCTTATGTGAAGAAACTTCAACCAGATAAGCTCGAACCCAAATCGGAGAAATGTGTCTTCATAGGATACCCAAAAGAGACTATTGGGTACACCTTCTATCACAGATCTGAGGGCAAGATTTTCATTGCTAAAATCGGATCCTTTCTAGAGAAGGAGTTTCTCTCGAAAGAAGTGAGTGGGAGGAAAGTAGAACTTGATGAGATAACTGTATCTACTCCCTTGTTGGAAAATAGTTCATCACAAGAACCGGTTCCTGTGACAACTACACCAACTAGTGAGGAAGCTAATGATATTGATCATGAAACTTCAGATCAAGTTTCTACTGAACCTCGTAGGTCTACCAGAGTAAGATCCGCACCAGAGTGGTACGGTAATCCTATTCTGGAAGTCATGTTACTTGACCATGATGAACCTACGAACTATGAGGAAGCAATGATGAGCCCAGATTCCGCAAAATGGCTAGAGGCCATGAAATCTGAGATGGGATCCATGTATGAAAACAAAGTATGGACTTTGTTTGACTTGCCCGATGATCGGCAAGCCATAGAGAATAAATGGATCTTGAAGAAGAAGACTGACGGTAGCAGTAATGTTACTCTCTACAAAGCTCGACTTGTCGTGAAAGGTTTGTGACAAGTTCAAGGACTTGACTACGATGAGACCTTCTCACCCGTAGCGATGCTTAAGTCTGTCCGAATCATGTTAGCAATTGCTGCATTTTATGATTATGAAATTTGGCAAATGGATGTAAAGATTGCATTCCTGAATGGATTTCTGGAAGAGTTGTATATGATGCAACCTGAAGGTTTTATCGATCCAAAGAGTGCTAACAAAGTGTGCAAGCTCCAGCGATCCATTTATGGACTGGTGCAAGCCTCTCGGAGTTGGAATAAACATTTTGATCGTGTGATCAAAGCAAATGGTTTTATACGGACTGTCGGTGTCAAAACCGACGGATCTCGGGTAGGGGGTCCCGAACTGTCCGTCTAGGCGGATGGTAACAGGAGACAAGGGACACGATGTTTTTACCCAGGTTCGGGCCCTCTCGATGGAGGTAAAACCCTACTCCTGCTTGATTCATATTGATGATATGGGTAGTACAAGAGTGGATCTACCACGAGATCAAGGAGGCTAAACCCTAGAAGCTAGCCTATGGTATGATTGTTGTAATGGTTGTGTGTCCTACGAACTAAAACCCTCCGGTTTATATAGACACCGGAGAGGGCTAGGGTTACACAGAGTCGGTTACAATGGTAGGAGATCTACATATCGGTATCGCCAAGCTTGCCTTCTACGCCAAGGAAAGTCCCATCCGGACACGAGACGAAGTCTTCAATCTTGTACCTTCATAGTCTTGGAGTCCGGCCGATGATGATATTCCGGCTATCCGGACACCCCCTAGTCCAGGACTCCCTCAGTAGCCCCTGAACCAGGCTTCAATGACGATGAGTCCGGCACGCATATTGTTCGGCATTGCAAGGCGGGTTCCTCCTCCGAATAATTCATAGAAGATTGTGAACACCAGGATAGTGTCCGGCTCTGCAAAATAAATTCCACATTCCACCGTAGAAAGAATTGTATGTACACAAGTTCGATCTGCTGACGTATTTTGTGGCATGACGTCACACCACCACCAAGCCTTTACTTGAATCGTTTTTTATTATACCACCTCAGCGCGTTTAGCGAAGCGGTTTCCTTGGCACGTCTTGTCGAAGCAGAGATCGCGTTCCCCTTATTCCGGGATTCCCATCAATACGGGCGTGGGTAACCCAACCGCGCCATTGATGGTGGCGCTTGGGAGATAAGCAAGTTTTACTAGGCCGGTGGGGACGCATAGTCTTCTCCGCCCATATATAAGGGGATAAGGATCCACCTTTTTTACCTATGCCTTCTTCCTCCTTTGCTTATCCATCTCCGCGCACTCGAGCTCCAGCGCCCAAGCTCGCACATCTCGCCTCAACCTTCTCCAGCCATGTCCGGAGCGGGAGGCAAGTGGATGGTCTCCTCCGTCACGGAGGGGCACATCGAAAAGCTGCGCGGCGCCGGATACCTCTCCAGCGACATCGTGCATCGGCTGCCTGACAAGGGGCAGCTCATCCCCACCCCCAGGCCCCATGAGAGGGTCGTATTCCTTCCCCACTTCCTCCGCGGACTGGGCTTCCCACTTCATCCCTTCATCCGGGGGCTCATGTACTACTACGGCCTGGACTTCCACGATCTGGCGCCGAACTTCATCCTCAACATCTCGGCGTTTATCGTCGTGTGTGAGGCCTTCCTCTGCATCCAGCCCCACTTCGGCTTGTGGCTAAAAACCTTCAATGTCAAGCCGAAGGTAGTGAAGGGCGTCCAACTAGAGTGCGGAGGCGCCATGGTGGGCAAAATGCCCAACGTCCTCTGGCTCGAGGGCGCCTTTGTGGAAACCATCAAAGGGTGGCAATCGGGGTGGTTCTATATCACCGAGCCGCGGGACCCTAAATGGGCAGCGGCCCCCGAGTTCAGATCTGGTACCCCCATGCAGCTCACCTCCTGGAAAGAGAAGGGCTTGCTATGGGGAAGCTCGGAGGAGCTGACCGGACTCTAGTCCTGTCTCCAGACCCTGGTGAACAAGAAGCTCAAGCTTGTCAACGTGATCCAGGTCATGCTCGTACACCGGATTCTCCCCTGCCAACAGCGGGCCTTCAATTTATGGGAGTTCGATCCGGCACAGCACCAGACCCTGAGCGGGCTCTTCGACACGACGTACGAAGCTGCCTGGAGGGTGCTGTTCAAGGGAAGAGAAGCCCCCGCGTCCGCGACTGAAGATCGCGGATTCAGCACCAAGCGCCCGGCCGGTGTGGTAAGATATGTTATCCTTTATGGGACATTTATTTCTTTCATAGTTTGACTCTATTGTGGGATCTAAAACTCCCGATGCCTTTAACAGGACTGGCAGAGGACGTCCGGACAAGTTAACTGTCCGGCCCCCCTCCCCGAAGACCCAGCGGATACCCGTTTAACAGGGCTGCTAGTCCCGACACTCTATGTGGTGCCGGACAAGAAGGCCAAGAAGAAGGCCACGGGAACCCGAAGGAGTTCCTGGTGCTAGGTGGTATCGGACTCATCATCCGATGGCTCCGAGGCGGACTCCTCCCCCGAAGAGGAGGAGAAAGAGGACTCTCCCCAGGAGGGGGGAGAGTGGAAGAGGAAGGCTTCCCCAACGGGGGAGGCCGAAGGGTCCAAGAGAGGAAGGACCCTTCCTCCGGACAGCTCTGCCAACGCCAACGTTGGCGACGAAGGGTGGCCCTCAAGGGCCAAGCCTCCGGCAAAATCGTAAGTATCCGGATCCCTGAGTTATTTATAATTTCTCTTTTGTGCCACATAGTGTCCTTCTAATGCCGCACACTACCTGTAGTCCGGCCGAGGATGATCTTCCCGCTTCATCGAGCGGGTCCTTGGCTCTGTCGGATGTGGATTCCATTCCGACCGCCTCCACCCCTCGTGATGCTAACGATGCCGAGGTGGGATCCCAGGAGGGGACCCATCAGGAGGAGGCTCCGGAGGTACCGCAAGGCAGCCTCCCGAACTTTGCGCCGGACTCTGTGTCGGAACCCGAAGTGGTTCCGGAGTCCGGCAGGCGGCCCCTTCGTAAGAAGGGCAAGACCGTGACACCGGCAGCCTCCGTCCAACCGGAGGCGCCGGACAACTTGTTGGAGGCGCTCAACGGTGCTTCCATCGAGGAAGACACCGCACTATTATGAGTGCGGTGATTCAGAAGGTTCAGCTCGCCAAGAGCGGGCTGACCGAAGCTTGCAGCAGCCTTCTAACAGGCTTTGAGGTAAGAATTTTTAAAATATGTAATGTAATACCGCATAGACAGTAGCCCCTGATGCTCGGTTCGGTGTTCGGAAAGAAAAGCCGGACTGAGGATCTAAAAAAATATACGCAGGAGTTCTAAAAATTATGTCAATATGGGTTTGCAGGCTGCGCTGCTGACCTCTGCCGCATTGACTGCGGAGGTCGGTGCTTTGAAGCAGGACCTAGAGCGGACCAAGAACGAGCTCGGTCTTGCCAAGAAGCAGCTCGAGGACAAATAAGGTGAGGAACACCGTATTAAATTTGTACCTTACAGAAAAGGATTTTGGTTGCAATAGAAATAACAAGGATAACGTGGGTACTGCAGGGGCCACGAACGAGGTGGCGACCCTGAAGGAGGCCGTGTCCGTGGCCGAACGCAATGCGGCCGCGGAACGAGCGGAGCGAGAGAAACAGGAGGCGCGGGTGGCAGAAGTGCCGCAAGAGCTCCAGGCTCTCATGGAAAAGCATGAGAGTTTGGAGCGCGACTCGAAAACTCGAGAGTCCGAGCTTGCCTCGGCTCTTGAAAGTGCCAAAGCCGCTAAGGCCGAGGCCCATAAGGCCCTCCAGGAGATTGAGGCGGTGAAGAAAATAGCGGCGGGTAAGGCATTTTTCATGCAAAGCAAGCATGTGAATGTGAATTACCTGTTACTTACCCGAATTCGGAGCTCTCCAGGGGCGTTTGCAGATCTGCCTCGCAGCATGTACGATGCCGCCGCATTCTACCGGGCCGAGGAGGGGAGCTCAACGGAGAAGGTCTTCTGGTCTCAGTATGCTGAGGCCGGACATCCGGTGCCCCTTAGCGACCAGCTGAAGCAGCTGGTCGAGCTCCACAAGGTAGCCGAGCAGGCCATGAAGGGCCTCATAGTCCGGCTGTGGCCTGAAGAGGCCATGCCTGGGAGCTACTTCGGCCTCGTGCGGCGGCTGGTGGATGCGTGCCCTTGGGTGGAAGTCATCAAGTGCTCCGCCTGCATCGAAGGTGCCCGTCGGGCCCTTGCCCGCGCTTATAATGGATGCGCCGCCGGCGGGCAAGGAGTATCATACGCCCGAAATGTACTATAAAAGTGTCCTGAAGGGTGCCCGCAAGATTGCGGATGAGTGTCCAAAATGTAATATTTGAGTAGACTCGCAATGTGTTATCATGTGCGCTGAAAACTTTGTTCATGTGCGCTTAAGCAATGCTTATTAATTTAAAATATTACCTTCTGTGCGGCCGTTTATCAAATCTGAGAGATGGCAAGTCGTCGGCTTCAGCCCCCATGCCACGAGTGCTGGGATGTTCGGGATAAACTTGAGCACTCTTGTTCCCATTTTTGGGTCCATCTAGGGAGGAGCTCAACACAACGAACAAGGCAACCGGATTTATAATGCTTGAACACTCTCACTTAGCCATAGAATTCTATAATTTTAAATTTCGGCGAAGCCCCTAGTGTTTGGAAGACCGAGTTCGGGGCGCTATCCACGCCTGGGCCGGACGGAGTCGGTTCCTCGCTCTAAGCGGCATAAGTCTTTAGGGACTCGAAAAGACCTCTCGAACAGCGACCAGCTCTCGCCTTATCATGACGTTCAGTTTTAACTTTCTCCACTGAGGCGCTCGCCTAGCTCAACCGGGGCGCAATCGCAGTGGTTCTCCCAGTGCTACCTTAGCCGATAGAACGGAACATAAGGTACCAAAACATGGGAGCCGGGCAAACCCAACTATTGACCCAAGACATGATTCGGAGCCGATGCATATAATGCTATAAGTTCGGGGTGTCGCACTTGTGAAAGTGTTCGGACTTATCACACCGTAATGCGGGGAACATAAGCCCCTGGTGTATTCGGCCGTACCAAAGTGTATGGATGAAAGATGTCATAAATGAACATATATGCAAAAAAAGGAATGCAATTATAGGCAAAAAGTGCTGCATTGTTTATTCAAGGAATTCTGCTATGAGTGCAGAACGATACAAATAGTGCGGTGAGCAAGGGATTGGACTATTTAAACATATCCCCCTCCAGGGGTAGGCTGCGGACTGGTGTATTTAACAAATTTAATGCTCATAATGGAGACCACCTGAATGTTCGTCGTAGCCTTTGTCCTTCCCTGGCTGTTGCATCGTGAGTTCGGCAGGTTTACCGCCGGACGGGTTCTCTGGTGAATGGAGTCCTGTGGATAAATAGAAAAAGGAAAAAAGGAAAATAAAAAGAGCGACACACTTGGGAGCCCCTAGTGTGGTTGAGCCGCACTCTGGGCCTATTGTGGTCGTGCCCCTCCCCCTATGCCCATGGTATCTCTAGGGCGTAATGATGTACGCGAAGAGCTGGTCTTGCAATCATGCAAGGGCTAGGGTTGGGGCCGCATTGCTACGCGTGCTCGGAACGTGCCAGGTGGTCTTGATGTATGTTACTCCGGGCGCGTTCGCCCGTGTCCGGTTGTTTAACGGCCGGACTCGAGAATTCCCTTGAGAGGATGCTCTGTACTTCTGCTGCGAGAGCCGCTGTGTGTTCCTCCATTCGGAGGGAGCGTTCAGTGTTTCCGTTGACCGTGATGACTCCGCGAGGGCCTGGCATCTTGAGCTTGAGGTATGCGTAATGCGGCACCGTGTTCAACTTTGCAAACGCGGTTCGTCCAAGCAGAGCGTGATAGCCACTGCAGAACGGGACTATGTCGAAGATTAACTCCTCGCTTCGGAAATTATTCGGGGATCCGAAGACCACTTCCAGTGTGACTGAGCCTGTACAATTGGCCTCAACACCTGGTATGATGCCTTTGAAGGTCGTCTTTGTAGGTTTAATCCTTGAGGGGTCTATGCCCATCTTGCGCACTGTATCCTGATAAAGCAGGTTCAGGCTGCTGCCGCCGTCCATCAGGACTCTAGTGAGGTGAAATCCATCGACGATTGGGTCTAAAACCAATGCGGCGAATCCGCCATGGAGGGTACTAGTGGGGTGGTCCCTTCGATCGAAAGTGATCGGGCAGGAGGACCATGGGTTGAACTTCGGGGCGACTGGCTCCATCGCATATACGTCCCTAAGTGCACGCTTCCGCTCCCTCTTGGGTATGTGGGTTGCGTATATCATGTTTACTGTCCGTACTTGTGGGGGGAAACCCTTCTGTCCTCTACTGTTCGACGGCCGGGTCTCTTCCTCGTCATCGCTATGCAGCCCCTTGTCATTGTTTTCGGCAATTAACTTGCCTGCCTGCTTGAATACCCAACAATCCCTGTTGGTGTGGTTAGCTGGCTTTTCGGGGGTGCCATGTATCTGGCAAGAGCGGTCGAGTATTCGGTCCAAATTGGACGGACCCGGGGTAGTTCTTTTGAATGGCTTTTTCCGCTGACCGGGTTTAGAGCCTCTGAATCCGGCATTGACTGTCGTATCCTCAGTGTTATCGCCGTTAACACGGCGTTTGTTTTTGTTGCGACGCGACCTACCATTGCGGTCCTTGCTGTCCGGGCTGCCAGAATTTTTGCTGAGGTTGTTACCGCGAGCTAGCCAGCTGTCCTCTCCCGCACAGAAGCGGGTCATGAGTGATGTGAGGGCTGCCATGGATTTCGGCTTTTCCTGTCCTAGGTGTCGGGCCAGCCACTCGTCGCAGATGTTATGTTTGAAGGCTGCGAGGGCCTCTGCATCCGGACAGTCGACGATTTGATTTTTCTTTGTTAAGAACCGTGTCCAGAACTGTCTGGCTGATTCGTCTGGCTGCTAAATTATGTGGCTTAGGTCATCGGCGTCTGGTGGTCGCACATATGTGCCCTGGAAGTTGTCAAGGAATGCGGCTTCCAGGTCCTCCCAACACCCAATTAATTCTGCTGGCAAGCTGTTAAGCCAATGCCGAGTTGGTCCTTTAAGCTTGAGTGGGAGATATTTGATGGCATGGAGATCGTCGCCACGGGCCATATGGATGTGAAGGAGATAATCTTCGATCCAAACCGCGGGGTCTATTGTGCCATCGTAGGATTCGTTGTTTACGGGTTTTAACCCTTCAGGGATTTGATGATCCATTACTTCATCTGTGAAGCAGAGTGGGTGTGCGGCGCCTCTATACTGGGCAATATCACGACGTAGCTCAAGAGAGCTTTGTCTGCTGTGTTCGGCCCGGCCGGAGTAGATTGTGGGGCGCCCACGTGATCCGTAGATAGATCTTGATTGTTTTGCTTTGTCCTCCAATATGTCTCGCAAGTCCGGCGCATTCCCTCGTGGCTTCGTACTTTTCGAGCGATGCCGGGGTACGGTCCTGATGGAGGGTCTGGATGCCTCTCTGTCGCGGCCACGGGGTGGTCGGTCTGTCGTATTGTGCGCTGGTGATGAAGGTTTGTATGCTTCCTCCTCTAGTCGGGGGAGCAGCTTGCGTTTTGGGTAGCTTTTGGAGGGGCGTTCGAGTTCATACTCTTCGGCCGCGAGGACTTCGGTCCATCTGTCAGCCAGCAGGTCTTGATCAGCTTGAAGCTGTTGCTTCTTTTTCTTTAGGCTATTTGTCATGGTGATAAACCTGCGTTTAAAACACTCTTGTTCGATGGGATCCTCGGGTACGACGAATTCGTCGTCGTTGAGGCTTGCCTCGTCTCCGGAGGGAGGTATGTAATTGTCATCCTCTATCTCCTCATCTACCGCTCTCTCTTGAGGGCTGGCTTCTCCGTCCTCCTGTGTTGAATCTTGCTGGAGGGGGTTGTCTTCGGCACTCTCTGGGGTGTTGTTGTCTCCGGTAGCGGAATCTCCATTCTTGCTGTGGCGGGATTTAGAGCAGCGCCGCTGACGTCGGCGCTTGGGCTGTTTTTAGAGGAACATGCCTCCGCTGCTTCTTCGCCGTCCCCATCCTTTGGGGTGTCCACCATGTATATGTCGTATGACGAGGTGGTCTTCCAGTGCCCCGTAGGCGCTGGTTCTTGATCGTCTCCGGCGTCGTCGTCCATACCGTCGATGTCTTCGGAGTCGTAGTCTAGCATGTCGGTTAGATCGTCGACAGTGGCTATAAAGTGGGTGGTGGGTGGGCTTTGAATTTCTTCGTCGTCCGCATCCCAACCATCCTGACCGCAGTCCGGCCAGGGCTCTCCTGATAACGAGAGATGCTTCAGCGAATTCAGGATGTCGCCAAAGGGTGAGTGCTGAAAGATGCCCGCGGCGGTGAACTCCATGATCGGCGCCCAATCGGATTCGATTGGTAGGGGCGCAGGAGGTTCGGAGTCCGACAAGGAGTCCGGCACCTCGGAGTCACGAGCTTTATAAGGGACAAGGTCGGTATTCGGCTCCATCACCGTAGAAGTTGCAGCTTCCGAGGTGGTGTCCAGCCACCTGTCCTCGATCTGCGCGATCGGCTCCGAATTATGGGTCAGAGCGGACTCGTGTGTGGCCTCCAGGGTACTGTCCGGCGGCAGAGCTAAATCATGCCCATCGTGACAGTGCGGCGCGCTCGGCTGTGGCTCGAATCCATCGAAGATCAAGTCTCCGCGGATGTCAGCCGTGAAGTTTAGGCTTCCAAATCTGACCTGATGGCCAGGGGCGTAGCTCTCAATCTGCTCCAGACGGCCAAGTGAATTGGCCCGCAGTGCAAAGCCGCCGAACACGAAGATCTGTCCGGGGAGAAAAGTCTCACCCTGGACTGCGTTGTTGTTGATTGAAGAAGCCATCAAGCCTATCGGTGACGACACAGAGGAACTCTCACTGAAAGCACCAATGTCGGTGTCAAAACCGGTGGATCTCGGGTAGGGGGTCCCGAACTGTGCGTCTAGGCGGATGGTAACAGGAGACAAGGGACACGATGTTTTTACCCAGGTTCGGGCCCTCTCGATGGAGGTAAAACCCTACTCCTACTTGATTGATATTGATGATATGGCTAGTACAAGAGTGGATCTACCACGAGATCAAGGAGGCTAAACCCTAGAAGCTAGCCTATGGTATGATTGTTGTAATGGTTGTGTGTCCTACGGACTAAAACCCTCCGGTTTATATAGACACCGGAGAGGGCTAGGGTTACACAGAGTCGGTTACAATGGTAGGAGATCTACATATCCGTATCGCCAAGCTTGCCTTCTACGCCAAGGAAAGTCCCATCCGGACACGGGACGAAGTCTTCAATCTTGTATCTTCATAGTCTTGGAGTCCGGCCGATGATGATAGTCCGGCTATCCGGACACCCCCTAGTCCAGGACTCCCTCACGGACTTTTGGAGAAACATGTATTTACAAGAAAGTGAGTGGGATCTCTATAGCATTTCTAATATTATACGTAGATGACATATTCTTGATTGGAAATGATATAGAATTTCTAAATAGCATAAAAGGATACTTGAACAAGAGTTGTTCAATGAAAGACCTCGGTGAAGATGCTTATATATTGGGCATCAAGATCTATAGAGATAGATCAAGATGCTTAATTGAATTTTCACAAAGCACATACCTTGATAAAGTTTTGAAGAAATTCAAAATGGATCAAGCAAAGAAAGGGTTCTTGCCTGTTTTACAAGGTGTGAAGTTGAGTCAGACTCAATGCCCGACCACTGCAGAAGATAGAGAAAGGATGAAAGATGTTCCCTATGCTTCAGCCATAAGCTCTATCATGTATGCAATGATGTGTACCAGACCTGATGTGTGCCTTGCTATTAGTTTAGCAGGGAGGTACTATTGAGGATATAGCTACTGAGTGTAAACCGGCCAGGAGGGCCCGGTTCACCCTCGACTATGCTGAAGCCCATGAAGATCCAGAATATGGCGTTTTACTAATGAAGCTTAGAAGCCCGCAACCCAAAGGTGGATTAGGTCCCATAGTGGTAAACCGCCATGACTATGTAAACTTGTAATATAAGTTAGGAAAGGAGAGACCAAGCCAAACACTTTGTATGAGTCGGCCTCGGGGCTCTGTAGACCGGCCGGGCGTCAACCTGTGTATATAAAGGGACGACCCGGCGGCGGTTCAGGGACAATAGACAACAACTCGAGACTCAGGCAAGCGTATTTCACTCCCTGGTCATCGAAACCCAATCAATCCCATCACAACTAGACGTAGGCTTTTACCTTCATCGAACGGGCCGAACTAGTATAAACTCCCGTGTCCCTTGTCCGGTTTAACCCCTTCAAGCTAACTCATTGCGATGGCTCCCCGACTAAGTCCTTTCATGAGGACATCTGACGTGTTAATTCCACGACAGTTGGCGCCCACCGTGGGGCTATCGCAAAATGGTGTCGAGTTCTTGAAGGGCTGCTCTGAAGGACTTAAGGGGTACGTGATCGGCCGGATGACCAAAAGTCGTCGTGGCAAGCTCTACATCGACGACGAAGGATGGGGCCCCAAGGCCGGCTCGATCGAGTACGGGTACCGGGTTCCCTTCGGCGGAATTCATGTCTTCATCGGCAAGATCGGTGAACCGGGCCCTGAGACGGACATGTGCATCGACCTCATCGAGACGGCTCAGTGTGCGAGTCCAGCGCGGGTTAAGCCCGCCGTGAAGCGTGCGTTCGTAGGATGTGTCCATGGGATCGGATCTGAACCGGTGTCTGAAGGCGAGACAGCCGTATACTCCGACGGCGAGTCATCCACTGGCGAAACTGAGTCCTTGTACCAGATTCATAGCGGTGTGTTCGAAGGATATTCCGATGGCAACAGTATTCCGGACCTCTTTGAACTGCCAAGTCGGGTTGTTGTTTACATGGCCGGAACACAGCCCACGTTGCAGTCTTCATCTACCGCAGCGATGAATACCGGATCAACAGCCGCGGCAGGAGTCCCAGCGCGCCGTCCGGTGCAAGTCCTCTCCGGTTTGATGGACGCCTGGGCGACCTTGTTAACCGCGACAGTCACCCCGGAGACGCGGGATCAGCACAACGCGGATGTTGCAAAACTGAAGGACCAAATAGCACAGGCTAAGGAAGACCTGGCAGCTCAGGATACTAGGATGGCTGAAGAACGGGCCGCTTTGGATGCCCAATCACAGCAGATACAGGCACAGAATTACCAGCTCATGCTGGATCGGACCGCATCAGAGGATGTAATGCGAAGGAAGTATCGGTCACGTCTGTCGCCGGTTTACGAAGGGTTAAATCTCTTTCAGACGCCAGGCGCTAGGCCAAGCAATCCGGTAGCTGCAAACCGGACTGAGGCGCCTAGGACAGCTCCAGATCAACTACGGATGACGGAGCCACCCCGACGAACAGATAACCCGCCGCAATACGTGTCTACACCACCGGGTCACTTCTCGAGCCCTCTAGATAACATGATTGCCGCAGCCTCACGCCTGGCAGCCATTTCAATGGAGGGTGATTCAATAGCAGCAGTTGAGACACGGCAGGCGAGAGACCTTCTTCAAACCGCCGTGGTGCAGCAGCAGGCTTATTCATATAGCCGGGATAGAATTCATTCAACCCCTCGTCCGAGCCCAAGTTATAGCAGGCGTATGGATGAACCGGAGGTGTCTAGCAGCGCACGGCATCGCAATGCTCAAGATGTGGTGGATCATGGCAGGGCACGAAGGGATGCCGCTTTGGGTCATTATCAACCCCCCCCCCCCCGGTTCAGCCAGCAGCGTCAGTTGACCGAGGCACCGTGCTTGCCTTTACTTCCTGGGGAGTGCCGTGCCTTATTCCGGCTCTCCATAATGTGCATCTGCCCAAAGATTTCAAGGGTCCACGCAAAGTGCCTAATTACACGGCGGATCGGCCACCTGAGGCGTGGGTCGAGAGTTATGAGATGGCAATGGAGATGTTGGATGTAGATGAAGCAGCTTGTGCAAAGTACTTCACGATGATGTTGGAGGGAACAGCCCGTACTTGGTTGAAAAATCTACCAGCTAATTCCATCAAGTCATGGGATCAGTTGAAGGCCCGGTTTATAGCCAATTTCAAAGACACGTGCAAACAGCCCATGTCCATCGTGGATCTGGATGCTTGTGTTCAAGGAGAGAACGAGTCCACAACTCAGTGGGTACGCCGGGTTTCATAAGTGTTGCACTCGTCCGAGCGGATTAACGCTGGTCAAGCGATTATCACACTGGAGCGCAATTGCCGGTTTAAGTCACTGAAGATGAAGTTGGGACAGCTCAAGCGCCACTGCAACGACATGGGAACTCTCAGGGCAGCCTTGGTAAAGTATGCAGATTCTGATAATACCAAGAATCCCGATTCAGATAATGAGAAACCGGAGAAGGGAAAGAAGAATGGCGGTGCAAAGGGACAGCAGCGCAACCAAGGAGGCCATGGGAATAATGGTAAGCGTAAAGCGGATTCAGATTTTGTGGCTAACACTAATGTGTAGCGCCGAAAAGGTAAACCGCCCCAGCGCGGCGGGGCGATGAATCTGGAGCGTTTGTTGAATCAGCCCTGTCCAAAGCATGGGACCAAGGAGGCTCCTGCAACGCATCTTTGGAAGGATTGTAACATTATGAAGGAATTCAAAAACTCTAATCTTTTCCGGTATGATCAGGGTCCGTCGGGCGGTTCAGGTCAAGGTTTCCATGGTGGCGGCGGTTCAAACTCTGGGTTTCAGAATAATCATGGCAACCAGAACAATCAAGGTGGTAATAACCAGCAGAATAATCAAGGGAATCAGCAGCAGTCGGGTTACCAAAGTCACCCAAAGCAGCTGAATGGTGGGCAATATCATGTGTTCACCACTAGTCTATGCAAGCGTGATCAGAAGCTTCACAAGAGGGCAGTCAATGTTGTTGAACCGGCAGTTCCACGTTATCTGCGGTGGTCAAAACAGCCTATTGTGTGGACTAGGGAGGATCATCTGCCCCGGGTTGACAATCCGGGTCAACTAGCTCTGGTGGTGGCGCCTCAGGTGGGAGGTTATAAGTTCACCAAAGTACTCATGGATGGAGGAAGCAGTATCAATATTCTGTATTATGAGACATTCCATCGCATGGGGTTGACAGATAAGAATCTTAAACCGTCCAACACTGTTTTTCATGGTGTGGTACCAGGTAAATCGGCGTATCCCGTAGGTAAGATCACTTTGGAAGTTGTGTTTGGTTATGAGCATGACTCTAGGTTTGAGACATTGACCTTTGAGGTAGTGAGAATCCAGAGCCCGTATCATGCGCTATTTGGGCGGCCAGCTTATGCAAAATTCATGGCAAGGCCTTGTTATATTTATTTGCATCTCAAGATGCCGGGTCATAAAGGGACTATCACGGTTCATGGAAGTCGAAAAATCGCGTTGGATTGCGAGGAAGGTGATACGGCTTATGCTGAGGCGGTTTGTGCTACAGAGGAGCTAAAGTTTTATAAGGAGAATGTTGATCCGGCAGATATGACCCCTTTGAAGAAGCCCACCACTGAGCATGACCCAACCCTGCATTTCAAACCGGCTGACGAGACTAAGCTTGTTGACTTCGTACCTGGCGATTCATCCAAGCAGTTCAGCATGAGCACCAATCTGGATCCAAAATAGGAAAGCGCGCTCATCGAGCTCATCCGTGAGAACCGGGACATTTTCGCATGGAAGTCTTCTGACATGCCAGGTGTACCGAGGGAACTCGCTGAGCACACTCTTAATATTGATCCGAAGTTTAAACCGGTCAAGCAATTTCTTCGTCGCTTTAATGAAGAAAGACGCAAGGCAATTGGTGAAGAGGTAGCCCGGCTGTTGGCTGCTGGGTTTATCGTCGAAGTGTTTCATCCTGAATGGTTGGCTAATCCGGTGTTGGTTCTTAAGAAAAACGGCACTTGGCATATGTGTGTGGACTACACGGACTTGAATAAGGCTTGCCCGGCCGATCCCTTTGCTCTCCCGCGTATTGATCAGATCATTGATGCGACGGCGGGTTGTGAGCGCCTGAGTTTTTTGGATGCTTATTCAGGATATCATCAGATCAAAGATGGCAGTTAAGGACCAGGAGAAGACAGCCTTCATCACTCCCTTTGGAGCCTTCTGCTATGTTTCTATGCCCTTTGGGCTCAAGAGTGCTCAGGAAACTTATCAGCGTTGTGTGCAAAATTGTCTTCACACGCAGATTGGGCGTAATGTTCATGCCTATGTGGATGACATTGTGGTAAAATCCAGGAAGAAAGAAACACTGATAGATGACCTCAAGGAGATGTTTGACAATCTTCGGGTTTACAAGATGATGCTTAATCCGGATAAATGTGTTTTTGGTGTTCCGGCAGGCAAGCTTCTCGGGTTTCTTGTATCCAACAAGGGTATTGAGGCTAACCCAGAAAAAATTAAGGCAATCACATCCCTGGCTAAACCGAAGTGTATCAATGATGTTCAGTGTCTCGCAGGTCGGATTGCAGCCCTTAGCCGGTTTATCAGTCGTTTGGGAGAGAAGGCAATTCCTTTGTATCAGATGTTGAAAAAGACGGATGATTTCGTCTGGAGTGACACAGCCAATGCAGCTTTTGAGGAGCTAAAGCGGCAGTTGGTTGAACCGCCGGTTCTTGCAGCCCCAATTGATCATGAGCCTTTCCTGTTATACATGGCTGCCAATGCCCGAGCGGTTAGTGTGGCAATTATGGATGAGCGTAAAGAAGCTGGGAAGGAATATCCGGTTCAACGACCTGTATACTACATCAGTGAAGTCCTGATCGAGTCAAAACAACGCTATCCACATTAGCAGAAGTTGGTGTACGGGGTTTTTATGGCCAGTCGAAAACTCAAGCAATATTTTCAAGGCCATCTAATCACAGTGGTTAGTTCTGCTCCTTTGGGCGATATAATTCAAAACAGGGAAGCAACTGGCCGGGTTGCAAAGTGGGCAATCGAGCTTGGTCCACACGGTTTAAAATATGTACCTCGAACAGCCATCAAGTCTCAGGCTCTTGTGGATTTTATCAATGACTGGACCGGGTTGCAAGCACCGGAAGATAAACCATATAATACATACTGGACTATTCATTTTGATGGATCCAGGCAGTTGGAAGTCTTGGGGGCTGGAGTTGTCCTTACTTCCGCTCGAGGTGATAAAATTTGCTATGTCCTCCGCTTGATGTTTCCTTGTACTAACAATGCAGCTGAGTATGAAGCTTTACTCCATGGTCTCCGTGTGGCCAAAGAGATGAACTTAAGTCGAGTTTGTTGTTTCGGAGATTCTGATCTGGTGGCTCAGCAAGTTTCTGGTACTTGGGATTCTAAGGATCCACTCATGGCGGCTTACAGGCGTGAGGTGGATATTGTGGCGGGTCATTTCAAAGGGTATCAGGTTGAGCATATCGATCGGCGCAAAAACGAAGCAGCAGACGCTTTGAGCCGGCTTGGATCTCAGCGTAAACCGGTACCTCCTAACACATTTTTAGATATCTTGCATAACCCGTCTGTTAGGTTGCCTATAGAAGAGGATTTGGTTGTTCCTGATCCGGAGGCTCAGTTGGTGGACGCTTTACACGTTGTACCAGATTGGACGGTTCCATATCTGGCGTATATGAGTCGGGGCGAGCTACCAAATGATAAAGTTCTGGCTCGACAGATAGTCCGGCGATCCAAGTCCATGGTTATTCACAATGGCGAGTTACACTGCTGTAGCATTTCAGGCGTATTTCAGCGTTGTGTTTCTTCGGAAGAAGGCCAAGAGATCCTACGGGAAATTCATGAAGGGGATTGTGGTCATCATGCTGGTTCAAAGTCCCTGGTTGCAAAAGCTTTTCGTCATGGGTTTTACTGGTTGACAGCTCATGCTGATGCGGAGGATCTGGTAAAGCGATGTGATGCTTGTCAAAAAAATTCAAGCAGAGCTCATGTTCCGGCTCAGGAACTACGGATGATTCCTATCACTTGGCCTTTTGCTACTTGGGGGCTTGATATGGTGGGACCCTTTAAACGTTCCCAGGACAAGAAGACCCACCTGTTGGTGGCAGTTGATAAATTCACCAAGTGGGTTGAAGCGGAGCCTGTTAGCAAGTGTGATGCAGCTACGGCGGCTCAATTTCTTAAAAAGATTATCTTCCGTTTTGGCTTTCCACACAGTATCATCACGGATAATGGTACCAACCTTTCCAAAGGTGAGATGGAGGATTTCTGTCAGAGAGAGCACATCCGTCTTGACCTAGCATCTGTGGCGCACTCTCAATCCAACGGTCAAGCAGAGCGAGCTAATCAAGAAATATTAAAGGGTCTTAAACCCTGGCTCACTATTCCCTTGAAGCGGACGCCGGGTTGTTGGGTGGAAGAATTACCTTCTGTGTTGTGGAGTATCAACACCACCCCCAATCGATCAACAGGTTACACGCCTTTCTTTATGGTATATGGGGCAGAGGCAGTTCTCCCAAGTGATATACGTCATGACTCGCCCCGGGTTGCTAATTATGTTGAAGTGGACAACGAGCAAGCTCGCCAAGAGGCAGTGGACCTGTTAGATGAGAAACGGGATATGGCTTTGGCTCGATCAGCGGTTTATCAACAAGACCTACGGCGTTATCACAGCCGCCGGGTTAGGACAAGAACCTTTCAAGAAGGTGACTTGGTGCTCCGGCTCATCCAGGATCAGACCGACATGCAAAAGTTATCCCCGCCTTGGGAAGGACCCTTTGTGGTCAGCAAGAATCTACACAACGGATCATACTACCTCATTGACGTTTGAGACAACTCACGCAACTTTGAGGAGGAGACCCGGCGGCCGTGGAACATAGCTCTCCTCCGGCCTTATTACACTTGAGCCATAGGCTCTTCTTATGTACATATTTCGACAATGTATATATTATGATCAACAAATAAATCAGCATCCTTGCTCTAAGCGGGGCTTCTGCTGTTTTTTCTCAAATATCCTTTGAGTTACATGGGGGCTTTAGCTGACAAAGCGGAGTACTACCTGTTAAACTAGCTATCACGCCACAAAGCTTGGGAGCTTCACACCCAAGGGGCCAAAGAGAGTCTGGATGTTATGCACAACTCAAACATAGGCACCCAATGAGCACAGCTCATCATGTTACTTGGGGGCTCCTTGTGTCAAATACCAAGGAGTTTGAATGGACCCTTGTAGCTGGGTATCGACCCACGGCTTGGAAGCCTAGTATATTTACCTAAAACCCCGGGTTAACCTACCTTCATCAAGTAAGACACTCCTATCCAGGTCATCCTGGCACGGCCCTCCGAACGTTTGACAGTTACTCTCATTGAGACCCTACACTTGTCAAAGTTAAAACGGTGATTGGTTAGTTGGAGGTCCATCTTAAAAGGCTTTGTTAAATGGTTCAACTCAGCGGCCTGGCAGCCTACAAAAGCCTCGAATTTGGGCCTGGCAGCCCTCAAAAAGCCTCGACTACACGGTTTTATTTGTGTTTTGTTGAATTTTTTGTTAAACTGATTTTCTTGGCCTGGTCAGTCGTCTTATTAGCCCGGTATTCTTTAAACCGGCTTGGTTTGCAACTACACGTTGACAGACCCTATTCTTAAATCGGAGTTTGTTAACCCGGCCTGGCTTTGGTCATCTGGTGTGCATCATCACCCGGTATGACTTACTATACGACATCGGTACATGATGGAGTTATACAAGAATTTCATATTTGGGTTTTCACCCTTATTACAATCAAAGTTGATCAGCCAACTAAACAGGGATATTAAATCACAGGAATGAATCATTTCATATTTTTATGATTTGATTATCAATCAGGCCTTTTCTTGGGCATTATGACCCGTCCGGCGGTAAACCGCCAGGACCCTTTTCTTTTTTATGCACACACAGGAGTTGCATATTATGATACCTGAACCAAAATTGACATTGACATGGCGGATCACATCAAGTATCTCCTCCTACACGATGGCAGCAGATCAAAATAGTTTTTGCTACCCTATTACAAGGCACAGAGGCCCAAAATATGGAATTGTTTCACAACAGATAGTTTCTAACATATCAACCGAATTGACGGATTAAGCTTCATCGCCGGGTTGATGTGAAGTAGATGGGTCATCTGGCGTCGGTTCAGCCTCCTCCTCCCCATCCAATGGCTGGAAGTCATTGGTGGTCCAGTCAATCCGAGTTAAAGCCAGAAAGACAGCCTCTTCACTTATAAGCTCAGCCGGATCAACGTCTGGAGCGTAAGTGTGCTTACGGATTGGTGGAATAAGGTTCTGCACTTCAGGAATGACAGCTTCAACCCGTTTGTTGTTTGCGTCATAGAAGGACCGGTGAACCGTTAGGTTAGCCTCTTCTACCAACTAACTCGCCAGAGGATGCATCTCCCTTGTTACCCGTTTGAGGGCGTCGTTGTCAAATACTTCGCCGTTTTCTTGTGCACTGGGGAAGCCCTTGGCTATATCAGCCAGATCAAGATCAGCTATCCATGCCTTGGCTCGAGTCAGTGCTAGTAAAGTGCCAGCCCGGAAAGCGGATCGCTTCAACTCTTCTATCTGAGCTGGCGTCATAGATAGCCGATCCAGTGTGTCCTTGATCAGTGTTGGAGCCGCATTGTCATAAGAAGTGGCGCAGATAACCCGTTGGACGGAGGTATACATCTGTTCAATCAACGTATACGCGGCCTTGAGTTTCTTCCGCATATCAGAACCCAGATGAGCAATGCGACAACCTATAGCAGTTTAAGAAGTTCATGTTAAACCGGAGAAAATTTCAAAGCGGAGTATTCATAAAGCCTTGGTAAACAATGCTTACCGAATATTGCAGAGGTCATAGCATTGACTTGGCACTTTAATCCAGTAAGCTCTTCCGTCACCGGTTTAAGAGCTGACTCAGCGTTTTTTTCGCCCGCTTCAGCAATCCAGCCTTTTCGGTATCCCAGTTGGCCTTCTCAGACTTGAACCATTCTTTGAGCTGCTCCATGGTGGTTAAGGCGGTTTTCAACTCATCCTTGGCCTTGGTGGTTTCTGCTTGTTGGGATTTCAGATTTTCTTGAAGGTCAGCAATTTGCGAGACTTGTTGGTTTATCTCACTCTGCAACAGTAAGAGAGCATGTCAATATCTTTGTTAAAGTCCCAAGCATATAACCAGTTATACACTTGGCACTTGGGGGCTAATGCAGATCATTTTTTCTGCTGATTATTGAAGTCCCAAGGATTAATACAAGTTTTAATCATGGCACTTGGGGGCTAATGTGTGTTTGATCATAAATACACAAGGAAATTTCATAAAGTACAGTATGGAATATACAAAGTCCCGGTTTGACTTTCTAAAGACAAACCGGCCCTCGGGGGCTACAATGCAATGAAAGTACAGAGCAAAGAGCAAAACTGTTTACCTCATAGCGCTCCTTCATCAGATTTACTAAACCGGCTTCATAATCACGGCTTGTGTAAAGCCGGTTCAAGAATCCGGAGTGAAGCTCTTGAGCAGAGAGATCGACATAAGCTCACAAATCAGTCTTCCCCTTCCCCTTGCTCATAGCAGCAAATTCATCCTTGGCAGTGTGCTTTGATAGAGCAACCGGATTACCAGGGGCGGTATATGCAGTGCCAGTAACAACAACGTCATCATCTTTGGCCGGACTGGATGAATTGACATTCTTAACAGGGCTTGGCGCCTTGGTAGCAGGGCTTGGTGGATCAGCAGCTGAGCCCCGCTGTTCCACTGTTGGACTTGGAGGAGCAGGAGGATGTGAAGTACCAACCTCTACATTCAGTTCAACCTCTGGCGGGTTAGCATCAGCATCTTGGTTTTGCCCAGCAGAGCTGTCTATGGCAACTTCAGGGTCTTCGCCATGATGCTCTGGAGTCTTCTCCGGATCAACATCAATAGTAGGGTCGCTGGTCTTGGCTTTCTTACTTAATCGAGCCTTGGCACTACAACATCAAAGGTTAGAATATGGTAAACCGACAAATAAAAGAAACAAATTAAGGAGTAATATACTTACCCAGCGACGACTTTGAGAGGAGGCAGCTGAGTGGTTGAAGAACCGCCAGACGAGTTGGAAGAAGCCTGGTAATTCGGGTCAGACGGATTGAGAGGGCATCGGAAGACACCTTTCAAAAGATAACGTTTTTCAGGAGAACAAGTCACCTCTGGACGACGTTTCCGGGTTGGCGTATCAGCTAAACCGGACGACGTGATTTGTCGACCGCTATGCCGGGTTGTGCGACGTTCTTCAACTTGCTGTGTCTTCAAAGAAAATTTTGGATCCAAATGAGCAAGGGGGTGAGATTGTTTTACTTTCCGGACTGTGCGGTGAATTCTTTGAACCGGTACAAGATCTGAATCGGAAGAAAGAAGGATTACCTCAACATGTTCTACATGGCTGGCCTCAGCATCATCCTGGGAATAGTCATTGTCAATAAGATGAACGAAAAAGGAACCAAGTGAGTCAAGTTCTACCTCAGCGTCTGATTCTTCATCTTCTGGCGGATCAGAAGACTCGGTGGTTTTCTTCTTGCCAGCTTTCTTGGTGGCCTTGGTCTTTGCACGAGGAGCCCGGGCCGGTTTAGTCCGTTTCCAAAACGAGTTGTTAGCCTGAAATTAAGACAAGGAAAGGTTAGTATACAGTCAATACGGAAGCAAATCAGTAAAGTATTTAGATGAACTTTACCGCTGGCGGTTTATTGGAGACGCAAAACAGAGCCAACCCGGTTTGGCTGCATGCAGAGATCGGTTCATCAAGCATTTTCTTCACCGATTCAGTAACTTCAAGATTGGTCATTACTATTTTGCGATATCGTTGAGGGTCTTTGACATCACCAGTATATTCATGCATCAATCCGGGGCGGTGGCTTAAAGGTAAAATGCCCCAAGAAACCCAGCAGCGGACAAGATCAATGCAATTAAACCGTTGGCCATCAGAGCCCAGAGCTTGGCGAGTTGAGGTGCAAAATTCTTCCATTCTGCGGCAGTCAAGCGTGAAGGTAATGGGTGGCTGTTGCTAAGCCGGTGAGGGCGATAACCCGGCAAAGGATTTTCTCCATCAGGGGCAGTTTTCCAGCAGTAAAACCAGGTCTGATTCCAATCTTTAGGATGGCTATGATGTTTTGCATGAGGGAAGTCAACTTATTTCCTTTTTTGAATTGAAACGTCGCCAAGCTTTGTGTTGGGACCATCTGAGAATTCTGTGCGGCGGTTCAAATGAAAGAAGTCCCGGAACAGCTCCATGGTTGGCTCTTCTTGAAGATAAACTTCGCAGAAAACTTGAAAGTGTCATATATTGGACACAGAGTTTGGAGCAATATCTTGCGGATGGAGTTGGAAGCTTGCGAGGACATCCCGGAAAATTTTTGATCCGGGCGGACTGAATCCCCGGTCTAAGTGTTGCATAAAAACAATCACCTCTCCTTCTTGAGGTTCAGGTGGACATTCCGATTCCGGAACTCGCCAGTGGAGCCTTTTTGAGGCTAAAGCACCAGTGGTAACATAACCATTGATTGTGTTCCGGTGATCCGGGATGGAACCCAATTGTAAGCAGCGAATTGTTTCGTCATTCCGGAAGGGGGGAACTGAAAGAAAAAAACAAGTGCCGGTTTTACAGTTTACGGTTTAAGGTGTACAATTCAGTGTTAAACCGGAGGAAAATACTATGCAGATTCAGTTGGTGGTTTAAGAGAGGGCTAATGATATACGGCGGATTGGCTATCAAAAGGTTAAAGTGCCCATAAGCAGAAGGGCCAGGATTCAAAATTTCTGCTAAGTGTTGACAGAAACAAGTTTCACACAATGATCAAATTTATTTGGATCTACCGCATATCCGTAAAGCAATTTTTTATGTGATCTCTAAAGGCGCTAAGCAGAACAGGGAAGGTCGTGTACTCTACAAAAGAAAAAGGACGATCTGCTAGCATTAAAAACGGATGCGGAGTAACTACCGCATGAGATCTACACTGCTATTGGATCAAAGCTACCGCGGCAGAAGGAAGGACGAAGAAGAAGAATGAAGAACTGTACAGAGGAGCTCGCAAACCCTAAACATAGATCTAAATATGAAGGAAAGAGGAAACTTACCACTGCAGATTGCTGCGGAGGGGAGCGACGAGTTTCTGGTCCGTTTCAGGTTGATGCAGCGGCCTTTGTCTATGCAGTTCTCAAGGGTCGCGGACGGCGGCAGAGATTTAGAGCTTGGGCGTCGCGAGGAAGAAGGCACAGAAGGGGAAAAGTGAGAAGGGCCCTCGGTCCTTATTTATAGAGGAAAGAGTAAAACGGCAGGCGCGAGAATCAAGGAGCCTGAAACAGCAGAATGGGTGCGCCTGTCGCCTCGATTTTCAGGATAACCATTAAGTGAAGGGAATCTTTTTAATCTTTTTATATAGAGATGATGTCATGATGGACCGTTGCTTTGTTCAGAAGATGACGTCACGGCGGTTTACAAAATTTACAGGAGAAGACAGTATGGCGGTTTACGAAAATACAAGAAGACGCCTACAAGATATCTTTGAAGTATTGAAGATTGACATGAACAAATTCAAATCAATCTGGGGCCTAATGTTGAGGATATAGCTACTGAGTGTAAACCAGCTAGGAGGGCCTGGTTCACCCTCGACTATGCTGAAGCCCATGAAGATCCAGAAGATGGTGTTTTACTAATGAAGCTTAGAAGCCCGCAGCCCAAAGGCGGATTAGGGCCCATAGTGGTAAACCGCCATGACTATGTAAACTTTTAATATAAGTTAGGAAAGGAGAGACCGAGCCGGACACTTTGTATGAGTCAGCCTCGGGGCTCTGTAGACTGGCTGGGCGTCAACCTGTGTATATAAAGGGACGACCCGGCGGCGGTTCAGGGACAATAGACAACAACTCGAGACTCAGGCAAGCATATTTCGCTCCCTGGTCATCGAAACCCAATCAATCCCATCACAACTAGACGTAGGCTCTTACCTTCATCGAAGGGGCCGAACTAGTATAAACTCCCGTGTCCCTTGTCTGGTTTAACCCCTTCAAGCTAACCCATTGCGATGGCTCCACGACTAAGTCCTTTCATGAGGACATCTGACGTGTTAATTCCACAACAGGTACCAAAGTAATCCAGGAGTAGATCACTAGATAGCGGTCAAGAACATCCTAAAATACCTGAAAAGGACTAAGGATATGTTTCTTGTTCATGGAGGTGACAAAGAGCTCATCGTAAATGGTTACGTTGATGCAAGCTTTGACACTGATCCGGATGACTCTAAGTCACAAACCGAATACGTGTTTTTATAGAACGGTGGAGCTGTAAGTTGGTGCAGTTCTAAGCAAAGCATCGTGGCGGGATCTACGCGTGAAGCGGAGTATATAGCTGCTTCAGAAGCAGCAAATGAAGGAGTCTGGATGAAGGAGTTCATATCCGATCTAGGTGTCATACCTAGTGCATCGGGTCCAATGAAAATCTTTTGTGACAATACTGCTGCAATTTCCTTGGCAAAGGAATCCAGATTTCACAAGAGAACCAAGCACATCAAGAGAAGCTTCAATTCCATCCGCGATCTAGTCAAGGAGGGAGACATAGAGATTTGCAAGATACATACAGATCTGAATATTGCAGACCCGTTGACTAAGCCTCTCTCACGAGCAAAACATGATCAGCACCAAGACTCCATGGGTGTTAGAATCATTACTGTGTAATCTAGATTATTGACTCTAGTGCAAGTGGGAGACTGAAGGAAATATGCCCTAGAGGCAATAATAAAGTTGTTATTTATATTTCCTTATATCATGATAAATGTTTATTTATCATGCTAGAATTGTATTAACCGGAAACTTAGTACATGTGTGAATACATAGACAAACAAAGTGTCACTAGTATGCCTCTACTTGACTAGCTCGTTAATCAAAGATGGTTAAGTTTCCTAGCCATAGACATGAGTTGTCATTTGATGAATGGGATCACATCATTAGAGAATGATGTGATTGACTTGACCCATTCCGTTAGCTTAGCACTTGATCGTTTAGTATGTTTCTATTGCTTTCTTTAGGACTTATACATGTTCCTATGACTATGAGATTATGCAACTCCCGAATACCGGAGGAACACTTTGTGTGATACCGAACGTCACAACGTAACTGGGTGATTATAAAGGTTCTCTATAGGTGTCTCCGATGGTGTTTGTTGAGTTGGCATAGATCGAGATTAGGATTTGTCACTCCGATTGTCGGAGAGGTATCTCTAGGCCCTGACGGTAATGCACATCACTATAAGCCTTACAAGCAATGTGACTAATGAGTTAGTTGCAGGACAAAGCATTACAGAATGAGTAAAGAGACTTGCCGGTAACGAGATTGAACTAGGTATTGAGATACGGACGATCGAACCTCGGGCAAGTAACATATCGATGACAAAGGGAACAACGTATGTTGTTATGCGGTTTGACCGATAAAGATCTTCATAGAATATGTGGGAGCCAATATGAGCATCCAGGTTCCGCTATTGGTTATTGAACGGAGACGTGTCTCAGTCATGCCTACATAATTCTCAACGCTTAACATTCGGTGACGATCGGTATTATGAGTTTTTGTGTTTTAATGTACCGAAGGTAGTTCGGAGTCCCGGATATGATCACGGACATGACGAGGAGTCTCGAAATGGTCAAGACATAGAGATCGATATATTAAACGACTATATTTGGACATTGGAATGGTTCCGGGTGAGATAGGGCATTTACCGGAGTACCGGGAGGTTACCAGAATCCCCCGGGAGGTATATGGGCCTTAGTGGGCCTTAGTGGGAGAGAGGGGAAAGGAGCAAAAGAAGGGGCGCCCCTCCCCCAAGCCCAATCCGAATTGGGAGGGGGCCGGCCCCCCCTTTCCTTCCTCCTTCCTCCCCCTTCCTTCTCTCCTAATCCAACTAGGGAAAGGGGGAAATCCTACTCCCGATGGGAGTAGGACTCCCCTTGGGGCGCGCCTAGGAGGCCGGCCTCCTCCCCCTCCTCCACTCCTTTATATACGGGGGAGGGGGAACCCCATAGACACACAAGTTGATCATTGATCTCTGAGCCGTGTGCGGTGCCCCACTCCACCATAATCCACCTCGGTCATATCGTTGTAGTGCTTCGGCAAAGCCCTGCGCCGGTAGCTTCATCATCACCGTCATCACACTGTCTGACGAAACTCTCCCACGAAACTCTGCTGGATCATGAGTTCGTGGGATGTCATCAAGCTGAACGTGTGCCGAACTCGGAGGTGCCGTGCGTTTGGTACTTGGATCGGTCGGATCGTGAAGACGTACGACTACATCAACCGCGTTGATAAAACACTTTTGCTTACGATCTACGAGGGTACGTGGACTATAATCTCCCGCTCGTTGCTATGCATCACCATGATCTTGCGTGTGTGTAGGAATTTTTTGAAATTACTATGTTCACCAACATTATCGTTATAGAAGTGTCATAAGCATGACAGGAAAAAAATTCATTCGGCCCAAAATGTCATGGATGTGTCTTTTTTTTTGTCGTGCCCCCTCCACAGTTTACCACCTCGGTCATATTGTCGTAGTGCTTAGGCGAAGCCCTGTGTGGATCACATCACCAACACCGTCGCCATGCCGTCGTGCTGACGGAACTCCCCCTCGACCCTCTACTGGATCAAGAAGCTCGAGGGACGTCATCATGCTGAACGTGTGCTGAACATGGAGGTGCATACGTTTGATAGTTGGATTGTATCGTGAAGACCTTCGACTACATTAACCGCGTTACTAAACGCTTCCGCTTTCGATCTACGAGGGTACGTGGACACACTCTCCTGTCTCGTTGCTATGCTTCTCCTAGATAGATCTTGCGTGATCGTAGGAATTTTTTTGAATTACTACGTTCCCCAACAGTGTCATCCGAGCCAGGTCTATGCGTAGATGTTATATGCACGAGTAGAACACAAAGAGTTGTGGGCAATAATAGTCATACTGCTTACCACCAACGTCTTACTTTGATTCAGCGGTATTGTTGGATGAAGCGGCCCTGACCAACATTACATGACCGTGTTCATGAGACTGGTTCTACCAACATGCTTCGCACACAGGTGGCTGGCGGGTGTCTGTTTCTCCAACTTTAGTTGAATCGAGTTTGACTCGGCCGGTCCTTGTTGAAGGTTAAAACAGCACACTTGACGAAAAATCGTTGTGGTTTTGATGCGTAGGTAAGAACGGTTCTTGCTAGAAGCCCATAGAAGCCACGTAAAACTTGCAACAACAAAGTAGAGGATGTCTAACTTGTTTTTGCAGGGCATGTTGTGATGTGATATGGTCAAGATGTGATGCGATATAAATTGTTGCATGAGATGGCCATGTTTTGTAGAAGTTATCGGCAACTGGCAGGAGCCTTATGGTTGTCGCTTTATTATATGAAATGCAATTGCCTGTAATTGCTTTACTTTATCACTAAGCAGTAGCGATAGTCGTAGAAGCAATAGTTGGTGAGACGACAACGATGCTACGATGGAAATCAAGGTGTCAAGCCGGTGATGATGGAGATCATGACGGTGCTTTTGAGATGGAGTTCAACGGCACAAGATGATGATGGCCATATCATGTCACATATTTTGATTGCATGTGATGTTTATCCTTTATGCATCTTATTTTGCTTAGTACGGCGGTAGCATTATAAGATGATCCCTCACTAAATTTCAAGGTACAAGTGTTCTCCCTGAGTATGCACCATTGCTACAGTTTGTCGGGCCGGGACACCACGTGATGATCGGGTGTGATAAGCTCTATGTTCGCATACAACGGGTGCAAGCCAGTCTTGCACATGCAGAATACTCGGGTTAAACTTGACGATCCTAGCATATGCAGATATGGCCTCGGAACACTGAGACCGAAAGGTCGAACATGAATCATATAGTAGATATGATCAACATAGTGATGTTCACCATTGAAAACTACTCCATCTCACGTGATGATCAGACATGGTTTAGTTGATATGGATCACGTGATCATTTAGATGACTAGAGGGATGTCTGTCTAAGTGGGAGTTCTTAAGTAATATGATTAATTGAGCTTTAATTTATCATGAACTTAGTCCTGATAGTTTTTGCATATCTATGTTGTAGATCAATAGCTCGCGTATAGCTCCCCTGTTTTATTTTTGATATGTTCCTAGAGAAAAATTAAGTTGAAATATGATAGTAGCAATGATGTGGACTGGGTCCATGATCAGAGGATTATCCTCATTGCTGCATAGAAGAATTATGTTCTTGATGCACCGCTAGGTGACGGACCTATTGCAGGAGCAGATACAAACGTTATGAACGTTTGGCAAGCTCGGTATGATGACTACTTGATAGTTTAGTGCACCATGCTTTACGGCTTAGAACCGGGACTTCAAAAATGTTTTGAACGCCAAGGAGCATATAAGATGTTCCAAGAGCTGAAATTGGTATTTCAGACTCATGCCCGAGTCGAGAGGTATGAGACCTCTGAAAAGTATTTTGCCTACAAGATGGAGGAGAATAGCTCAACCAGTGAGCATGTGCTCAGAATGTCTGAGTACTACAATCGCTTGAATCAAGTGGGAGTTAATCTTCCAGATAAGATAGTGATTGACAGACTTCTCTAGTCACTATCACCAAGTTACTAGAACTTCATGATGAACTATAATATGCAAGGGATAACGAAAACGATTCCCCGAGCTCTTTGCGATGCTGAAATCGGCGTAGGTAGAAATCAAGAAAAGCATCAAGTGTTGATGGTTGACAAGACCACTAGTTTCAAGTAAAAGGGCAAGGGAAAAAATGGAAATTCAAGAATAATGGCAAGCAAGTTGCCACTCCCATGAAGAAGCCCAAATCTAGACACAAGCCTGAAACTGAGTGCTTCTACTGCAAAGGAAATGGTCACTGGAAGCGAAACTGCCCCAAATACTTGGCGGATAAGAAGGATGGTAAAGTGAGAAAAGGTATATATGATATACATGTTATTGATGTGTACTTTACTAGTGTTCATAGTAGCCCCAGGGTATTTGATACTGGTTCAGTTGCTATGATGAGTAACTTGAAACAGGACTTACAAAATGAACAGAGACTAGTTGAGTGCGAGGTGACGATGTCTGTTGGAAGTGATTCCAAGGTTGATAAGATCACCATCGCACACTCCCTTTACCTTCGGGATTAGTGTTGAACCTAAAATAAATGTTATTTGGGGTTTGCATTGAGCATAATATGATTGGATCATGTTTATTGCAATACGGTTATTCATTTAAGTCAAAGAATAATTGTTATTCTGTTTACATGAATAAAACCTTCTATGGTCATACACCCAAGGTGAATGGTGTTGGGGAACATAGTAATTTCAAAAAAAATCCTACGCAAACGTAAGATGATGGTGATGCATAGCAACGAGCGGGAGAGTGTTGTCCACGTACACTCGTAGACCAAAAGCGGAAGCGTTATGACAACGCGGTTATTGTAGTCGTACGTCTTCACGATCGACCGATCCTCAATACCGAACGTACGGCACCTCCGTGTTCAGCACATGTTCAGCTCGGTTACGTCCCGGGAACTCACGATCCAGTAGAGATCGAGGGAGAGTTTCGTCGGCACGACGGCGTGATGATGATGTTGATGAAGTTACCGACGCAGGGCTTCGCCTAAGCACCGCTACGATATGACCGAGGTGGATTATGGAGGAAGGGGGCACCGCACACGGCTAAGAGATCAATGATCAATTGTTGTGTCTCCAAGGGGTGCCCCCCCTCCCCGTATATAAAGGAGCTAGGGGAGGAGGCGGCCGGCCAGGAGGAGGGCGCGCCAACGGGAGTCCTACTCCCACCGGTAGTAGGATTCCCCCCTTTCCAAGTTGGAGTAGGAGAGGTGGGAAAGAGGAGGGAGAGAAGAAGGAAAGGGGGGCCGGCCCCCTCACCCAATTCATATTGGGCTTGGGGGCGCGCCCCCTCCTATGCTTCCTCCTCCTCTATTCCACTAAGGCCCAATAAGGCCCATACACTTACCGGGGGGTTCCGGTAACCTCCCGGTACTCCAGTAAATTCCCGAATTCACCCGGAACCATTCCGATGTCCAAATATGGTCGTCCAATAAATCGATCTTTATGTCTCAACCATTTCTAGACTCCTCGTCATGTCCGTAATCATATCCGAGACTCTGAACTACCTTCGGTACATCAAAACATATAAACTCATATACCGATCGTCAGAGAACTTTAAGCGTGTGGACCCTACGGGTTCGAAAACTATGTAGACATGACCAAGACACGTTTCCGGTCAATAACCAATAGCGGAACCTGGATGCTCATATTGGTTCCTACATATTCTACGAAGATCTTTATCGGTCAAACCGCATAACAACATACGTTGTTCCCTTTGTCATCGGTATGTTACTTGCCCGAGATTCAATCGTCGGTATCTCAACACCTAGCTCAATCTCGTTACCGGCAAGCCTCTTTACTCATTCCGTAGAGCATCATCTCGTAACTAACTCATTAGTCACATTCCTTGCAAGGCTTATAGTGATGTGCATTACCAAGAGGGCCCAGAGATACCTCTCCGACAATCAGAGTGACAAATCCTAATCTGGATCTATGCCAACTCAACAAGTACCGTCGGAAACACCTGTAGAGCACCTTTATAATCACCCAGTTATGTTGTGACATTGGTAGCACACAAAGTGTTCCTCCAGTAATCAAGGGTTGCATAATCTCATAGTCATAGGAACATGTATAAGTCATGGAGAAAGCAATAGTAGTAAACTAGACGATCAAGTGCTAAGCTAACAGAATGGGTAAAGTCAATCACATCATTCTCCTAATGATGTGATCCCGCAAATAAAATGACAACTCATGTCTATGGGCTAGGAAACTCAACCATCTTTGATTAACGAGCTAGTCAAGTAGAGGCATACTAGTGACATTATGTTTGTCTATGTATTCACACATATATTATGTTTCTGGTTAATACAATTCTATCATGAATAATAAACATTTATCATGATATGAGGAAATAAATAATAACTTTATTATTGCCTCTAGGGCATATTTCCTTTAGTCTCCCACTTGCACTAGAGTCAATAATCTAGATTACATAGTAATGATTCTAACACCCATGGAGTCTTGGTGCTGATCATGTTTTGCTCGTGGAAGAGGCTTAGTCAATGGGTCTGCAACATTCAGATCCGTATGTATCTTGCAAATCTCTCTGTCTCTCACCTGGACTTGATCCCGGATGGAATTGAAGCGTCTCTTGATGTGCTTGGTTCTCATGTGAAGTCTAGATTCCTTTGCCAAGGCAAATGCACTAGTATTGTCACAAAAGATTTTCATTGGACCCGATGCACTAGGTATGACACCTAGATCGTATATGAACTCCTTCATCAAGACTCCTGCATTTGCTGCTTCTGAAGCGGCTATGTACTCCGCTTCACACGTAGATCCCGCCATGACGCTTTGTTTATAACTGCACCAACTGACAGCTCCACCGTTCAATACAAACACATATCCGTTTTGCGATTTAGAATCGTCCGGATCAGTGTCAAATCTTGCATCAATGTAACCATTTACGACGAGCTCTTTGTAACCTCCATAAACGAGAAACATATCCTTAGTCCTTTTCAGGTATTTCAGGATGTTCTTGACCACTGTCCAGTGATCCACTCCTGGATTACTTTGGTACCTCCCTGCTAAGCTAATAGCAAGGCTCACATTAGGTCTGGTACACAGCATTGCATACATGATAGAGCCTATGGCTGAAGCATAGGGAACACTTTTGATTTTCTCCCTATCTTCTGTAGTGGTCGGGCATTGAGTCTGACTCAACTTCACACCTTGTAACACAGGCAAGAACCCTTCTTTGCTTGATCCATTTTGAACTTTTTCAAATCTTTGTCAAGGTATGTGCTTTGTGAAAGTCCAATTAAGCGTCTTGATCTATCTATATAGATCTTGATGCCCAATATGTAAGCAGCTTCACCAAGGTCTTTCATTGAAAAACTCTTATTCAAGTATCCTTTTATGCTATCCAGAAATTCTATATCATTTCCAATCAGCAATATGTCATTCACATATAATATTAGAAATGCTACAGAGCTCCCACTCACTTTCTTGTAAATACAGGCTTCTCCAAAAGTCTGTATAAAACCATATGCTTTGATCACACTATAAAAACGTTTATTCCAACTCCGAGAGGCTTGCACCAGTCCATAAATGGATCGTTGGAGCTTGCACACTTTGTTAGTTCCCTTTGGATTGACAAAACCTTCTGGTTGCATCATATACAACTCTTCTTCTAGAAATCCATTCAGGAATGCAGTTTTGACATCCATTTGCTAAATTTCATAATCATAAAATGTGGCAATTGCTAACTTGATTCGGACAGACTTAAGCATTGCTACGGGTGAGAAAGTCTCTTTGTAGTCAACCCCTTGAACTTGTCGAAAACCTTTCGCAACAAGTCGAGCTTTGTAAGCAGTGACATTACCATCAGCGTCAGTCTTCTTCTTGAAGATCCATTTATTCTCTATGGCTTGCCGATCATCGGGCAAGTCAACCAAAGTCCACACTTTGTTCTCATACATGGATCCCATCTCAGATTTCATGGCCTCAAGCCATTTTGCGGAATCTGGGCTCACCATCGCTTCTTCATAGTTCGTAGATTTGCCATGGTCAAGTAACATGACTTCCAGAACAGGATTACCATACCACTCTAGTGCGGATCTTACTCTGGTTGACCTACGAGGTTCGGTAGTAACTTGATCTGAAGTTTCATGATCAACATCATTAGCTCCTCACTAATTGGTGTAGGTGTCACAGGAACCGGTTTCTGTGATGAACTACTTTCCAATAAGGGAGCAGGTACAATGTCACGCCCAATATTATCCTAAAGAGACTCGAAGGTCCCACCAAGGATAGAACCGCATATTGATACACTTTTGCAAGGTGGATATCATTACATTATAGATGGGGATACTTACATAAGGCATACAATGCCACACGAATACAACTTCACAATACATAAGAGCAACATCCAACTACGGATGAAACACAAACAGAAACTCGAACGACATCCACCCTGCTAGCCCAGGCTGCCGACATGGAACCTATCCCCTGATCGAAGAAGAAGCAGAAGGGGAACTCCAAAACAAGTAAGCATCGCTCTCGCGTCATGATCATCGCATAACTTGTACCTACAACTGTTGTTGTAGTAATCTGTGAGCCACGAGGACTCAGCAATCCCATTACCATGGGTAACAAGACTAGCAAAGCTTAATGGGAAAGGAAGGGGTAAAGTGGTGAGGTTGCAGCAGCGACTAAGCATATATGGTGGCTAACATACGCAAATAAGAGCGAGAAGAGAACAAGCGGAACGGTCGTGAAGCTAGCAATGATCAAGAGGTGATCCTGAACTCCTACTTACATCAAACATAACCCAAAACCGTGTTCACTTCCCGGACTCCGCCGAGAAGAGACCATCATGGCTACACACATGGTTGATGCGTTTTAATTCGAATCTGGTGTCAATTATCTACAACCGACATTAACAAATTCCCATCTGCCACATAACCGTGGGCACAGCTTTCGAAAGATAATACCCTGTAGGGGTGTCCCAACTTAGCCCATGATAAGCTCTCGCGATCAACGAAGGATATACCTTCTCCCAGGAAGACCCGATCAGTCTCGGAATCCCGGTTTACAAGACATTTCAACAATGGTAAAACAAGACAAGCAAAGCCGCCTGATGTGCCGACAAATCCCGATAGGAGCTGCACATATCTCGTTCTCAGGGCACACCGGATGAGCCAGACGTCGGGTTGGCATAGACCCTGGTTGCCCAGGGGGCGCCGGACATCGCTCAGGTTGGACCAACACTCGGAGGAGCACTGGCCCGGGCGGGTAAATAAAGATGACCCTCGGGCTCCGGAAACCCAAGGGAAAAAGGCTAGGTGAGGAAATGGTAAAACCAAGGTTGGGCCTTGCTGGAGGAGTTTTATTCAAAGCGAAGTGTTAAGGGGGTCCCATAAATCACCCAACTGCGTTAGGTACGCAAAATCCGGGAACATAACACCGTTATGACGGAAACTAGGGCAGCAAGAGTGGAACAAAACACCAGGCATAAGGCCGAGCCTTCCACCCTTTACCAAGTATATAGATGCATTAATAATATAAGAGATATTGTGATATCCCAACATAATCCTGTCATTCATGGAGCAGTCTTCAACTTCACCTGCAACTAACAATGCTATAAGAGGGGCTGAGCAAAAGCGGTAACATAGCCAAGCAATGGTTTGCTAGGACGGGTGAAAAGGTTAGAGGCTGACATGGCAATTTGGTAGGCTTGAAGAGCAAGTGATAGGTAGCGCGGCAAAGCGATAGAACGAAGCAACTAGCATAGCAATGATAGTAGTGAGATCCAGGGTAGCGGTCATCTTGCCTAAAATCCCGCTAGGAAGAGAACGAGTCCATGAAGAAGACGAACGGATGAAGCCGAACCAAGCGTAGACGAACGAATCCTCGCGATCGCAACGAAACAGGAACTATCGAGAAGAAGCACACAACATGGTAAACACACCACACATGGACATGACATGATGCTCAACCAATTATGATGCAAGATAAGACTACATGAAGCTACTCATGGCAAGAGATGAAGCAAACAAGAACAACACATCAAAGCAAGGTTAAATGAGGCCGGAAACAACATATAACAAATCCGATAAGTCCTCATATGCAAGTTTCAAAGTTGGTCCAGATCTGAACAAACATTAAGTTGAAGTTGTTAAACAGCAAGTTAAAGAGCACCAAGATAATCTACACGAAATTCTAGTCAAGTTACATATAAAGTTCATTTAGTTCAGAGCTACGGCCTAGAAGATATGAGCAAAACAAGTTAAACATGGCATTGATGCAAAATGCATCCAAACATCAAGCAAACACCTCAAAACAAGGATGCAACATGATAATATGAAACTACATGCAATACTAAGCAAGTTTCATATAGAGCACAATCAAAACGGAGCAACGGTTCAACACATACACTCTATACAAGTTTAAAGAACAAGTTGTCCAAAACAGCAACTAGGCATATAGCAAGCATCAAAACAACAAACTACAGCACCCCAACATAAGAACAAAAGGCATGGGCATGAAGTACAGGTAAGGCATGACAAAACATGAACACTGAGCTATTTCCAGAAATCACTAGAACATGCTCAAAAGGACATGGCAAGATTGCAAATAATAACAGTTTCAGGCTTAGCAGAAATAACATCAGGTTGCAAGGTTTAGAGTTATCAAACAACATGTTACAGAACCTTAACATGGCAAACAAAGTCATGGCATGAATCTAATAATCTCATATAACAAAAATCCCTTACTGACCATGAGCCAGAAGGGCACAGAAAATATGATGGCACCCATGTAAACATGGCAAATGATATGACAGATTCAGACATGGCAGGAACAACGATAAGTAGGCATGTTGGTGAGCTTGTACAACTCATCACAAAGAAATACATGGCATGGCAAGGTAACCAACAATAAGAAGACATGATTATGAAGCTAAACATGGCAAGATCAAGTTCATAGCATGCTTGGATCACTAACAACAATCATGGCAACACTGAACTTAATGTTAACAGGCTGACAGCAACATTATTTATCAACTTTGAGGGCAAGATAACAACAAGCTACAGCAGGCTATAAATGCAACCAGGGGCATAGATGGATAGAGCATGACATTTTTAACAAATCGTCCTTAGTGAACATCTCCAGATTATGCATAGAATGCCTAGTAGCAGCAGGTTTACATAGCAACATGATATAGCAGAATCTGTCTAGCAAAACAGCAACAGCAAGTACCCTACTTAACAAGCTCGATGCACTCACTACAATACCCAAAAAAAATACATGGATTGCATCACATAAAAGATGACATGATGAAGTACAAAACACATGTAGAGCTCATGCTCATAAGATGCACACATCAAATGCAACAAAAATGACAAATCATCAAGTTATAACAGTTTCAGCAGATTAACATCATATAGCACTCTTGCAACGATGATTAGAGCATCAATATAGACTCAAACAAACATGGCACAATGGAATGAAATGTAGAGAATCTCACAGGGAACATTTTAATATATCATATGCATGAAACGGAGCTACGGATGCAGAGATATGGCATGACAAATAAGGCACCAAAATATGCAACATTTTCGGGACTTAGTGAAATATCGGGGTCAACCTTCGATCTGCACGGATATCGATGCGGCGGCGGATCTCACCGGAACTTCGCCGGAGTTGGAGGAGAGGCGGCCGGCGAGGTCGGGGAAGCTCGCCGGAGGAGGGGACGGCTGGATCCGGCCCTCCCGTGGCCGGATCTGGCTGGGGGCGAAGGAGAGGAGGCGCGGGGGCGAGGGGCGGCGAACTCTGGCCGGCGCGCGGGGCCGCGGCGAGGACGGTGCCAGCGGGAAGCTGCGGGGGCGGAG
>NC_041381.1:172256106-172287729 GCF_002162155.2 Triticum dicoccoides
CCGGGGCGAGCCGGCTTCGGGCCCCGGCGGGCCTGGCGGCGGGGCGCGGCGGCTGGCGGCGGAGGGGGCCACGTGGCGCGATGCCACTGGCTCCGGGCGGCGGTGGGCTGACGTGGCATGCTCTGATTGGGCGGAGCGAGGTGGCCGGCGGACATGTCCGGTGCAGACGGACGTGTCCGGCGGCGCAAGGAGGATGGAGGCTAGGGTTTGACCGGGATTTCGGGGGAGATTCACATATTTATAGATAGAGGGAGCTAGGAGAGTCCAAATGGGGTGCGGTTTTCGGCCACGCGATCGTGATCAAATGGAGGAGAGCATGGAGGGGGTTTAGATGGGTTATTGGGCCACTTTGAAGGGGTGTCGGGCTGCACACAAAAGAGGCTTTTGCGGCTACCCGGTTAACCGTTGGAGTATCAAACGGTCTCCAAATGGCACGAAACTTGAGAGGCGGTCTACCGGTGGTGTACCAAGGCCGCTTGGAAAATCACGGTCCATTCCGAGAAAGTTTAACACCCGCACACAACAGGAGACAAAAGGGGGACGCCGGTGGACATAGGAGTGTCGGATTGCAAAACGGACAACGGGGAAATGCTCGGATGCATGAAACGAACACGTATGCAAAATGAAATGCACATGATGACATGGCAAAATGCAACACGCAAGCAAATGACATGGCAATGATGGTGAATAACTGGCAGACACCTAGCGCATCGAATCCGGGGTGTTACAACACTCCTCCACTAACAAGAGATCTCGTCCCGAGATCTTAGGACCGAGATGGAAGGGAAAATGCATGAGGTGAAACAAGAACTCAAGAGAAGAAGCAAAGAATCGAGAGCACTCAAGAAGAAGAGAGGAACAACGAGAATGATGAGAATCGAAAGCTCACGGAATCAGATAGACTATGAAACCACTCCGGTTAGAACGAGATAAGAAACGAATAAGACTGAAAGGATTTAGGCAGCACTCCAGCTGAAACATGGAGGAATAGAACACGAGCTTGAGAGGATGGAATGATACTTGATGAAGCCACGACACAAAAACTCCGGAAATAATTGAAAGAGTTGAATGAAAAGAACGGAGAAGAAAATGACAACTCATGCCACGAATGGAATTGAAAGCGTCTTTAGAAGGAAGGTTTAAACGGAGTTGTTGAGACAATCAACAACGAAAAGAATAAGCTTGTTGTGGTCTTATAGGTAACATCTCAAGATCATAAGGTGATAACCGGTCACAAATGGAAATGATTGGATAGCTTAGAAGAATGAAGAAATGCAAAACTCCACTTCAAAAGAAAACAAAGAAATTACTTGCACCTCGCGAAGCAAGAAGAAGAATACTTGAGCTTCGTCTACAAGAATCTTGATGAACACTTGTAGAATGAATGAAATCATGAAGAACCACCATGAAGAACTCCGGTGACAAAGGATGGTGAGATTGAATGAAGGATGAAAGAATAAGACGAACCTTGCCATGATATAGATGGAGGTTCCGACAAAATGACCGAGAAAATTTTAACTCCGGAAAAGAAAAAGATGAAAACACTTGGAACTAGAATTTATTCACCAAGAATAAACTCTGAAGGAAGGGATTACTTGACGACGATGAAACAAGAATAAGATTTATTGTATGCTTATCCTTCATCAAATTAAATAGATGACAAGCAATGGATTTTCATACTACTTATTCTTCTTGAAAAGGATTAAGGGGGGGTATAGCACAAAACTTGAGAAAGTCTTCATGAACCACCAGTAGGATTTGGAAAGAACGAATGAATTGATACGATAACAACAGAAAAAGAACTCTTCAACGAACCACCGGAAGAATTCAAAATTGAAATGACGAAGGGGAATGAATCACCATGGAGAATTATAAAAGCACGAAGGCACTTGAGGGAATTTGATACCACAGAATGAAGAGGTCTCAAATTGATTAGAGATCACTTGAACAGAGCACCGGAAGAATATTGAGACGAACGAAGGGGCACGGATATAGAATAATTGGAGAATGAATCTGAAAACTTAGAACGAATAAATATTCTAAAATGGAGGCCTCCGGATCAACGAAACGGGAAAGGAACCCCTGAATACTCCGGATGCGTAAGAAAAGAATCTCTGACAAACAGAATAATTCGAGAGGATAGTATGAAGCTAGCACCGCGAAACTTCGAGAGAACGGACAAGATTTACGAGGAACTCTTCTTCGATCTTCAAATGACGACGAGAGACACCACCAAAATTACTGAGGTACTCCGGTAGAATGTAAAAGAGGAAGGGTTGAACCAAACATGAAAAGAATTTGAACGAGTTCTTGGAGAAGGCATGTGACTGATGGGATCCATTCTTACGTCACACTTGAAAAAAATTTGAGAATAACTCCGGGAGAATTAGAAGAGTCAAGTAAGATCCTGGGAAAAGACCTGTGGGTTAGGGTCCACTGAAGAGAAAAATACGGTTGGAGAGGATTTTTGAAGGGCTAGATGATACACCGGAACAATTGAAATATTTAAATGAGGTGACAACCTCGACTTAATTGGAACACAGACGAATCTCCTGAGATGTCTTCCAAACTCCGGAATGATTGAATGGCGAGAGGCAAACGAGCAATGAGAACACTTGATCCAAGGAAAAGAATGTGATCAACACCGGAAAAAAAACTTGAATTGAGTCCACCGGAGAAGAAAAGAGATGAAGAATGTCGAACAAAACGAGAATTCACCTGTTGAAACAATTGTTGAAAGACTGAAGATGCTCCACACGAATGAAGTTGATGGTCGAAAGAGACTCAAACTCCGGGAAGAGAAAGGGTGGGAGGGCGGGAACACAAAGGCAACTTGGAAGGGGGAAGCTACGAATATCTTGAAGAGAAAACACCGGTAGAAAACATTGAGGAAAGAAAGCAAAGACTTCGCACGAGTAGGGTGGATACTCGATTACGGACTCCGGCTCCGCGATGAAAAAGGGGTGGGCGGGTGGAAAAAAAAGAAAACAACTGAGGATTGAACTTGGCAAAGATGAAGAGGCTCGAGTCAACTTGACGAGAGATGCACCGGACAAAAGAGGATGGACAACTCACGAAACTAACCACGTGATCCTAAAGAAAATTTGAAAGGCAAGAGGAGTAGTTCAAAACACCTACGTCAAGATTCCTCACCAGAGCGACGAAGGGGCTGAGGAGTAAAAGGAATTCCTACTCTCCGATATAACTAGACTTCGAAAACAGTTTTCTTCTAGACTCGACAATGGCAAAACTACACGATCAATCAAGGGGTCTCCTAGGGTCGGTCGAGGCTCTGATACCAACTTGTCACGCCCAATATGCGATACTATCCTAAAGAGACTCGAAGGTCCCACCAAGGATAGAACCGCATATTGATACGCTTTTGCAAGGTGGATATCATTACATCAACATTACATTATAGATGGGGATACATACATAAGGCATACAATGTCGCACGAATACAACTTCACAATACATAAGAGCAACATCCGACTACGGATGAACCACAAACAGAAACTCGAACGGCATCCACCCTGCTAGCCCAGGCTGCCAACCTGGAACCTATCCCCTGATCGAAGAAGAAGCAGAAGGGGAACTCCAAAACAAGCAAGCATCGCTCTCGCGTCATCATCATCGCATAACATGTACCTGCAACTATTGTTGTAGTAATCTGTGAGCCAGAGGACTCAGCAATCCCATTACCATGGGTAACAAGACTAGCAAAGCTTAATGGGAAAGGAAGGGGTAAAGTGGTGAGGTTGCAGCAGCGACTAAGCATATATGGTGGCTAACATACGCAAATAAGAGCAAGAAGAGAACAAGCGGAACGGTCGTGAAGCTAGCAATGATCAAGAGGTGATCCTGAACTCCTACTTACATCAAACATAACCCAAAACCGTGTTCACTTCCCTGACTCCGCCGAGAAGAGACCATCACGACTACACACACGGTTGATGCGTTTTAATTCGAATCTGGTGTCAAGTTATCTACAACCGAACATTAACAAATTCCCATCTTCCACATAACCGCGGGCATGGCTTTCGAAAGATAATACCCTGCAAGGGTGTCCCAACTTAGCCCATGATAAGCTCTCGCGATCAACGAAGGATATACCTTCTCCCAGGAAGACCCGATCAGTCTCGGAATCCTGGTTTACAAGACATTTCGACAATGGTAAAACAAGACCAGCAAAGCCGTCCGATGTGCCGACAAATCCCGATAGGAGCTGCACATATCTCGTTCTCAGGGCACACCGGATGAGCCAGACGTCGGGCTGGCATAGACCCTGGTTGCCTAGGGGGCACCGGACATCGCTCAGGTTGGACCAACACTCGGAGGAGCACTGGCCCGGGGGGGTAAATAAAGATGACCCTCGGGCTCCGGAAACCCAAGGGAAAAAAGGCTAGGTGAGGCAAATGGTAAAACCAAGGTTGGGCCTTGCTGGAGGAGTTTTATTCAAAGCAAACTGTCAAGGGGGTCCCATAAATCACCCAACCGCGTTAGGAACGCAAAATCCGGGAACATAACACCGGTATGACGGAAACTAGGGCGGCAAGAGTGGAACAAAACACCAGGCATAATGCCGAGCCTTCCACCCTTTACCAAGTATATAGATGCATTAATAATATAAGAGATATTGTGATATCCCAACATAATCCTATCCATCATGGAGCAATCTTCAAATTCACCTGCAACTAACAATGCTATAAGAGGGGCTGACCAAAAGCGGTAACATAGCCAAGCAATGGTTTGCTAGGACGGGTGAAAAGGTTAGAGGCTGACATGGCAATTTGGGAGGCTTGAAGAGCAAGTGATAGGTAGCGCGGCAAAGCGATAGAACGAAGCAACTAGCATAGCAATGATAGTAGTGAGATCCAGGGTAGCGGTCATCTTGCCTGAAATCCCGCTAGGAAGAAGAACGAGTCCATGAAGAAGACGAACGGATGAAGCCGAACCAGGCGTAGACGAACGAATCCTCGCGATCGCAACGAAACAGCAACTATCGAGAAGAAGCACACAACATGGTAAACACACCACACATGGACATGACATGATGCTCAACCAAGTATTATGCAAGACAAGACTACATGAAGCTACTCATGACAAGAGATGAAGCAAACAAGAACAACACATCAAAGCAAGGTTAAATGAGGCCGGAAACAACATATAACAAATCCGGTAAGTCCTCATATGCAAGTTTCAAAGTTGGTCCAGATCTGAACAAACATTAAGTTGAAGTTGTTAAACAGCAAGTTAAAGAGCACCAAGAGAATCTACACGAAATTCTAGTCAAGTTATATATAAAGTTCATTTAGTTCGGAGCTACGGCCTAGAAGATATGAGCAAAACAAGTTAAACATGGCATTGATGCAAAATGCATCCAAACATCAAACAAACACCTCAAAACAAGGATGCATAATGATAATATGAAACTACATGCAATACTAAGCAAGTTTCATATAGAGCACAATCAAAACGGAGCAACGGTTCAACACATACACTCTATACAAGTTTAAAGAACAAGTTGTCCAAAACAGCAACTAGGCATATAGCAAGCATCAAAACAACAAACTACAGAACCCCAACATAAGAACAAAAGGCATGGGCATGAAGTACAGGTAAGGCATGACAAAACATGAACACTGAGCTATCTCCAGAAATCACTAGAACATGCTCAAAAGGACATGGCAAGATTGCAAATAATAACAGTTTCAGGCTTAGCAGAAATAACATCAGGTTGCAAGGTTTAGAGTTATCAAACAACATGTTACAGAACCTTAACATGGCAAACAAAGTCATGGCATGAATCTAATAATCTCATATAACAAAAATCCCTTACTGACCATGAGCCAGAAGGGCACAGAAAATATGATGGCACCCATGTAAACATGGCAAATGATATGACAGATTCAGACATGGCAGGAACAACGATAAGTAGGCATGTTGGTGAGCTTGTACAACTCATCACAAAGAAATACATGGCATGGCAAGGTAACCAACAATAAGAAGACATGATTATGAAGCTAAACATGGCAAGATCAAGTTCATAGCATGCTTGGATCACTAACAACAATCATGGCAACACTGAACTTAATGTTAACAGGCTGACAGCAACATTATTTATCAACTTTGAGGGCAAGATAACAACAAGCTACAGTAGGCTATAAATACAACCAGGGGCATGGATGGATAGAGCATGACATTTTTAACAAATCATGCTTAGTGAACATCTCCAGATTATGCATAGAATGACTAGTAGCAGCAGGTTTACATAGCAACATGATATAGCAGAATCTGTCTAGCAAAACAGCAACAGCAAGTACCCTACTTAACAAGCTCGATGCACTCACTACAATACCCAAAAAAATACATGGATTGCATCACATAGAAGATGACATGATGAAGTACAAAACACATGTAGAGCTCATGCTCATAAGATGCACACATCAAATGCAACAAAAATGACAAATCATCAAGTTATAACAGTTTCAGCAGATTAACATCATATAGCACTCTTGCAACGATGATTAGAGCATCAATATAGACTCAAACAAACATGGCACAATGTAATGAAATGTAGAGCATCTCACAGCGAACATTTTAATATATCATATGCATGAAACGGAGCTACGGATGCAGAGATATGGCATGACAAATAAGGCACCAAAATATGCAACAATTTCGGGACTTAGTGAAATATCGGGGTCAACCTTCGATCTGCACGGATATCAATGCGGCGGCGGATCTCGCCGGAACTTCGCCGGAGTTGGAGGAGAGGCGGCCGGCGAGGTCGGGGAAGCTCGCCGGAGGAGGGGACAGCTGGATCCGGCCCTCCCGTGGTCGGATCTGGCCGGGGGCGAATGAGAGGAGGCGCGGGGGCGAGGGGTGGCGAACTCTGGCCAGCGCACGGGGCCACGGCGAGGACGGCGCCGGCGGGAAGCTGCGGGGGCGAAGCGGTGCGGCTCCGGCCAGGGGCGGTGCGATGAAGGGGGCGCGGCGACGGGGATCCGGGGCGGCGCCGGGCGGCGGCGGTCGCCGGCGGAGCGCTCGGGCAGAGCGGGGCGGCGCGGGGCTGCGGCGGCGGGCGGCCGGCGGCGCGCAGGTGGCGCGGGCGCGGGATCCAGGGCGGCGGCCCAGATCTGGCCCGGGGCGGGCCGGCTTAGGGCCCCGGCGGGCCTGGTGGCGGGGCGCGGCGGCTGGCGGCGGAGGGGGCCACGTGGCGCGATGCCACTGGCTCCGGGCGGCGGCGGGCTGACGTGGCATGCTCTGATTGGGTGGAGCAAGGTAGCCGGCGGATGGACGTGTCCGGCGGCGCAAGGAGGATGGATGAAAAGGAGTGTCGGATTGCAAAACGGACAACGGGGAAAATGCTCGGATGCATGAAACGAACACGTATGCAAAATGAAATGCACATGATGACATGGCAAAATGCAACACGCAAGCAAATGACATGGCAATGACGGCGAATAACTGGCAGACACATGGCGCATCGAATCAGGGGCGTTACATACAATTACATCATCAAGTTCTACTTTCCTCCCACTCACTTATTTCGATAGAAACTCCTTCTCTAAAAAGGATCCATTTTTAGCAACAAATGTTTTGCCTTCGGATCTGTGATAGAAGGTGTATCCAACAGTCTCATTTGGGTATCCTATGAAGACACATTTCTCTGATTTGGGTTCGAGCTTATCAAGTTGAAGCTTTTTCACATAAGCATCGCACCCCAAACTTTAAGAAACAACAACTTTGGTTTCTTGCCAAACCACAGTTCAAAGGCATCGTCTCAACAGATTTCGATGGTGCCCTATTTAACGTGAATGCAGTCGTCTCTAAAGCATAACCCCAAAATGATAGCGGTAAATCAGTAAGAGACATCATAGATCGCACCATATCTAGTAAAGTACGATTACGATGTTCGGACACACCATTACGCTATGGTGTTCTGGGTGGCGTGAGTTGCAAAACTATTCCGCATTGTTTCAAATGAAGACCAAACTCGTAACTCAAATATTCTCCTCCACAATCAGATCGTAGAAACTTTATTTTCTTGTCACGATGATTTTCCACTTCCCTCTCAAATTCTTTGAACTTTTCAAATGTTTCAGACTTATGTTTCATTAAGTAGATATAACCATATCTTCTCAAATCATCTGTGAAGGTGAGAAAATAATGATACCCGTCGCGAGCCTCAACATTCATCGGACCACATACATCAGTATGTATGATCTCCAAAAAATCTGTTGCTCGCTCCATTGTTCCGGAGAACGGTATTTTAGTCATCTTGCCCATGAGGCATGGTTTGCAAGTACCAAGTGATTCATAATCAAGTGATTCCAAAAGTCCATCAGTATGGAGTTTCTTCATGTGCTTTACACCAATATGACCTAAACGGTAGTGCCACAAATAAGTTTCACTATCATTATCAACTCTGCATCTTTTGGCTTCAATTTTATGAATATGTGTATCACTACTATCGAGATTTAATATAAAGAGACCACTCTTCAAGGGTGCATGACCATAAAAGATATTACTCATATATATAGAACAACCATTATTCTTTGATTTAAATGAATAACCGTCTCGCATCAAACAAGATCCAGATATAATGTTCATGCTCAACGCTGGCACCAAATAACAATTATTCAGGTCTAAAACTAATCCCGAAGGTAGATGTAGAGGTAGCGGGCCGACTGCGATCACATAGACTTTGGAACCATTTCCCACGCGCATCGTCACCTCGTCCTTAGCCAATCTTCGCTTAATATGTAGTCCTTGTTTCGAGTTGCAAATATTAGCAACAGAACCAGTATCAAATACCCAGGTGCTTGTTGGGAAACATAGTAATTTCAAAAAAATTCCTACGCACACGCAAGATCATGGTGATGCATAGCAACGAGAGGGGAGAGTGCATCCACGTACCCTCGTAGACCGAAAGCGGAAGCGTTAGCACAACGCGGTTGATGTAGTCGTACGTCTTCACGATCCGACTGATCAAGTACCGAACGCATGGCACCTCCGAGGTCAGCACACGTTCAGCCCGATGACGTCCCTCAAACTCCGATCCAGCCGAGTGTTGAGAGAGAGTTTCGTCAGCACGACGGCGTGGTGACGATGACGATGTTCTACCGACGCAAGGTTTCGCCTAAGCACCGCTAAAGTATTAGCGAGGTGGACTATGGTGGAGGGGGGCACCGCACGCGGCTAAAAGATCAAACGATCAATTGTTATGTCTTTGGGGTGCCCCCCTGCCCCCGTATATAAAGGAGAAAGGGGGGTGCGGCCGGCCAGGAGGAGGGCGCACCGGGAGTAGGACTCCCCCCTTTCCTAGTTGGATTAGGAGTGGAGGGGGAAAGAGGAGGGAAAGAAGGAGGAAGGGGGGCGTCGTCCCCTCTCCTTGTCCTATTCGGACTAGGGGGAGGGGCGCGTGGACCTACCCTGGCCGCCTCTCCTCTTCTCCACTAAGGCCCACTATGGCACATTAAGCCCCCAGGGGGTTCCGGTAACCCCTCGGTACTCCGGTAAAATCCCGATTTCACTCGGAACACTTCCGATATCCAAATATAGGCTTCCAATATGTCAATCTTCATGTCTCGACCATTTCAAGACTCCTCGTCATGTCCGTGATCACATCCGGACTACGAACTACCTTCTATAGATCAAAACATATAAACTCATAATATAACTGTCATCGAAACTTTAAGCGTGCGGACCCTACGGATTCGAGAACTATGTAGACATGACCGAGACATGTTTCCGGTCAATAACCAATAGCGGAACCTGGATGCTCATATTGGCTCCCACATATTCTACGAAGATCTTTATCAGTCAAACCGCATAACAACATACGTTGTTCCCTTTGTCATTGGTATGTTACTTGCCCGAGATTCGATCGTCGGTATCTCAATACCTAGTTCAATCTTGTTACCGGCAAGTCTCTTTACTCGTTCCATAATACATCATCCCGCAACTAACTCATTAGTTACAATGTTTGCAAGGCTTATAGTGATGTGCATTACCGAGTGGGCCCAGAGATACCTCTCCGATAATCGGAGTGACAAATCCTAATCTCGAAACACGCCAACCCAACAAGTACCTAAGGAGACACTTGTAGAGCACCTTTATAATCACCCAGTTACGTTGGGACGTTTGGTAGCACACAAAGTGTTCCTCCGGTAAACGGGAGTTGCATAATCTCATAGTCATAGGAACATGTATAAGTCATGAAGAAAGCAATAGCAACATACTTAACGATCGAGTGCTAAGCTAACGGAATGGGTCAAGTCAATCACATCATTCTCCTAATGATGTGATCCCGTTAATCAAATGACAACTCTTTGTCCATGGCTAGGAAACATAACCGTCTTTGATCAACGAGCTAGTCAAGTAGAGGCATACTAGTCACACTCTGTTTGTCCATGTATTCACACATGTATTATGTTTCCGGTTAATACAATTCTAGCATGAATAATAAACATTTATCATGAAATAAGGAAATAAATAATAACTTTATTATTGCCTCTAGGGCATATTTCCTTCAGTCTCCCACTTGCACTAGAGTTAATAATCTCACATCGTTATGTGATTTAACACCAATAGTTCACATCTTCATGTGATCAGTTCACATCGCTATGTGACTAACACCCAAAGGGTTTACTAGAGTCAATAATCTAGTTCACATCGCTATGTGATTAACACCCAAAGAGTACTAAGGTGTGATCATGTTTTGCTTATGATAGAAGTTTAGTCAACGGGTCTGCCACATTCAGATCTGTATGTATTTTGCAAATTTCTATGTCTACAATGCTCTGCACTGAGCTACTTTAGCTAATTGCTCCCACTTTCAATATTTATCCAGATTAAGACTTGGAATCATCTGGATCAGTGTCAAAGCTTGCATCAGCGTAACCATTTACAATGAGCTCTTTGTCACCTCCATAAACGAGAAACATATCGTTAGTCCTTTTCAAGTATTTCAGGATGTTCTTGACCGCTGTCCAGTGATCCACTCCTGGATTACTTTGGTACCTCCCTGCTAAACTTATAGCAAGGCACACATCAGGTCTGGTACACAGCATTGCATACATGATAGAGCCTATGGCTGAAGCATAGGGAACATCTTTCATCTTGTCTCTATCTTCTGCAGTGGTCGGGCATTGAGTCTTACTCAACTTCACACCTTGTAACACAGGCAAGAACCCTTTCTTTACTTGATCCATTTTGAACTTCTTCAAAACTTTGTCAAGTTATGTGCTTTGTGAAAGTCCAATTAAGCGTCTTGATCTATCTCTATAGATCTTGATGCCCAATATATAAGCAACTTCACCGAGGTCTTTCATTGAAAAACTCCTTTCAAATACTCCTTTATGCTTTGCAGAATAATTCTACATTATTTCCGATCAACAATATGTCATTCACGTATACTTATCAGAAATGCTGTAGTGCTCCCACTCACTTTCTTGTAAATACAGGCTTCACTGTAAGTCTGTATAAAACTTATATGCTTTGATCAACTCATCAAAGCGTATATTCCAACTCCGAGATGCTTTCACCAGTCCATAGAAGGATCGCTGGAGCTTCCATATTTTGTTAGCACCTTTAGGATTGACAAAACCTTCTGGTTGCATCATATACAACTCTTCTTTAATAAATCCATTTAAGGAATGTAGTCTTGTTTATCCATTTGCCAGATTTCATAAAATGCGGCGATTGCCAACATGATTCGGACAGACTTAAGCATAGATACGATTGAGAAACTCTCATCGTAGTCAACACCTTGAACTTGTCGAAAACCTTTTGCGACAATTCTAGCTTTGTAGATAGTAACACTACTATCAGCGTCTGTCTTCCTCTTTGAAGATCCATTTAATCTCAATGGCTCACCAATCATCAGGCAAGTCAATCAAAGTCCATACTTTGTTCTTATACATGGATCCCATCTCAGATTTTATGGCTTTAAACCATTTTGCGGAATCTGGGCTCATCATCGCTTCCTCATAGTTCGTAGGTTTGTCATGGTCAAGTAACATGACCTCCAGAACAGGATTACCGTACCACTCTGGTGTGGATCTTACTCTGGTTTACTTATGAGGTTCGGTAGTAACTTGATCTAAAGTTACATGATCATCATCATTAGCTTCCTCACTAATTGGTGTAGGGGTCACAGGAACAGATTTCTGTGATAAACTACTTTCCAATAAGGGAGCAGGTACAGTTACCTCATCAAGTTATACTTTCCTCCCACTCACTTCTTTCGAGAGAAACTCCTTCTCTAGAAAGGATCCATTCTTAGCAATGAATGTCGTGCATAGTCCCAAAAAACGAATGTCTTGCCTTCGGATCTGTGATAGAAGGTGTACCCAACTGTCCTTTGGGTATCCTATGAAGACTTACTTCTCCGATTTGGGTTCGAGCTTATCATGTTGAAACTTTTTCACATAAGAATCGCAGTCCCAAACTATAAGAAACGACAGCTTAGGTTTCTCGCCAAACCACAGTTCATACCGTGTCATCTCCACGGATTTAGATGGTGCCCTTTTTTTAACATGAATGTAGCTATCTCTAATGCATAACCCCAAAACAATAGTGGTAGATCGGTAAGAGACATCATAGATCGCACCATATCTAATAAAGTACGGTTACGACGTTCGGACACACCATTACATTGTGGTGTTCCAGGTGGCGTGAGTAGTGAAACTATTTCACATTGTTTTACCTGAAGGCCAAACTCGTTAGCTCAAATATTTTACTTCTGCGATCATATCGTAGAAACTTTTATTTTCTTGTTACGATGATTCTCCACTTCACTCTGAAATTCTTTGAACTTTTCAAATGTTTCAGACTTGTGTTTCATCAAGTAGATATACCCATATCTTCTCAAATCATCTGTGAAGGTCAGAAAATAACGATACCTATCGCGAGCATCAACACTCATTGGACTGCATACATCAGTATGTATTATTTCCAACAAATCTGTTGCTCGCTCCATTGTTCCGGAGAACACAGTCTTTAGTCATCTTGCCCATGAGGCATGGTTCGCAAGCATCAAGTGATTCCAAAAGCCCATCAGCATGGAGTTTCTTCATGCGCTTTACATCAATATGAGCTAAACGGCAGTGCCACAAATAAGTTGCACTATCATTATTAACTTTACATCTTTTGGCTTCAATATTATGAATATGTGTATCACACGATCGAGATCCAACAAACCATTTTCATTGGGTGTATGACCATAGAAGGGTTTTATTCATGTAAATAGAACAACAATTATTCTCTAACTTACATGAATAACCGTATTGCAATAAACATGATCAAATCATATTCATGCTCAACGCAAACACCAAATAACACTTATTTAGGTTCAACACTAATCCCGAAAGCATAGGGAGTGTGCGATGATGATCATATCAATCTTGGAACTACTTCCAACACACATCGTCACCTCACCCTCAACTAGTCTCTGTTTATTCTGTAACTCCTGTTTCGAGTTACTAATTTTTAGCAACCAAACAAATCAAATACCCAGGGGCTACTATAAACACTAGTAAGGTACACATCAATAACCTGTATATCAAATATAGCTTTGTTCACTTTGCCATCCTTCTTACCCACCAAATACTTGGGGTAGTTCCGCTTCCAGTGACCAGTCCCTTTGTAGTAGCAACACTTAGTCTCAGGCTTAGGTCCAGACTTGGGCTTCTTCACCTGAGCAGCAACTTGCTTGCCGTTCTTCTTGAAGTTCCCCTTCTTCCCTTTGCCCTTTTCTTGAAACTAGTGATCTTGTCAACCATCAACACTTGATTCTTTGATTTCTACCTTCGCCGATTTTAGCATCGCGAAGAGCTTGGGAATTGTTTTCATCATCCCTTGCATATTATAGTTCATCACGAAGTTCTAGTAACTTGGTGATAGTGACTAGAGAACTTTGTCAATTACTATCTTATCTGGAAGATTAACTCCCACTTGGTTCAAGCAATTGTAGTACTCAAACAATCTGAGCACATGCTCACTGGTTGAGATATTCTCCTCCATCTTGTAGGCAAAGTACTGTCAGAGGTCTCATACCTCTCGACACGGGCATGAGTATGAAATACCAATTTCAACTCTTGGAACATCTTATATGCTCCGTGGCATTCAAAACAATTTTGAAGTCCCGGTTCTAAGCCGTAAAGCATGGTGCACTAAACTATCAAGTAGTCATCATACCGAGCTTTTGTCAAAATGTTCATAACGTCTGCATCTGCTCCCGCAATAGTTCTATCACCTAGCGGTGCATCAAGGACACAATTTTTCTGTGCAGCAATGAGGAAAATCCTCGGATCACGGACCAAGTCCGCATCATTGCTACTAACATCTTTCAACATAGTTTTCTCTAGGAACAAATCAAAATATAAACAGGGAGCAAAACACGAGCTATTGATCTACAACATAGATATGCTAATACTACCAGGACTAAGTTCATGATAAATTAAAGTTCAATTAATCATATTACTAGAACTCCCACTTAGATAGACATCCCTCTAATCATCTAAATGATCACATGATCCAAATCAACTAAACCATGTCCGATCATCATGTGAGATGGAGTAGTTTCAATGGTGAACATCACTATGTTGATCATATCTACTATATGATTCATGCTCGACCTTTCGGTCTCAGTGTTTCGAGGCCATATCTGTTATATGCTAGGCTCGTCAAGTTTAACCTGAGTATTCCGCGTGTGCAACTGTTTTGCACCCGTTGTATTTGAATGTAGAGCCTATCACACCCGATCATCACGTGGTGTCTCAGCACAAAGAACTTCCGCAACGGTGCATACTCAGGGAGAACAATTATACCTTGATAATTTAGTGAGAGATCATCTTATAATGCTACCGTCAATCAAAGCCAGATAAGATGTATGAAAGATAAACATCACGTGTAATCAAAATATGTGACATGATATGGCCATCATCATCTTGTGCCTTTGATCTCCATCTCCAAAGCATCGTCATGATTTCCATCGTCATCGGCATGACACCATGATCTCCATCATCTTGATCTATATCAATGTGTCGTCACATGGTCGCCTCGCCAACTGTTGCTCTTGCAACTATTGCTATCGCATAGCGATAAAGTAAAGCAATTATTTGGCGCTTGCATCTTATGCAATAAAGAGACAATCATAAGGCTTATGCCAGTTGCCGATAACTTCAACAAAACATGATTATCTTATACAACAACTTATATCTCATCACATCTTGACCATATCACATCACAACATGCCCTACAAAAACAAGTTAGACGTCCTCTACTTTGTTGTTGCAAGTTTTACGTGGCTGCTATGGGCTGAGCAAGAACCGTTCTTACCTGCGCATCAAAACCACAACAATAGTTTGTCAAGTTGCTGTTGTTTTAAACTTCGCAAGGACCGGGCGTAGCCACACTCGGTTCAACTAAAGTGAGAGAGACAGACACCCGCCAGTCACCTTTAAGTAACGAGTGCTCGCAGCGGTGAAACCAGTCTCGCGTAAGCGTACGCGTAATGTCGGTCCGGGACGCTTCATCTCACAATACCGCCGAACCAAAGTATGACATGCTGGTAATCAGTATAACTTATATCGCCCACAACTCACTTGTGTTCTACTCGTGCATATGACATTTACGCATAAAACCAGGCTCTGCTGCCACTGTTGGGGAATGTAGTAATTTCAAAAAAATTCCTACGCACACGCAAGATCATGGTGATGCATAGCAACAAGAGGGGAGAGTGTGTCCACGTACCCTCGTAGACCGAAAGCAGAAGCGTTAGCACAACGCGGTTGATGTAGTCGTATGTCTTCACGATCCGACCGATTAAGTACCGAACGCACGGCACCTCTGAGTTCAGCACACGTTCAGCCCGATGATGTCCCTCGAACTCTGATCCAGTCGAGTGTTGAGGGAGAGTTTTGTCAGCACGACGGTGTGGTGACGATGATGATGTTCTACCGATGCAGGGCTTCGCCTAAGCACCGCTACAGTATTATCGAGGTGGACTATGGTGGAGGGCGGCACCGCACACGGCTAAAAGATCAAACGATCAATTGTTGTGTCTTTGGGGTGCCCCCCTGCCCCCGTATATAAAGGAGCAAGGGGGGTGCTGCCGGCCAGGAGGAGGGCGCGCCAAGAGGAGTCCTACTCCCACCGGGAGTAGGACTCCCCCCCCCCCTTTCCTAGTTGGATTAGGAGTAGAGGGGGGAAAGAGGAGGGAGAGAAGAAGGAAGGGGGGGCGCCCCCCTCTCCTTGTCCTATTCGGACTATGGGGGCACGCAGCCCTGCCCTGGCCGCCTCTCCTCTTCTCCACTAAGGCCCACTATGGCCCATTAAGCCCCCGGGGGGTTCCAGTAACCCCTCGGTACTCTGGTAAAATCCCGATTTCACCCGGAACACTTCCGACATCCAAATATAGGCTTCCAATATATCAATCTTCATGTTTCGACCATTTCGATAGTCCTCGTCATGTCCGTGATCACATCCGGGACTCCGAACTACCTTCGGTACATCAAAACATATAAACTCGTAATATAACTGTCATCGAAACTTTAAGCATGCGGACCCTACGGGTTCGAGAACTATGTAGACATGACCGAGACATGTTTCTGGTCAATAACCAATAGAGGAACCTGGATGCTCATATTGGCTCCCACATATTCTATGAAGATCTTTATCGGTCAAACCGCATAATTACATACGTTGTTCCCTTTGTCATCGAAATGTTAATTGCCCGAGATTCGATCGTCGGTATCTCAATACCTAGTTCAATCTCGTTACCGTCAAGTCTCTTTACTCGTTCTCTAATACATCATCCCACAACTAACTCATTAGTTTCAATGCTTGCAAGGCTTATAGTGATGTGCATTACCGAGTGGGCCCAGAGATACCTCTCCGACACTCGGAGTGACAAATCCTAATCTCGAAATACGCCAACCCAACAAGTACCTTCGGAGACACCTGTAGAGCACCTTTATAATCACCCATTTACGTTGTGACGTTTGGTAGCACACAAAGTGTTCCTCCGGTAAACGGGAGTTGCATAATCTCATAGTCATAGGAACATGTATAAGTCATGAAGAAAGCAATAGCAACATACTTAACGATCGAGTGCTAAGCTAACGGAATGGGTCAAGTCAATCACATCATTCTCCTAATGATGTGATCCCGTTAATCAAATGACAACTCTTTGTCCATGGCTAGGAAACATAACCATCTTTGATCAACGAGCTAGTCAATTAGAGGCATGCTAGTGACACTCTGTTTATCTATGTATTCACACATGTATTATGTTTCCGGTTAATTCAATTCTAGCATGAATAGTAAACATTTATCATGAAATAAGGAAATAAATAATAACTTTATTATTGCCTCTAGGGCATATTTCCTTCAGTGCTACTGCGAGCATTAGTAAGGTACACATCAATAACATGTATATCACATATACCTTTGTTCACCTTGCCATCCTTCTTATCCGCCAAATACTTAGGGCAGTTCCGCTTCCAGTGACCAGTCCCTTTGCAGTAGAAGCACTTAGTCTCAGGCTTAGGTCCAGACTTGGGTTTCTTCTCCTGAGCAGCAACTTGTTTGTTGTTCTTCTTGAAGTTCCCCTTCTTCTTCCATTTACCCTTTTTCTTGAAACTGGTGATCTTGTTGACCATCAACACTTGATGCTCCTTCTTGATTTCTACCTACACAGCTTTTAGCATCGCAAAGAGCTCGGGAATTGTCTTATCCATCCCTTGCATATTATAGTTCATCACAAAGCTCTTGTCGCTTGGTGGCAGTGATTGAAGAATTCTGTCAATGACGCTATCATCCGGAAGATGAGCTCCCAGTTGAATCAAGTGATTATTATACCCAGACATTTTGAGTATATGTTCACTGACAGAACTATTCTCCTCCATCTTACACCTGTAGAACTTATTGGAGACTTCATATCTCTCAATCCAGGCATTTGCTTGAAATATTAACTTCAACTCCTGGAACATCTCATATGCTCCATGACGTTCAAAACGTCATTGAAGTCCCGGTTCTAAGCCGTAAAGCATGGCACACTGAACTATCGAGTAGTCATCAACACGCGACTACCAGGCATTCACAATGTCTATAGTTGCCGGCACAGCTGGTACACCTAACGGTGCTTCCAGGACGTAATTCTTTTGTGCAGCAATGAGGATAATCCTCAAGTTACAGACCCAGTCCGTGTAATTTCTACCATCAACTTTCAACTTTGCTTTCTCAAGGAACGCATTAAAATTCAACGGAACAATAGCACGGGCCATCTACCTACAACAACATAGACAAGCAAAATACTATCAGGTACTAAGTTCATAATAAATTAAAGTTCAATTAATCATATTACTTAAGAACTCCCACTTAGATAGACATCCCTCTAATCGTCTAAGTGGTCACGTAATCCATCTCAACTAAACCATGTCCGATCATCACGTGAGATGGAGTAGTTTTCAATGGTGAACATCACTATGTTGATCACATCTACTATATGATTCACGCTCGACCTTTCGGTCTCAGTGTTCCGAGGCCATATCTGCATATGCTAGGCTCGTCAAGTTTAACCCGAGTATTATGCGTGTGCAAAACTGGCTAACACCCGTTGTATTTGAACGTAGAGCTTATCACACCCGGTCATCACGTGGTGTCTCGGCACGACGAACTGTAGCAACGGTGCATACTCAGGGAGAACACTTATACCTTGAAATTTAGTGAGAGATCATCTTATAATGCTACCGTCAAACAAAGCAGAATAAGATGCATAAAAGATAAACATCACATGCAATCAATATAAGTGATATGATATGGCCATCATCATCTTGTGCCTTTGATCTCCATCTCCAAAGCACCGTCATGATCACCATCGTCACCGGCACGACACCTTGATCTCCATCGTAGCATTGTTGTCGTCTCGCCAACTTACTGTTTCTACGACTATCGCTACCGCTTAGTGATAAAGTAAAAACAATTACAGGGCGATTGCATTGCATACAATAAAGCGACAACCATATGGCTCCTACCAGTTGCCGATAACTCGGTTACAGAACATGATCATCTCATACAATAAAATTTAGCCTCATGTCTTGACCATATCACATCACAGCATGCCCTGCAAAAACAAGTTAGACGTCCTCTACTTTGTTGTTGCAAGTTTTACGTGCCTGCTACGGGCTGAGCAAGAACCGTTCTTACCTACGCATCAAAACCACAACGATATTTCGTCAAGTTAGTGATGTTTTAACCTTCACAAGGACCGGGCGTAGCCACACTCGGTTCAACTGAAGTTGGAGAAACAGACACCCACCAGCCACCTGTGTGCAAAGCACGTCGGTAGAACCAGTCTTGCGTAAGCGTACGCGTAATGTTGGTCTGGGCTGCTTCATCCAACAATACCGCCGAACCAAAGTATGACATGCTGGTAAGCAGTATGACTTGTATCGCTCACAACTCACTTGTGTTCTACTCGTGCATATAACATCTACGCATAAACCTGGCTCGGATGCCACTTTTGGGGAACGTAGTAATTTCAAAAAAATTCCTACGCACACGTAAGATGATGGTGATGCATAGCAATGACCGGGAGAGTGTTGTCCATGTACCCTCGCAGACCAAAAGCGGAAGCGTTATGACAATGCGGTTGATGTAGTCGTACGTCTTCACGATCGACCGATCCTCAGTACTGAATGTACGGCACCTCCGTGTTCAGCACATGTTCAGCTCGGTGACGTCCCGCGAACTCACGATTCAGTAGAGCTCAAGGGAGAGTTTCGTCAGCACGACAGCGTGATGACGATGTTAATGAAGTTACCGATGCAGGGCTTCGCCTAAGCACCGCTACGATATGACTGAGGTGGATTATGGTGGAAGGGGGCACCGCACACGGCTAAGAGATCAATGATCAATTGTTGTGTCTCCAAGGGGTGCCCCCCTCCCCGTATATAAAGGAGCTAGGGGGAGGAGGAGAGCGCGCCAAGGGGATTCCTACTCCCACCGGGAGTAGGATTCCCCCCTTTGCAAGTTGGAGTAGGAGAGGTGGAAAGAGGAGGGAGAGAAGAAGGAAAGGGGGGTCGGCCCCCTCACCCAGTTAGGATTGGGCTTGGGGGGCATGCCCCCTCCTATGCTTCCTCCTCCTCTATTCCACTAAGGCCCGATAAGGCCCATACACTTACCGGGGGGTTCCGGTAACCTCCCGGTACTCCGGTAAATTCCCGAATTCACCCGGAACCATTTCGATGTCCAAATATGGTCGTCCAATATATCGATATTTATGTATCGACCATTTTGAGACTCCTCGTCATGTCCGTGATCATATCCGGGACTCCGAACTACCTTCGGTACATCAAAACATATAAACTCATAATACTAATTACCACAGAGCTTTAAGTGTACGGACCCTACGGGTTCGAGAACTATGTAGACATGACCGAGACACGTTTTCGGTCAATAACCAATATCGGAACCTGGATGCTCATATTGCTTCCTACATATTCTATGAAGATCTTTATCGGTCAAACCGCATAACAACATACGTTGTTCCCTTTGTCATCGGTATGTTACTTGCCCGAGATTCGATCGTCGGTATCTCAATACCTAGCTCAATCTCGTTACCGGCAAGTCTATTTACTCATTCTGTAATGCACCATACCGTAACTAACTCATTAGTCACATTGCTTGCAAGGCTTATAGTGATGTGCATTACCGAGAGGGCCCAGAGATACCTCTGCGACAATCGGAGTGACAAATCCTAATCTCGATCTGTGCCAACTCAACAAGTACCATCGGAAACACCTGTAGAGCACCTTTATAATCACCTAGTTACGTTGTGACGTTTGGTAGCACACAAAGTGTTCCTCCGGTAATCGGGAGTTGCATAATCTCATAGTCCTAGGAACATGTATAAGTCATGGAGAAAGCAATAGCAGTAAACTAAACGATCAAGTGCTAAGCTAATGGAATGGGTCAAGTCAATCACATCATTCTCCTAATGATGTGACCCCGTTAAGCAAATGACAACTCATGTCTATGGCTAGGAAACTCAACCATCTTTGATTAACGAGCTAGTCAAGTAGAGGCATACTAGTTACACTATGTTTGTCTATGTGTTCACACATGTATTACGTTTCCGGTCAATACAATTCTAGCATGAATAATAAACATTTTATCATGATATGAGGAAATAAATAATAACTTTATTATTGCCTCTAGGGCATATTTCCTTCAAATGGTTTATTGAATCACGATCGTTGTGATACACATATTCATAATATTGATGCCAAAAGATGCAAAGTTGATAATGATAGTGCAACATACAAGTGGCACTGCCGTTTAGGTCATATTGGTGTAAAGCGCATGAAGAAACTCCATGCGGATGGACTTTTGGAATCACTTGATTATGAATCATTTGATGCTTGTGAACCATGCCTCATGGGCAAGATGACTAAGACTCCGTTCTCCGGAACAATGGAGTGAGCCACTAACTTATTGGAAATAACACATACCGATGTATGCGGTCCGATGAGTGTTGAGGCTCGCGGCGGGTATCATTATTTTCTGACCTTCACAAATTATTTCAGCAGATATGGGTATATCTACTTAATGAAACATAAGTCTGAAACATTTGAAAAGTTCAAAGAATTCCAGAGTGAAGTGGAAAATCATCGTAACAAGAAAATAAAGTTTCTACAATCTAATCGCGGAGGCGAATATTTGAGTTATGAGTTTGGTCTTCATTTGAAACAATGTGGAATAGTTTTGCAACTCACGCCACCTGGAACACCACAGCGTAATGGTGTGTCCAAACGTCGTAACCGTACTTTATTAGATATGGTGCGATCTATGATTTCTCTTACCGATTTACCACTATCGTTTTGGGGTTATGCATTAGAGACAGCTGCATTCACGTTAAATAGGGTACCATCTAAATCCGTTGAAACAACACCATATGAACTGTGGTTTAGCAAGAAACCTAAGCTGTCGTTTCTTAACGTTTGGGGTTGAGATGCTTATGTGAAAAAGCTTCAACCTGATAAGCTCGAACCCAAATCGGAGAAATGCGTCTTTATAGGATACCCAAAGAAAAATGTTGGGTACACCTTCTATCACAGATCCAAAGGCAAGATATTCGTTACTAAGAATGGATCCTTTCTAGAGAAGAAGTTTCTCTCGAAAGAAGTGAGTGGGAGGAATGTAGAACTTGATGAGGTAATTGTACCTTCTCCCAAATTGGAAAGTAGTTCATCAGAGAAATCAGTTCCAGTGGTCAACCAGAGTACAGTCCGCACCAGAGTGACACGGCAATCCTATTCTGGAAGTCATGTTACTAGACCATGACGAACCTACGAACAATGAGGAAGCGATGATAAGCCCAGATTCCACGAAATGGCTTGAGGCCATAAAATCTGAGATGGGATCCATGTATGAGAACAAAGTATGGACTTTGATTGACTTGCCCGATGATCGGCGAGCCATTGAGAATAAATGGATCTTCAAGAGGAAGACTGACGATGATAGTAGTGTTAATATCTACAAATCTTGAATTGTCGCAAAAAGTTTTCAACAAGTTCAAGGTGTTGACTACGATAAGATTTTCTCACTCATAGCGATGCTTAAGTCTGTCCGAATCATGTTAGCAATTGCCACATTTTATGAAATCTGGAAAATGGATGTCAAAACTACATTCCTTAATGGATTTCTTAAAGAAGAGTTGTATGTGATGCAACAAGAAGGTTTTGTCAATCCTAAAGGTGCTAACAAAGTGTGCAAGCTCCAGCGATCCATCTATGGACTGGTGCAAGCATCTCGGAGCTAGAATATACGCTTTGATAAGGTGATCAAAGCATATGGTTTTATACAGACTTTTGGTGAAGCCTGTATTTACAAGAAAGTGAGTGGGAGCACTACAGCCTTTCTGATAAGTATATGTGAATGACATATTGTTGATCGGAAATGATGTAGAATTTTCTGGAAAGCATAAAGGAGTGTTTGAAAGGAGTTTTTCAAAGAAAGATCTCGGTGAAGCTGCTTACATATTGAGCATCAAGATCTATAGATATAGATCAAGACGCTTGATAAGTTTTTTCAATGAGTACATACTTTGACAAGTTTTTGAAGTAGTTCAAAATGGAACAGTCAAAGAAGGATTCTTGCCTGTGTTGCAAGGTGTGAAGTTGAGTAAAGACTCAAAACCCGACACGACAGAAAATAGAAAGAGAATGAAAAGTCATTCCCTATGCCTCAGTCATAGGTTCTATAAAATATGCTATGTTGTGTACCAGACCTACTATGTACCTCGCCATGAGTTTGGCAAGAGGGTACAATAGTGATCCAGGAGTGGATCACTGGACAACGGTCAAAATTATCCTTAGTGGAATAAGGACATGTTTCTCGGTATGGGGGTGACAAAAAGTTCGTCCTAAAGGGTTACGTCGATGCAAGCTTTGACACTGATCCGGATGACTCTAAGTCTCAATCTGGATACATATTGAAAGTGGGAGCAATTAGCTAGAGTAGCTCTGTGCAGAGCATTCTAGACATAGGAAATTTGCAAAATGCATACGGCTCTGAATGTGGCAGATCCGTTGACTAAACTTCTCTCACAAGCAAAACATGATCACACCTTAGTACTCTTTGGGTGTTAATCACATAGCGATGTGAACTAGACTATTGACTCTAGTATACCCTTTGGGTGTTAGTCACATGGAGATGTGAACTAATCACATAAAGATACGAACTATTGGTGTTAAATCACATGACGATGTGAACTAGATTATTGACTCTAGTGCAAGTGGGAGACTGAAGGAAATATGCCCTAAAGGCAATAATAAAGTTGTTATTTATATTTCCTTATATCATGGTAAATGTTTATTATTCAAGCTAGAATTGTATTAACCCGAAACTTAGTACATGTGCGAATACATAGACAAAACAGAGTGTCCCTAGTATGCCTCTACTTGACTAGCTCGTTAATCAAAGATGGTTAAGTTTCCTGATCATAGACATGTGTTGTCATTTGATGAACGGGATCACATCATTAGGAGAATGATGTGATGGACAAGACTCATTCGTTAGCTTAGCATAATGATCGATTAGTTTTATTGCTATTGCTTTCTTCATGACTTATACATGTTCCTCTGACTATGAGATTATGCAACTCCCGAATACCAGAGGAACACCTTGCGTGCTATCAAACGTCACAACATAACTGGGTGATTATAAAGATGCTCTACAGGTGTCTCCAAAGGTGTTTATTGAGTTGGAATAGATCGAGAATAGGATTTGTCACTCCGTGTATCGGAGAGGTATCTCTGGGCCCTCTCGGTAATGCACATCACTATAAGCCTTGCAAGCAATGTGACTAATGTGTTAGTTAAGGGATGATGCATTACGGAACGAGTAAAGAGACTTGCCGGTAACGAGATTGAACTAGGTATGAGGATACCGACGATCGAATCTCGGGCAAGTAACATACTGATGACAAAGGGAATAACGTATGTTGTTATGCGGTTTGATCGATAAAGATCTTCGTAGAATATGTAAGAACCAATATGAGCATCCAGGTTCCGCTATTGGTTATTGACCGGAGATGTATCTCAGTCATGTCTACATAGTTCTCGAACCCGTAGGGTCGCACGCTTAACAATCGATGACGATTTTTATTATGAGTTATGTGTTTTGGTGACCGAAGTTTGTTCGAAGTCCCGAATGAGATCACGGACATGACGAGGAGTCTCAGAATGGTCGATAGGTAAAGATTGATATATTGGAAGGTAGTATTCGGACACCTGATGGGTTCTGGAGTGTATCGGGTACATACCGGAGTACCGGAAGGGTTACCGGAACCCCCCGGGGAAAGATATGGGCCATATGGGCCATACGAGGGAGGCTAACCAGCCCACAAGGGGCTGGTGCGCCCCCCACAAGGGAGCAGGCCGAATTGGATTAGGGAAGGGGGCGGCGCCCCCTTTCCTTCTCCTACTCCCTCTCCTTTCCCCCCTTCCCCCTCCGGAAGAAGGAAAAAGGGGGGTGAATCCTACTAGGACTGAAGTCCTAGTAGGACTCCCCTCTCCCTGGTGCGCCCCTTGGTGGCCGGCCTCCTCCTCCCCTCCTTTATATACGGGGGCAGGGGGCACCCCAAAGCACAACAGTTGGTTTTTAGCCGTGTGCGGTGCCCCCCTCCACAGTTTACCACCTCGGTCATATTGTCGTAGTGCTTTGGCGAAGCCCTGCGCGGATCACATCACCAACACCGTCGCCACGCCGTCGTGCTGAACATGTGCTGAACACGGAGGTGTCGTACGTTGGGTACTTGGATCGGTTGGATCGTGAAGACGTTCGACTACATCAACCGCGTTACTAAACGCTTCCGCTTTCAGTCAACGAGGGTACGTGAACACACTCTCTCGTCTCGTTGCTATGCTTCTCCTAGATAAATCTTGCGTGATCGTAGGAATTTTTTTGAATTACTACGTTCCCCAACAATGTTGAAGATGGATGAGCAGGCCAAGGCATGGTACCTGGCGGAGCGTGGCCTCATCTTGAATCAGATGCCCGGGCCAGAGACCACCCCTACGCCCACGCTGATACAGACGCCCAGCCCGAGCGACGAAGCGGTGCCGACGCCGACCACCAGCCCGAGTGTAGAAGCCGCACCGACGCCCATCACGCCTGCATCTACGACGACCCCGGCTAGTCCCACCGAGGAGCCCGCCGTTTGATGCATTCCGTGTCTATGCTTCCTTCCTTTTGATCACTGAACTATCGGGCATGTTTTGATCGCCGAACTGTGGCATGATGATTGCTGACTTATGGCATGGTGATCGCCGAACTTGAGGCGCTTTTGGCAGCAAGAAAGCCAAGTTTGGTATTTTTTTTCGGGCGTCTTCGGGCCGAGACCTGGGTGCGCGACTGGAAACTCGATCGCCCCAGGGCGAAAAACCCACCGGCTCAAACGCGAAAACACATTCGTCGGGTGCGCTGGGGCCGAACGAGTGGAGATGCTCTAAGTTACTTGCTCGCCAAGTCTACGACTCCTGCTCTGAGGGCCGTGGCCAGCCGCGTTGTCGTCATGTCCGTCAAGGAGTTCCACCTCTCTCTCTCCCTCCCTCCCTCGTTTTGTCTGTGCGGAGATCTAAAGAGCACTCAGGGGCAGCCCTGAGGAGGGGGGGCAGGGGGCGGCCGCCCCGGGCCCCCAAAGTTCAGGGGGCCCCACCAGAGGTATTTTACTACCTAGGCTATAGCTTATGGGCCCTACCGCCGTTGGTGAGAAACAAGTCAAAGGGCTGGGCTTCAGGCTGAGAAACAAGCAGCAGCATGCACGCCGCACGCAGCGATTCCTTGATTCACAAAAGCACAGGAAAGAGAGCAGTCGATCTAATCTGACGACCCCTTCCTATTCCATATTTCTATCATGCAGTGATTCCAGCCTTCAGGCCGCCGACGTCGTACTGTCGCCTCCTCCTAATTTCCATCCTAATCCAGTTCGCCGCCGCCGCCGTACTGTCTGCTAATTTCCTTCCTAATACAGTTCGCCGTCGCCACAGTCGATTTCAATTCCTGGGGCCTCCGTCGTCTGATCAACAAGCCGCGCTTTGTTTGTTCTCCGTCCGAGCATCTCCAGAGTTTAGACTCTCTAGGCACCGAGGTATATCATATTTCTATTCATTGGATGCCGTTCAACATTGATGCATTTTTTTCCAGCACTTTGTGTTATCATGTTGTCTAGAAAGTATGCATCAGATAGCGATAAAAGGCAAAGGAAAAAATGTTGATAACTGGTACAATCACACATCCAAGATATTCAGAAATTTTTCAGTAGTGCTACCCGTGCTTCTACTGCTTCGATGAACTCAGATGATGAGTTGGAGATAGTGGCCAGATAGGAAGAACAACCAACTAATGGGAATTTGGAATATGATCAGCAAGAATAAAATGTCGATATTTTTAACAATGTAAGTGGCTCCAACAATGTAGGTAATTCATCGGATGCACACACACAGTCGGCTAGTGTTCAAGAACAACTTGTTTATACTTCTGACATTTTCATCGTAAGTTTTCCAAAGTTGAAATTATTGAAGAATTATTTGAGGTCAACAATGACCGAAGAAAGTTTTGATGGTTTGGCAACTTTATGCATTGAGAAGAAATTACTAAATGAGATTGACATCAACCACGTCATAAGTGACTTGCATCGAGAAGTTTTGATTGGTATGTATGAATTATTTTATATGCATATTGGATTTGAACGCATTGGAGTGCTATTCATAATATTTTATACATATATATAGTCATTGTTACTGATAGGATGTCTATGTTAAGGGCCCAAGTTTTAGTCTCGCCCCGGGCCCCCAAAATCTCAGGACCGGCCCTGCGAGCACTAGTCTAATGAGAGTTAGCAAAATTGTTGTAGAAGTACCTTACAAACGCATAGTATTTATATTCAATATGGATTTATTTATGCAACAATGTGGGCTTTGTTTGAAACAAACAATGTCACGATGGATGGAGAGTGACGTTTTGGCACACATGGGAGCGCGCGCTCCAGATTTTTAAAATATGTTTTGAACATATTTTGAAATGTCAAAAAAATTCAAACAAAAACTTGACGCGTGCACCTCGATATTGTATATGCTCACAAAGTCGTTTCGCGAAAAACCGACAACTTATGTGCCACGTGTGTTAAAAAATGATTTTCAAAAGACATCCTTTTGACATTTTTACACAAGCCACAAAAAGTGCAGGTTTTCTCCGAAACTTGACATGCACACATATAATGTCGAGATGTATGTGCCAAAATTTTGTTTAAATTTTTTTCACACTTTGAAATACTTTTTTCGCGTGCAGGAGCGCGCCGTTCCCAAGAGCACCAATGGATTTCTGCGATGGAGGTCCATGATAATTTTATTCATTGTAAATTTTCCGTAGAGGACTTCTAAATTGTACTCTCTCCATTCCATAGTGTCAAAAATGCTCTTATATTATGGGACGGAGGAAGTAATAAACTTTTTGCATGCTATTCTGACTAAAGAGAGCATGGGTTTCCGAAACAGAAATGTCGTACTTCTTCAGAATTGCACCTAAGCAGCACGCACCTACAGAGGTTGAGAAATGGGCAGGTGCAAGAACAGACATAGTCAATTACTCTGTTAGAAGGACAAATCTACTGGTGATACTTTTTGGGGCAAAGAAACTAGTAGTTCTGTCTGGTGATACTTTTTGGGACAAAGAAACTAGTAGTACCTGAATTCAAAAGCACACAAATACAAGGGCAAAGATAATCATCAGTTCAAGTGTGCATACCTCATAAAAGATACTTTTTACCTAGTTTACAACTAGAGTATTTCGTTGCCATGTCGAACAAGAGTGAAAAAGATAACATGCTAACACAAACATCATTCCTGATAAAATCCAAACCTTTAGACGAAAACGGCACAAGTAGGAGTTGCGCCAAGGTTTTGCTAATCACATATTAAAACCTTCAGACAGAAAACGGCCTCTAACTGGGAGCTGTCTTGCCAAGGTTTGCTTCTGCGCTTAATTCTTGCCTCGGCCACGCCTAGGAGGCACAACAGTCCACCCATCAGCATCAGGGGTAGGCTTGGAAGGTTTTGGCTGATCTATCACCATATCATCTGATCTAGCTGCTTCATCTTTCCCCATTGATGGCTCATCACCATCATCCGAGCTATCATCATCATCATCCTCGGGTACCATCTTCTCATGAGAAGAAAGAAAGTTAGCTACAGGGGCTTTCTGAGTCGAAGATACACGTAAAAATAAAATCAATCAATTTAAACTTTAAAGTTATGCAATGCAACGTTGTAATGACTGAGGACCACTTCAGATAACTGTATACACATGGTTACTGAACATATAAGTATGTCTCCAAATAACAATGACCGGTTCTAATTAGAAAACGAGGTTAAGATCCACATGTTAAGAGCAAAAACACAATCAATCTAGCATTTTGCAATTAACCCCGACAAAGCAACAATCAAGCATATAAAAAGGACCACATCTTGAAGAATTAATAATTGAACAAATTATCAAACAGATCTTGGAAGTGAACTGTGAGGCTGTGTTTGGATGTAGATATTAAGATCTGGAATTAGACACTGGCATTGTGCAGAACCGAATATCCAGAATTCTAGGAGTTGGGTAGGCCTAGCTAGTCAGCCTGTGTATTCAGGTTAAATATTGAGGTGCTGAACTTTTGCCTCCGCAGCCCGTTCCCGAATCTCTTGGGTTAGAGCTCGACAGTTGCGTGCATTTGGGCCGAATTGTTTTTCTCTACTCTCCTCACTTGTCTGTCTCTTGCTCGTCCAACCCTTCCTCCCGTCACGAAGAAACAGGAGAGGCGACGCACCAAGTAAACCTCCGCCCACAGGCTCATTCTGCTCCACCTCCGGAGCGCCTCCGCTCGACTACCCTGTCTCCATCCACCCTCTCCCTCTTCCTCTCGCCAGCTAACCCGTTTCTGCTCTCCGATGTCCGGCGCAAGTACGCCACCACCTGGCATTGTGGTGGTTGCAGGAGCCGGTACTGTCCTCTTCGTTCCTCTAGGCAGGCTTGGTCCGTCTAGTTCTAGTGATTGATACAGCTCTTTTACAAATTTTAGATCCTGATGTGATGCCGCTCCTGGATGCACACGTTTCCACACCTACATTAGTGCTTAATGTCCTTTCATGGCTAGAAGTGGACAACTAGTTCGTGTGTGGCTTTAGGCTAGCTGTTGAGTGCATATTATGCTATTGGTCCTAGTTCGATTCTGACCTTTGTGCTTTGTGGTGCCAATCTCAGAGACCAAGACATGGTGTGGTGTTAGTATGATGTGAATTACTCAGATATTCAGGTGACAATCGATACATAATTTTGTGATGTGTATTCGTCGAGTCATTTTGATATTTATCGAAACCAAATCATATATCATTTCTTCAAAACCGTATTTACCGAACTATTGCGTACAATTTTCCCAATTTTCCATGTTTTTTGGAAGTTACGAGATGACATGGTAATTTTACATAACATTTGTTCGTTCTTCTTATTTTTATTATGTGATATATAATTATACAAATATGTTCAGATGTTAAATGGAAAACATTTTTATACATGCATAAAACATTATAATGATCATAGTCTCGTACAATTGCATTTCCCCATTTTGACCATCCAAACAACATTTGGCATTAGACGTCAATATCAAGTCTGGGTTCTTAATACCTAAACATCCAAATAGAAACATTGGTATTCAATCTCAACATCAATATCAATATCCTCTGATATTGACACTCAAGTCTATGCAATGCCTAGCCTGTGAATGTCTGCATCCAAACGGAGCTTGAGAGAATACTATCGATTCTAGGTTGCAACACGAATGAGCTCATATGTGAGAAGATAAGCAACACAAATTATGCATGCTAAAACTAAACTTGAAATACCTGTCTACTTTGGGAAACAGCATTTCCTTGAGGCCATGTATTCCTTAATTTCTCAATCGATGAAAAGTTGTTTTCCAGGCATTCTTCATGCATTATCAAAAATTGTTCAGCAACCTGTTTGCCATAAAAACTTTGAATTAATAAACATACATTGCACCGTTTACGAGCAAACCGAATACAGCTTTACACAAATGACAGAAGAAGTACATTCCAACTTGATTATGGTTAAGAAGCTTCAGGTTTTCTGCTGGATAAGCTAGAGTTAAAAATGGGGAAGATGGAAATGGGGAGGGTTGACCCATCGACCCGGTGAACATTTAAAATAGTGGAAGAAGGGCCACAGTAGCGACCCTTAAATACAATAGGGGAACTGGGCCAAGCAGCTAAAACCCTAAAGGTTGGTCAGAGCAAGTCAACCCTTTCAGTTACACCAACAAGTACTTAATCAGATATTCATTACTTCGACATAGTTCAGGACCTATAGCTGTGCTAAACATGGCACAAGGAAAAATAATTACCTCCCCAATGCTACCATCCGCAAAGTTAGAATTGAGGGATTTATATATGTTGTCAAACATCATATCCTCCAAGTCCTCATAATAATATGGGCCTAAATAAAACCAATGAATATTAGATGCAGAAAGAGCATGCATAAAAAGAGTGAAACTAACAAAAAATATTAATCAAACCAACAAACATACAGCAGAAACACGTAAGGCATGCCAACATCACATTTTGCACCTACGGTACAGATGAAATTGCCCGACTTTCTAAAATAAAAGGAGAATGCAACATATATTGGAGTTCTCTTTCAATATAAACTGATTCTCACCTAAGATGAAGTGCAAAAATAAATAGAATGATGTGTGATCAAGCTATGTGGTTGAAAACAAAAAATCAACATAAGTAAATGATGAGCAAAATACAGAAGCTCAAATTTTGAAATACAGACCATTACGAAATTCCACACTAGACTTTTTACCTATTGGACAACATGGCTCCAATATATCGTACCTAATTGAATTGTTTCGTCCAATACTTTGGAGTTGTGAAATTCTGAACCCAAACTGGCACAGAACCAAGCAACGTAAATCCTCTATAGAACTATCCGAATCGAACAGCGCCTACAGATCGAAGGAGCCATCTTCCTATCAGCGAGTTCAGC
>NC_041381.1:172287903-172290383 GCF_002162155.2 Triticum dicoccoides
GGAGAGGATGGACGCGGCGAGCTGGTCGGCCTTGGCGCGGGAGTCGGGGCCGCCCCACTTGTTCTCCACAGCCATCTGCAGCGCCGTCCACCGCCCGAACACCAGCCCGATGCCCTCCTGGAGCGCTGCAGCCGCCTGGGGCGAGAGCGATCCGCCGCCGCTAGTGGATGTCGACATGGTGCTGCGAGAGTTCTAGGGAGGCGGCTAGGGTTTTGACCTTTTGGTGTTCTCTAGTAACAGAATTGATGGTGGTTGTGGACAAGGAGAGAACCGAAGAGGATCTTCCGGCCGGCGGTTGCTGGAGGGCGGCGTTGCGCGTGGCGGTGGCTGTGTAGGGTTTGGGGCGGCGAAATATCTACTCCTAGGTAGAGCTTTTATTCATCAAAATCCAGAAGGTGTGAAATACAAATCGGGTTATGGGGTTGGCCCAACCATATATGGCGCCTGGGACCCAGAGAAAAAGAATGCTTGGCTAGTTTATCTGCTTCTAGATTATTCGCACGACCTTTGAAAACAAAATTACAGCAAAAAGAAACTTGTTGTAGTCTGATCCCCTTGATTATAGCACCAAAAGCTCCCAGACTTTCATTATGGATGGCATTAACCACTTGCTTTGCATCCGACGCGATCACGAATTGGTCTAAGTGAAGGTCTGCTGCGAGCGCCATTCCTTCCCGACATGCTATAGCTTCTAGCGTTGCCGGACCATCCACTCCGCGGATAACCAACGCCGAACTCCGGAGGAAAGCACATGTACTGTCCCTGCATACTGCGGCCGTTGTTCCTCGACTTCTCTTCGGCATCCAGCATAACATGAATCTTGGCGTATCCCATTGGAGGAGCTTTTGGTCTCCTGTTTTGCGATGGCACCCTTGGCTCTATCCTCACCGGCTCCTGCTTCCCACCAATAGCCTCGAGCTCATCATATATCTGTCCACAAAAGTAATGATTGCATGTGGACTCTGAAAAATTCCTTCGTGAATGGCTTTACGTTTTGCGGCCCATATAGCCCAAAGTGTAACTGAGAGCCTCACGAATTATGCATGTGATAACATATCCATAAGTGTGAAAAGCCACTGTTTCACCTTCGGTTCTGTTGTAGTTGCCAGCTTTTGCGTCAATTCCTCATCTATGAGCGACCGCAGCGGGACATGGTACACTCCAGGAGGGAGTGCCTCCAAGAATCTGGGGCTCCACACATGCCGCATAGATTAGAGTCTGCCATATGTCTTCGGGCTCGGACATCATTAGTTGGAATCGAGTGTTTTGATAGTCTCCATAAGAACATCATCACCTTCCAGGCACTTGTATCTTCCATAAACTCTTTCAGGATCTTTCCTCCCCTGCCATGCTCGATGAACCCGACCTGTTCTCGAGCCATGCTTCTCTTCTTCACCTAGTTGCAACCAGCATGTGATAGGCCGATCGGACTAAAAAGAGCCCATTCTTTTCATAGTGCCAGCTCCAAAAATCTGGTATATTACGCGTGCATAGAGGAAAACCTAGGATCACTTGAGCATCCATCGGCATGAACACGAACTCGATCTTCTGTCTATCCCAGCAAGCCGATGTACTGTCGATAAGTTCAGAAACCAGTTCCGGAGGGTTTTGAGTGATGCATGCATAAGGTTTCATCATCTCTTCTCTCGGTAGCCAATTCTCGTCCCAAATCTTTGTCGAATCTCCATTCCCAATGCACCTGACAAGACCAATCTTCAGGGTGTCATGACCCTCAATTATGGCCCTCCAGATTTGACTCAGGTGGTTTCCCAGTGAAACTTCCAATATTGAGCAGCTAGGGTAGTATATACTTTTCAGAATACGCACGCTCAGAGAGTCCGGGTCCTACAGCAGTCTCCATGCCTGCTTAGCTAACATGGCCATGTTAAAAAGCTCAAAATCCTTAAAACCCAAGCCCCCCATACCTTTTGGTCTTCCAAGAGACCTAGTGGGGTTTTCTCTTTCCTTCCTTACTCCCCCACCAAAATTTCTGAATTAACATATTTAGGTGCTCACACAAGCCTTGTGGCAATTTAAAACAAGACATTGAGAAAACCAGAACTGCTTGAGCGACTACTTTGACCAACACCTCCTTGCCTGCTGATGACATTGTATTCTCTATCCATCCTTGCACTTTGCTCCACAGGCGGTCTTTGAGGTATTTAAAAGCACCATTTTTTTGAACTTCCAATGTCATATGGCATTCCTAAATATTTTTCATTTAGGCTTTCATTGGGAACTTCCAATGTCATATGACCAAGTTTTTTTTTGAGGGGGCGAAGCACCTAGTTTAAAAGGAAAAAGGAGGTACACTCACAGCACCCCTGTCGCGGTCGCATTGCACCCCACACACGTTCGGTCCTCCACATGGCTCACGCAAACGGAACGCGCTTCGGCTTGCCTCTTCACTAACACATGGGACTGCACTTGGAGAAACCGAGAATGCGCCAAACTCCTCCCGCCCACCGCGCGAACCCCCC
>NC_041381.1:172290640-172311142 GCF_002162155.2 Triticum dicoccoides
CTCCCCGCCATGACGATACGTCGGCGCCGCGGTTCATCGAGGGGACGCACGGCGATCCTCTTGCTCCCATAGTATGCTCTCATAGACTGCCGTCCTCGAGCCGCGCCGCTACCACTGGCGACGTTCTTGTGGAGGCGCACGGCGGTCAGCGCCGCCACCGCTGGCGACGTTCGTGTGGAGACGCACGGCGGTTAGCTTCTCCCATGGTACGCGCATTCTAGACTGAGGCCCCGTGCATGTCGGTGTAGCGCTGAATGTTAGCTGATAGACGTTGTTAATCTCATTGTTTGCCGAAGTAGTTTACAGTCAATATGCTCTGCTTAAGAAGCTTCCTTGCCCTGTTCTGCACTCAATCTGCTTAGCTGAGATGGCATGCCAAGCCCGATTAGTTGCTAAAATATCCTGCCATATATTTATTGTGACGTAGATTGCCATGGTCTAGTAGCCAATCTGTTAGGTGAAATAGCTCTACACCGTTTTATACTCGATTTTTGTTGCTGCGATGGCCTTCGGTAGTTCAATGGCTGTGTGCTCGGCCTCATTGACTGCTGAAACAGCCTGCCATAATTTAGCACTCAAATCGGTTTGCTGAATTAGCTTTAAATATATTTCGTTACTTAGATCTGCTCGTCTAAATATCTTGCCATAGTTTTAGACATCGACCAAGGTATTTTTTTTCTTGACTTCATAAAAAAGCATATATGTTTCTCCTGTAATATCTAGTAGAAGAACTAATTTGTATATCTAACAGATGGACATAACTTCGATAACTTCTGCTCGAAGATTCTCCGCTGCATATGTCGAGGGGGTTGAAAACTTCATGAACTTTATCAGAGCTGAGTACGATGGTCCGAAATTAGATGTGCTCTGCCCGTGTAGCAGTTGTATGAATTCAGTTACAAGACCCCAGTCAATTGTGCAAAATCATCTACACTTGTATAGGATGTCGGTCACATATACTAGGTGGGTTCATCATGGTGAAGCTGTGAACGTCAATGTTACAGACTACGTGGAAGCAGCAGATCACCATCTTGATCTGCCTGATGCTCAGGTGGAAGAGGAGGAGGTGGTGGTGACGGAGCCAGTGAGTTTGGACAACATTGAAACAATGCTACGAAATGCTCGTGCATTTCATGAACTTTCACCTACAGAAGAAAACCGGTGGGCCTGCATGTTGGAACAATGCAACGTGGCTGTCACCCCAGGAAATAAGCTGTCAGTATTCTCAGCTATGGTCACCTTTCTTCATGTGAAGACATCTGAGCGGATGACCAACAAATCATTCGATGCGATGTTGGCTGCTTTCCGCAAAGCTTTCCTAGATGCGTCTGAGCTGCCACACACCTATGGTAAAATGAAGAATTTCCTTCGTGCAATTGGAATTGGATATGATATGGTCCATGTTTGTAAGAATAATTGTGTTCTATTCCGAAAGGATTATGCCAACTTAAGTGAATGCCTGATATGCAAATCATCAAGATGGAAAGATGGCCATGCTGTGAAGAGGATTCCTCATAATGTTAGGGGAAATTTTCCAATTACACCAAGATTGCAGAGGTTGTTTCATGATGCTGAAACAAGAGAGGATGTATTGTGGCATTCTAGGAACCAGGAGTACAGAGATCAGAATGTAATGAGCCATCCATCACATGGTAGTGAGTGGAAAAGCTTCAATCAGAAACACTAAAAGTTTGCTACTGACCCAAGAAACATTAGACTTGGCTTAGCTTCAGATGGATTTAACCCATTTGGCCACCAGAGCGCCACATATAGCATGTGGCCAGTGCTTGTTATCCCTTACAACATGCCTCCAAATGTCTGCACCAAAGAATCAAACTACATGATGGCCGTGCTCATCCCAGGTTTAAAAAGTCCTGGAAAGGATTTTGATTTATTCATGGAGCCTCTTGTGGAGGAACTTTAACAACTATGGAGGGGTGTTCTCACTCGAGACCTATATAGCAGCCCACCAGCTCATTTCTTTCTGTGTGCTATTATAATTTGGTGCATCCATGATTATCCAGCTTTGGGCACTATGTCAGGGCGAACGGCACATGGTTACAATGCATGTGTTCGATGTGATAGGAATCCGCTGTCATACGCAATACTTAGCAAGATCTGTTACATTGGACACCGCCGTTTCCTTGCCAAGGACAAGCCGCGTCCTACAAAATACTGAAGACATGTGTTCAATGGAAAGCATGAAAACCGTGATGCGCCAAAGAGGCTCACCGCCGATGAGTTGCAAGTGGAATTAGAGAAGGTCAGGCATATTACACCAGAATCCATCCTGGTAATGGTAGCGGGAAAAGGAAGCGTGGCAGGGCAGAAGAGAGATTATTATTTACCCGCAGGTCCACTTTGTGGGACTTGGAGTATTGGAAAGATTTGGATCTGCGGCATAATCTTGATCTGATGCACATCGAGAAAAATATATGTGACAGCATTATCGACACACTTCTTAATATTGAAGGCAAGACGAAAGATACCTTAAAATCTAGGATTGATTTGACACACCTGGGTATCAGAAAGGATTTACAGGTGCAAGATGAAGGTAAACCATGGGATATGGCACCAGCTGTGTACGTCTTGGACAAGGTAAAAAGAAAAGAATTCTGTGAGGTCGTGTCACGTGTGAGATTCCCACATGGATTTGCTTCCCACCCTGAAAGGAGAGTCAGTGTAGATGGAAACAAGATACAAGGGTTGAAAACTCATGACTGCCACGTCCTACTTCAAAGGGTTTTACCTGTTATCCTTAGAGGATTGGGCCGCCCTAACTTATACAAAGCAGTTGCAGAGTTGGGACAATTCTTCAGGGAACTCTGCAGTAGAAATATCAGGGTAGATGCTTTAAAGCGTCTTAGAGACAAGATACCAACTATCCTATGCAACCTTGAGGAGATATATCCTCTAGCCTTCTTTGATGTGATGGTGCATTTGGCTGTTCATCTACCTGATGAGGCACTACTTAGAGGTCCAGTACAGTATGGTTGGATGTACCCTATTAAAAGGCGGCTCGACACTTTCAAGGGCTACACTTTCAACTGGAATAGAGCTAGACCCGAAGGTTCCATTGCAGAGGCCTACATTGCTACAGAATCTTTGACATTCTGCTCAAAATACATTGAAAACAACTGATCAGCTTAGCAAAGAGGTGGGTGAAGATAATCCCGGGCTCAATGTTTTCGATTATTCTGTTCGAGTTACAAGGAAGAGTCGACAAGAGGACAAACCTAAAGATTTGGACAAAATGGTTTGGTGTGTGTTAAATAACTGTCCTGAGATGCTACCTTATATCAAGTAAGCGCTAACTACTGCAGCTTATACATCGTAATCTACTAAGCTTCCAGCACATTCTTATATATTTAGATGTTTGACGCGATCACTATGTTGTGCAGCATCTACAAAAAGGAGTTACTGCCGCAAAATCCAAGAAACATTGACAAACTGGTTATGGCAGGATTTGCGAAATGGTTCAAGAGTCATGTAAGCTTTTGAATTGCACTGTCAGTTTTTTTAGTATATTGAGTACATAAGATGATCAGCTTGTCTATTTTCTAACCATAGGTTAAGAAGATGCGGGAGGATGGGCAGGCAGTTGACGATGGCATTTACGCACTAGCAATGGGTCATGATACTCGGGTAAGACATTATGAACCTTGCGTTGTTGGAGATGTGCGCTACAACACCCTTGCACGCGATGAAGGCAGGAAGACACAAAACAGTGCCATCATGAGCACAGATACGTATGACAGAGAGAAAACTGAAATGTATGCTAACATAACAGACATTGTTAAGTTGCAGTATATCTCCAGTTTTGAGGATCATCGGTGTGTGGTTCTGTTGTGCTGTCGTTGGTATAACCTATTTTCCAGGATCGCAAAACCGAGAGCTGATGATTATTTCAAATCTATCAATGTCAAGGCGGCGTACCAGACCAATGATCCTTTTATTTTGGCAAATCAAGCATCACATATATTTTTCTTAGAAGACACATTTGCACGTAGCGATGACTAGAGAGTATTGCAAAGGTTTGAGCAGAGGAATTCGTTTAATGAAGGTGCACAACAAGATGATGCTTACACTGCTCCTGATGTACAAGATTCCACAGATGTTCCTAATATCTTTGAGAACCATCACGTCAATGACGCTGGGGAAAAGATTGCTGTTGACACACGAACACGTCACATGTACCCTCGACGCCGGGGGTGATGCACCGCAGCTCACGTCGAAGGAGACCCGACCGACAGCGCGATACGCAAGACAGTCGGCGGGTGCTTTTGCAGACCCGAAACCCCGCGCACCTGGGAGGGACCCCGTCAGGGATTGCGGCGGCTATGGGCTGCCCTAGGTCGATTCGCTCGCCCCTAGAGCCTCGGGATTCGCAGCTCTCAAACATGAAGAACAGCGAAGAACGAGAGAGAAAAACGGTGGAGAGATAAAAAGTAGACAGGAAAAAGTAGTATATTGATTTGTTCGATTGTGTGTTGTTCAATCGGCCATCACCCCCAACATATATAAGAGGCGGATAGACTTCCCGTACAAGTAAAGGATTCATCTAGGCTTTCCTTACAAGAAAAATTACATTAATTCACGTCCTAGAGTCCTAGTTCTATTCCAACTCGGATTCAGTCTGAATCTGGCCCAAACGCTGTCTTCCTTATTGCGCGGGCCGCTGAGCTTGCATACGATCTCAGATCAAGACGGCCCAAATATCAAACTTGTGCGGCTCGATGATACGAACAACTCTCATGTTGATCACTTCTCCAAATAAGGTCACCTTGAATACTTCATGAAGCCATCTTTACGTTCCAGTCGGATTCGTTCTTGCAGCAGACTGGATTATCCGAGTCTCGTAGTGAATTTGCATGCCATATGCTATCTCTGATGATGATGACTCCAAAACCAAATTTCATCGTTTTTACGATACGCACAACTTCCGTGTTGAACACTTCTCCATCCGAAATCATCTTGATAAACTTTTGGACACATGTTCAGTTTCACTCGGATTTGAGCTCATCCACTCGGATATTAGAGTCTTTCACTCGGATGGTTCGACTGGACTTTTTCCACTCGGATGTTTAGAATTTTTCACTCGGATGACTATATTTTCACTCGGAAGACAATCTTTCACTTGGATGATGACCACATTTTCAGTCGGAAGACAATCTTTCACTCGACCTTTTACTCGATCGGTAGGTTTTCGCTCGACCTTTTACTCGATCAGTAGGTTTTTGACCTTTTACTCGATGATAGGTTTTCACTCGACCTTTTACTCGATCAGTAGGTTTTCACCCGACCTTTTACTCGATCGGTAGGTTTTCACTCGAAAGTTAAGCTTTCACTCGACCGGTAAGTTTTCACTCGGACGGCAAGCTTTTCACTCGACCGAAAACATAGCCTGATCTTGATTTGTCTTCTCAGGTCCCATACGACCTCGGATTGAGACGAATTATATATGAAAATCGATCGGCTCGACGATCCGAAACTTTATCGTGTTGAAGTTTTTACGATTCAAGGATTTCTTAAGGGCCGAATTGCTCGCGCGGCCCATCAGACAGGGTGTCTGGTACTCCGCGCCATATTTCCATCCAGCTTCGGTCTGCAGTGTATTGCCTCTAACTTTTGCATATGAACTCGAATTAAGATGATTTATATATCAAAATCGATTGCCTCGACGAGACGAAGACAATTCCTTTAGAGTACTCCTTCATCCGAGGTCGTCTTGAAGGCATGATCTGCCGAAAACCACTCGGAATATTGAATTCTGCCACTCGGAATATAATTTCGGCCCCTAAGATGGAGTCGGATGATGATAACCTAAACATCAAAGTTGTTCCACTCGGTGATGTGAAACTTTTCATGCTGAAAACCCTTTCACTCGAAGCCATCTTACTTTCTTTTATGCCGTGCCAAAATCTGATGTCAACACATGCCCCCCTGTTTTTCCGCAAAGCTTGCACGCCGAAAAATAATATGCACGGTGTTTGTTCTAAGGACGATGTCAACACTCCGTCGGCGATTCATTTTCTTAGGGCGATAATTATGTATCGGCCATGTTTGTGCTAAGGGTGATAATCATATATCGGCCATTGCCTATTTAGGCTTCCTGCCACACACTCGGGTGGTACTTCTTCAAATATTTTCCGTTGAGAGCTCGGGGTAACAATGCCCCTTGTATTGATTCCACCAAATATGAATTTCCGGGAACAACTCTTGCAATCCTAAAAGGACCTTCCCAACTTGGAGACCACTTCCCGAATTTTCTATCTCTTGAACCAATCGGCAGAATCACTTTCCAGACGAGATCACCAACTTGAAAATTCCTCAACTTAACTTTCTTATTGTAAGCTCTTGCAACCCTCAACTTGTCTCTCTCTATGGACTTCAAAGCAACCAAACGTTTATCGGCAACTTCATCAATATTGTCCATCATCAAGTTATAAAAGTCTACTGCCGATAAATCATTTTGTTTGGCTATTCTCAAAGCATTCAAATTTACTTCCACTGGTAAAATGGCCTCTTGACCATATACTAGCTCATATGGAGTTACCTTCGTAGCACCATGCCTTGAAATTCTATGTGCCCATAAAGCTTCAGACAACAACTCATGCCATCTCCTCGGATTATCCTCAATCTTCTTTTTGATGAGCTTGATTAAAATTTTATTGCTAGACTCGGCTTGTCCATTAGCTTGGGCATAATATGGAGAGGAATTGAGCAACTTTATATTATAAGATTCGGCAAACTCTCTGACTTGGTGTGACATAAAAGATGAACCTTGATCTGTAGTTAACGTTTGAGGAATACCGAATCTATGAATAATGTGTTCGGTTATGAATTGAATTACCTCCGTATGTGTCATGTTCTTGAGAGGTACTGCTTCAGACCATTTAGTGAAATAATCAGTTGCCACCAATACGAACCGATGCCCTTTTGAGGAAGACGGGTGGATTTGTCCAATGAAATCTAAACCCCAACCTCTGAAAGGCCACGGTTTGATAATAGGATGTAACATAGCAGCAGGAGCCAATTGAATATCACCAAACTTTTGACAAGCTTCACACCCTTTATAATATCTGAAGCAATCATTAATCATAGTCGGCCAATAAACCCAGCACGTCGCAATAACCATTTCATTTTGGGAGCCGACTGGTGAGTGCCACAAATATCTTCATGTACTTCTCCCATAGCAACTCTTGCCTGGTCCTCATCCAAACACTTTAGAAGAACATCATCGACTGTTCGGCGATAAAGACCATCATCTCTCATTGTATACTTGAAAGCCATACGCCGAACAGCCCTGTCCACCCTTTCACTCGGATTGCACAAGTAATCAACAATGGGCTTTCTCAAGTCGGAATTATCACCTGCACTAGATTTTTTGTTAATGGCCGAATTAGTGGGTTCAGGTTCGGCCTCTCCCATATTGGCAAGACAAGACATCGGTCTTTGAGAGATATGAAACATGCCATGATCAACATGATATCCAGATGCTTGTTGTGCCAACTCATTTGCTTTCCAGTTGTCATGTCTAGATATATGTGCAATGCTAAAACAATCCAAAGTAGAAATTATATCTAGACATTTATCAAAAAAAACATTAAGTGATTCATCAAAACACTGAAAGACTCTGGATATTTGCTGCACCACTAGTAACGAATCACCGTAAGCCTCAATATGTGTAACACCTATAGCAAGTAACATCTCTAGACCGAATAACAATGCTTCATATTCGGCTTGATTGTTTGTGCAAAAATATTCTAAGCGGCATGAGGCTTCAAAAACAGCACCATGAGGAGATATATAAACAATACCAACACCTTGGCCATTGCTACAAACTGAACCATCAAAGTACAATCTCCATGGCACTAATGAAACAAGGTTCATATCAACATCATGCTTGTCATTAATCCGATGTTCAACAATGAAATTAGCAACAATTTGGCCTTTCATGGATTTTAGAGATTCATAAGCCAAATCATACTCAATCAAAGCATAAGCCCACTTGCCAATTCTACCACTAAGAATTGGCCTATGCAACATGTACTTAATGACATCGGTTTGACAAGCTACTACACAAGCACTCGGCACTAGGTAATGTCTCAATTTTGTGCAAGCGTAATATAAGTATAGACATAGTTTTTCAATAAATGTATACCTTGTCTCGGCGTCCAATAAACGTCTGCTCAAATATGTAATGGCATGCTCTTTTCCTTCGGTATCTTGAGTCAAAACAGCACCAATAACACCTTCCTCTACTGCGATATAAAGTTTAAAAGGCTCTCTATGCTTGGGTGCTTTCATCACCGGAGGAGCGCACAAATAATTCTTGATCATATCAAAGGCTTCTTGCTATTTTGCCCCCCAAGTGAAATCAACATCATTCTTTAACCGAAGGATAGGAGTAAATGCATCAACTTTCCCTAACAGATTAGCTATGAACCTTCTCAAATAATTGACCTTGCCAAGGAACTTTTGCATATCTCTCTTGCATGTTGGAGCCTCCACTTTCTGTATGGCCTCTATCTTTTTGGGATCGATTTCGATGCCATCTTCATGAATAATGAAACCCAAAAATTTGCCAGCTGACACGCCGAATGCACACTTCAAAGGATTCATCTTTAGTCCATACTTTTTCATTCTTTCAAAAGCTAAACGCAAATCGGCCAAGTGAGATTCAAAAGCATCCGATTTGACAACAATATCATCAATATAAACTTCAAGTATGATACCGAGTAAATCATGAAAAATCAAATTCATAGCCCTTTGATATGTGGCCCCAACATTTTTCAATCCGAATGTCATCACTGTCCACTCGAATAAACCAAGGAAACCAGGACATCGGAAAGCTGTTTTGTACATGTCCTCTTCGGGCATAAAATTTTGATTGTATCCGGCATTACCATCTAGAAAGCTAATAACCTTATGTCCAGAAGCATCATTAATAAGCATATCGGCTATTGGCATGGGATACTCATCTTTGGGTGTAGCCCTATTCAAATCTCTGAAGTCAATGCACACCCTCAACTTGCCGGATCCCTTCTTCTCCACTGGGACAATGTTAGAAATCCACTTGGCACACCTGCAAGGTCGAATGAAATTAGCTTCAAGCAGTCGACCGATCTCTTCCTTGATCCGGTCATATGTTTTCGGATTAAACTTTCTGGCCGACTGTTTATAAGGTCTAAAACCGGCCTTTATAGGCAACCGATGCTCCACTAGCTCTCGGCTCAACCCTGGCATCTCATGATATTCCCATGCAAAGCAACAAACATATTCTTTCAATAGCTCGATTAATTTAGCCTTACAATCGGCTTTCAAATTTTTGTTTATAAATGTCAGTCGAGTAACTGAACCATCTCCAATATCTATCTCTTCTAATGGATCAGCCGATGTAAAACCTTGTCCAAGTTTATCCATGTCACCCAACTCCTCTATAGACTCATACATATCGTCCTTACTGGACCGATATTTTACGAGACGTTTTTGTAACCACTCGGAATTAGGATCCATTTAAACATATCATACCTTGGAGCCGATTGCATTCAGTCGGCTTTAAAGACACGGGCACAAAACCATTCTTGGTCGCGCTGAGAAAATCAAACTCTGATAAGTCACGTCCCGTCAAGCAAGTAGCATTGGGATGTTGCCAATCCACTGATGCATCGGCCAAAGCAACACATGCCGAGTTATCCGCATGAATGACTTCCACTTCACCATCAACCCACTGAATCAAAAACTGGTGCATAGTGGATGGCACGCACTGGTTTGCATGAACCCAATCACGGCCTAGTATAACGTTGTAGTTACCTTGCACCTCAGCGACAAAGAATGCAGTAGCCAAAGTTTTGCTTCCGACTGTAAGCTCCACATACATTATACCTTTGGCTTCAGTTTTCTCTTTGCCTTCAAACCCGTTGAGCACCATATTGGTCTTGATCAATTCTTCATCAGGCAAACCCAATTTCTTGAAGACCGAATAGGGCATAAGATTTACCATAGCACCTCCATCCACAAGCATCCGAGTGAGCGGTGACCCATTGATATGACCTCTGAGATACAACGGTTTCAAATGCGTTACTGGGTCTTTTGGCTTCTCGAATATTGCATTTTTAGGGCCAAAATCCAGCTGAGCCACCTCCCCTTCCTCATCTACAGCACAAAACTCAGCAGGTAAGTAATACACCATATTGATATCCATACCTTCATGAACCGGCGTAGACTCATAGTCCAACATATCAACCTCTTCTTCAAGTGGATCGACCGATTCTGAAATCTGGCCGAGTGGAGGAGAAGTAAGAAGTGTCGCAGACGATGTAATAGCCGTTACATCATCCTCCTTGGGTGGTGTAGGTACTTCTGTGATAGATGTAGAAGCTGATGTATCTTGTATTTGTTTAGGCCTCCACACTTGTTTTGCTGGAACCATGGGCCGAGTGTCATTGAACAACTTATCCCTTTGCTTCTCGGCCTCTTGCTCTGCCATCTCTTGACTCCTTAACCTCTGTAGTTTCCTCTTCTGTGTCTTTGTTAGCCCTGGAGGACACCACTTTGGCTGAGTATATTTAGCATCTTTCACCTTTACTTGGCTGGTGCTTGCTTCATGGTCATTAACCAAGTGCTTTGGCGCGATAGCAAGTATCGGCTCAGTTGAGTGATTATGCACAGTCGGCTGCTGTATGGGGAATGTTTCGGTGCCCAAGATAAGTGAGTCGACATCCACTTTCTCCTTGCCTTTTCCCGACTCAACTGCTGCAACACTTGGTGACTTAACATGCCATTCTTTTCGACTTTCCAGATGCATGAAATTTCCACTTGGGCGCACCTTTTTACTCGGATGGAATCCACTCGGATGGACGTAACTCTGATGGAATCTACCCATCCATATTTTTTCATTTGGATAGCTTCCACCTGGGTGCATTCTTACACTAGGATAGTTTCCACTCGGTCGCATATTTTGACCAGCCGACTGATAGTCGCCAATGTTCAGTCGGCCATTATATGAGTATTCAAGTCGGTCCCAAACAGTTTGCCTCTGCTCTTCTGGAAACAGTGCCTTTGGTCCACTCGGTTTTGCATACCGACTGAACATATCATCTGATGGTGACCTTGGTCGCTTCAAGTGTGATGGCCGGTTAGAGCTGGGACCAGCCGACTGATTAGCATATTTGGACAGCAACATATCAAAAGTTGGCTTGATCCGCTTGCGTTGCACTTTAGCTTCATTCCTCTTCCATTTGCCAACTTCTGGACTCTTGGGCTTGACAAATTTAACTCGAGTGTCTTGCTGCACATGTGTTTGCCCCCCGAGTGTAGGATTCTTGATGGTGATCTTGATCACTTCCTTGCCACCGGGTTGCTTATCAAGCACAACATGTCTCCCCAAGACCTTGTCACCCTCCTTGTCTTTCCTGGGCTCACCAACAATGACATTAGCTTTATTAGCGGATTCGGCTACCTCCGGCCGAATGAGCAGCTTCTTCCCTTCTAAATCCATGGTGTTCATTGGATAGGGCTGTTTATCAACTTGCATCTCAGAAAAGTTCAATCGTCCATCATTAATGGCCGATTGTATCTGTTGTCGAAAAACATTGCAATCGTTAGTAGCATGAGAAAAAGAATTATGATACTTGCAATAAGCACGCCGTTTCAGCTCTTCAAACGGCGGTAATGTATGAGATATTCTAATAATCTTAGCCTGCAGCAAAGCATCAAATATTCTATCACAATTAGCAACGTTAAAAGTAAACTTCATCTCTTCATCACGATTCTTATGAATCGGTTTCAGATCATTGCAAGTAAAGGGTTTGGCCTTAGATGGCCAAACAAATTCAGTAGCAAAAACATCACCCTCATCGTCCGAGTGATCACTATCATATTCCACCATATTCATCTTTGGCCGATCAGCTTTGTATCTATGCACTTCTTTGAGATCTTTGCTTCGACTTTCCTGAGCCAAAGCCCTTTTGTAAGACTTGGTTAATATTTAAGAACTCATAGCCTTCTAGTTTTTCTCTAATGGGAGTTCTCAAACCACTCAACACTAGGTCTACCAAGTCTCTCTCGGTTATCACCAAACTAAAACATCGGTTTTTTGTTTCTCTGAATCTTTTGACGTAATCGGAGACCGATTCATCATGCTTCTGTTTAACCGATGTTAGATGTGACAACTTGAGTTCATTGTCGCCGTTGTAAAAGTGATCATGAAATTTCTGCTCTAGCTGCAACCAAACTCGAATGGAACCATGTGGTAAAGAAGAAAACCATGAAAATGCGGTACCAGTTAATGATAAAGGAAACAAATGCACTTTCAACTCGTTTAGTGAGCCTGCTTCACCTAATTGTGCCAAGTATTGACTAACATGCTCCCATGTGGTTTTTGTGCCCTCTCCATTGAACTTAACAAAATCTGGAATTTTATATCCTGGAGGGCACTAGATGGCATCAAAGTACTCGGGGTACGGCTTTTGGTAAATCCGATTCCGAGGTAACTCAACCCCAAAATTCTCTCGAAGCATCTTAGCCATCTCCTCTCTAAGATTAGCTAGACCATCATCCATAGTGGATGATGAAACTTGTGGCAGTGGCATAGGAGGGGTAGGACTACTAGTTGTAGGCAGGAACTGTGGCATGTATGTCGACCCGTAATTTGCTAGTGGTCGAGTGGTTGTAGCTGTAGGTAAGGTTGGGTTCGGTGTTGCCACCGAACCTGGCATGCTCATAATAGGATTAATGGGTGCAGCCACAATCTGATTTGTTTGGGTAGGATAATAAGTCATCGGCACGGGAGGCGCCGATGAGATAGGTAAAGCCAGATTAGGTTTTTGCACACTAGCAGCTACACCATCATTACCACTAGTCGATTGAGATGTATTCTTCTGAGCATTAGTATTTTCTATGAAAGTTTGATAGACTAGATTGTTACCATCAGCAATACGACTTTCAATCTCAGCCCACTGCTCAGGAGAAAAGGCAGTACTTACAGAGGGTTTAACCTGCTCGGCTTGAAGAGGAGGGAACTTGATTTCTTCAATCAGAGTGATGTTGCCTTGGCGATCCTTCTTGAACTTTGCAAGGAACTCCTGCAAGTCCTTCTCCTCATGCGCCTTCTTGTACTCCTCATAGACTTGGCAATGATCGGCCGATATCTCATCAAGACTGGGGTTAATGATGTTATCGGCGTCTACCTCAGATGGCTTGGGAAGATCGGACATGGTGGATGATGATGATTGATCTTCGATCCCCAGCGGAGTCGCCAAAAAGTGTGTTGACACACGAACACGTCACGTGTACCCTCGACGCCGGGGGTAATGCACCGCAGCTCACGTCGAAGGAGACCCGACCGACAACGCGATACGCAAGACAGTCGGCGGGTGCTTTTGCAGACCCGAAACCCCGCGCACCTGGGAGGGACCCCATCAGGGATTGCAGCGGCTATGGGCTGCCCTAGGTCGATTCGCTCGCCCCTAGAGCCTCGGGATTCGCAGCTCTCAAACACGAAGAACAACGAAGAACGAGAGAGAAAAACGGTGGAGAGATAAAAAGTAGACAGGAAAAAGTAGTATATTGATTTGTTCGATTGTGTGTTGTTCAATCGGCCATCACCCACAACATATATAAGAGGCGGTTGGACTTCCCGTACAAGTAAAGGATTCATCTAGGCTTTCCTTACAAGAAAAATTACATCAATTAACGTCCTAGAGTCCTAGTTCCATTCCAACTCGGATTCAGTCTGAATCTGGCCCAAACGCTGTCTTCCTTATTGCGCGGGCCGCTGAGCTTGCATACGATCTCAGATCAAGACGGCCCAAATATCAAACTTGTGCGCCTCGATGATACGAACAACTCTCATGTTGATCACTTCTCCAAATAAGGTCACCTTGAATACTTCACGAAGCCATCTTTACATTCCAGTCGAATTCGTTCTTGCAGCAGACTGGATTATCCGAGTCTCGTAGTGAATTTGCATGCCATATGCTATCTCTGATGATGATGACTCCAAAACCAAATATTCATCATTTTTACGATACGCACAACTTCCGTATTGAACACTTCTCCATCTGAAATCATCTTGATAAACTTTTGGGCACATGTTCAGTTTCACTCGGATTTGAGCTCATCCACTCGGATATTAGAGTCTTTCACTCGGATGGTTCGACTGGACTTTTTCACTCGGATGTTTAGAATTTTTCACTCAGATGACTATATTTTCACTCGGAAGACAATCTTTCACTTGGATGATGACCACATTTTCAGTCGGAAGACAATCTTTTACTCGATCGATAAGTTTTCACTTGACCTTTTACTCGATCGGTAGGTTTTCACTCGACCTTTTACTCGATCGGTAGGTTTTTGACCTTTTACTTGATGATAGGTTTTCACTCGACCTTTTACTCGATCGGTAGGTTTTCACCCGACCTTTTACTCGATCGGTAGGTTTTCACTCGAAAGTTAAGCTTTCACTCGACCGGTAAGTTTTCACTCGGACAGCAAGCTTTTCACTCGACCGAAAACATAGCCTGATCTTGATTTGTCTTCTCAGGTCCCATACAACCTCGGATTGAGACGAATTATATATGAAAATCGATCGGCTCGACGAGCTGAAACTTTCTCGTGTTGAAGTTTTTCTGATTCAAGGACTTCTTAAGGGCCGAATTGCTCGCGCGACCCATCAGACAGGGTGTCTGGTACTCCGCGCCATATTTCCATCCAGCTTCGGTCTGCAGTGTATTACCTCTAACTTTTGCATATGAACTCGGATTGAGATGATTTATATATCAAAATCAATTGCCTCAACGAGACGAAGACAATTCCTTTAGAGTACTCCTTCATCCGAGGTCGTCTTGAAGGCATGATCGGCCGAAAACCACTCGGAATATTGAATTCTGCCACTCGGAATATAATTTCGGCCCCTAAGATGGAGTCGGACGATGATAACCTAAACATCAAAGTTGGTCCACTCGGTGATGTGAAACTTTTCATGCTGAAAACCCTTTCACTCGAAGCCATCTTACTTTCTTTTATGCCGTGCCAAAATCTGATGTCAACAATTGCCTGTCGTGCTGTGGACATACAAGAGTTGATCAAGAAGAAGCCAACGTTCGAGGACATTGAGGATGAAGAAGAAGATGACACTCTGGGGAATTACGATTCATACTGATACACATGGCGAAGATGTTGACGCTGCTGCTGCGGATGATGATTAGATTGCTTTTGTCGTATTTGCCTGTCAGAAGATGTTTTTTTATCTACTATGTGAAATTGTGTTTGCTATGACAACTGAAACCTAATGAACATGTTGTTTAGAGCATCTCCAATAGATGGTCCAAATTTTGACGGTCCAAAACCGGAGATGTAAATTTTGGACAGTCAAAAAGTGCGTTTTGGAGCTCCAAAAAAAGGCCAACTGCAACAGATGGTCCAAATTCATGGTCCAAAAGAGCAACTCCAATAGATGGTCCAAATTCATGGTCTAAAACCTGTGGGGAATTCCATCAAACACCTTGTGCGCGCAGTGGAAGAAGATGGCCGCCGGTTGGATTGGCTGCTGCTGACGACTGCGGACGGCTGCGGTCGGCTCCGGACAGCGGCGGTGATAAGAAATGAGGTAGGAGGCCGACCAAGAGGAGCTCGACGAGCGGTGAAGACTAGTTCGGCAGCCGGGCGGAGGGCGGCGGGGAGGCGGTCGTGTGACCACCGCAACAGCCGTGGACAGGCTCACGGCCAACAGGAGGAGGTCGGCGGCAACCTAAAAGACCCAGCGGAGGCCTACCGCGGCAGCCGGACCGCCAGAGGGGCCGAATCCCGCGCCGGCTACCACTCGATTCGGCAGCGTCCGGGCGGCGGCGGGGAGGCGACGGGGGCGACGGGGGTGGACGGCGGCGGTGGCGGAGGGGATGTGGGGTGGTGGCGGCACCGACAACGAGGTTTTGGGCGGTCGCGGCGGTGGATTCCGGCCGGCTGTTCTTCGGGCAAGCGGACGGGCGTGGGCGGGAACGGAAATGAAGTGGCGGTTGGGCGTTCGCGGGCGGCGGCTGGTTTTGGACCAGATGCATGTCGTGATGTATATTTGCATCGCGAGGTGTTGCATTGTACATCACGAGGAGGCCCCGGTCCAATTTTTTTGCATATGGACCGTCTGTTGGAGCAGCGTTTTCTGCCCCAGACGGTCCAAAAAGTTAGGTATTTTTACATTTCGACCGTCTATTGGAGATGCTCTTAGTATTTTGCTGTGAGAACTTCACTTGTTATGTATGTTCATTTGTGTTTGGTGATTGTATGACGACTAAAACATGATGACATTATTGTTTAGTTGTACTCATATTTGGCTGTGAAACTTGAATTTGATGACATAGTTTGCTGTTGGACTACAATTTGCTCGACGTCTTTGAATGGGAACAAAGCTGACCCGACAGGGCCTCTGCTAATTTATTTATTTATTACTAAAAGGGCCTATGCTATTTATTTATTTATGAGCAAAAGGGGATACCCCCCGATTTCTGTTAATAGAAATCATTAGATGTTCACAACACTGCGCCCAGCCTGCTACACAGGTTTCATTCATTACTAGTTTCAGCAAAGTGCTCATGCCATAGCCACTGAATACATCACGAGTGCTACCTACACTGCAAATAAAGAGACAATCATCCTACAGAGCACATCGATTTTGCCCATTATCTTCACAAGCTCTTTCATCTCCTCATTGTTGTCAAGGCCGTTCAGCAGCTGTTGCTTGGCCATGATCAGAGGAACTGCATCTTTAACCTTCTTCTCTGCATCTTCCTCTTCTGCCGTTCCTTCAGTTACTTGTCCAACACCCCAACCTGCTGGTATTGGGATTCACCGGCTAACCAAATAATCAGCATACTTGTGTTCCCCCATATCAGTAACTTCCTAGAAATACAAATCACACGAATCTTCCCTTTTCTACACGAATCAAATTGGAAGATCATCAACCAAACTATTAAAAATATCAACAACTGAAAGCAGCAGAACAACACTTAAACATATTATTACCCCATGATTCGGGCATTTGTAGAAGACTCGACCAGGGTTGAGGATTGTGGTTGAGACGCGACGGATGACTCTGCGTGATTTGCAGCAGTGGCACCACACCAACGGCAGCGGGTTGCGATGAGCAACCGGCTACGGTGCGTGTGCCAGTGGGGGTGTGATGAGACCCACAGGCGGTGGTACGGGTGGCGACTTGGCGCATATCTGATTGTTGCCTGCTAAAGAGCAGGTGGACGAGCAGCCAGCGGACATGGTTGTTGCGGCCAGAGCTTCTGATGCTAGGCAGAGTAAGTAAAGAAGAGGAGAAGCGAACGTTGGATATGTTAGTTTCATTACTTGCAGAGTAGCATAGCACCATATATAGTCATAGTCTAGGTTTGGATTCGAACCAGCTACAGGAGCACGTCTCTCTTTTTTCTAAAACTCAGCAACGTCTCTTTACTGGTACACTAGCTTGTTCTGTACGCCTTCTCAAGTCTTTGATTTTCTTTCTTTTTTTGCGAGGAAGGAAGGAGGAAAAAATTGAGATTTCCTGGGACTCGAACCCAAGACCTCTCAGTTGAAAACCAAGGGTGCTAGTCACTTATGTGGCGAACGTTCCCTCGGAGGAGGACGGCAGACGAACGCATTTTCCTCGCAGTTTTAGTTGCGACGCAAGATCGAATGGTCACAGTTTCGGGAATGTTATCAGGCGAACGAGCCCAGTTTTTCTTTTCTTCCTATATATAAAAAAGTATGCTACTTGGTGTCAGCTTAGTCAACAAATGATTGTGCCAACCTTGACCGTTGGATTGACATTCAACGTCTGGCGTGTTTCTTCAGTCTCTTCTTCCTCCAGCCGCCAAAGCCAAACCAGCGCCGGCTGGACCGCCTGCCTGCCTCCCATGGCTGGTTGTGCTCCTGCGCTGATACGTCTCCGTCGTATCTATAATTTTTGATTGTTACATGCCAATATTCTACAACTTCCATATACCGCCTACTCCCGCCTCCCACGGCTGGCTCTGTTGCCGCACGCATCGTGGCCACATCGCACCCTAAAACTCTGCGCCTCTTCCCCGGCTCCTATTCGGTCCCGTCTGAGGCCTCACCATCGTCCTCTGACTTGGTTCGCTCGCCGCGGCGCTGCCCTCCGGTGTTGTCAACATGGTCAACAACGGAGAGGAATAAGGAGATGACTGCACATGGTGAGGATGACAGTAGGGACCCAGCAGCACGCACAATAATTTTGTTTTTTCAGGACGGAGAAGGGTATCAACTGGGTTGTTCGGGAGCTATGGCCCGTCTAGTACATGACCAACCCAGTTTTTTTTCCTTTCTAAAAATGGCTAGCCCAGCTATTTTGTTTTTTTGCAGAATAACCAACATAGGCCTACTTGTTTTTCTACGCCCTGCTGGGCCGGAAATCTTTCAAGACGAGGAGGGATGCATTTTGCCCAGAAAATGGGCTATAAGTAATAAGAAATGGGCTATAAGTAATATTAAATGGGCTGTAAAATGAAAAAATACGCCAAACAGACAATTAGTTCCAAAATACTTTTTCCTTTCAGATTTTGATATTTTGGATTTCATTGTTTTTGTGCTCGTAAAATTTCATTGGATTTAAATTAAGGTATGTTTAGTTTTTATATTAATTTGAATCTGGCTAGAAATTTCGAGCTGTATGCTGTTTGGGAAAGATTTGGAGGTTGACTTGTGGGTCTACTAGGTTGACGTGTACGAAAGGCTTTGTCAACCTAGTCCACAAACGATTCTAGTAGTAGTGACCGCTCAATGTTAATCCAACGGCCGTGTTGCTTCTTCAATATCTGATCTTCTTGCTCCAGCCACCCAAACCAGCGCCGGTGGGACTACCTGCTCCCGCCTCCCGTGGTTGGCTATGCTGCCGCACAGGCCGCACCGCCCCACCCTACTGAAGGAAATATGCCCTAGAGGCAATAATAAAGTTATTATTTATTTCCTTATATCATGATAAATGTTTATTATTCATGCTAGAATTGTATTAACCGGAAACATAATACATGTGTGAATATATAGACAAACAGAGTGTCACTAGTATGCCTACTTGACTAGCTTGTTAATCAAAGATGGTTATGTTTCCTAACCATGAACAAGGAGTTGTTATTTGATTAACAAGATCACATCATTAGTTGAATGATCTGATTGACATGACCCATTCCGTTAGCTTAGCACCCGATCGTTTAGTATGTTGCTATTGCTTCCTTCATGACTTATACATGTTCCTATGACTATGAGATTATGCAACTCCCGTTTACCGGAGGAACACTTTCTGTGCTACCAAACGTCACAACGTAACTGGGTGATTATAAAGGTGCTCTACAGGTGTCTCCAAAGGTACTTGTTGAGTTGGCATATTTCGAGATTAGGATTTGTCACTCCGAATGTCGGAGAGGTATCTCTGTGTAACGCCCTCGATGCGGCTATATCTCCCACGTGTCGAAGCACGACTTAGAGGCATAACCGCATTGAAAGCAATGTCGCAAGTGAGGTAATCTTCACACAACCCATGTAATACATAAGGGAAAGAGATACATAGTTGGCTTACAGTCGCCACTTCACACAATACATAAATAAACATCCATCATTCAGAATACACTCAAGGTCCGGCTACGGAACCAAAATAAAAGAAGACTACCCCAAAAGCTACATAGATTCCCGATCGTCCCAACTGGGCTCCACTACTGATCGTCTGGAAATGAAACATAGTAACGACCACGGTCCTCGTCAAACTCCCACTTGAGCTCGATTGCGCCACTTGCGCTGGTATCATCGGTACCTGCATCTGTTTTGGTAGAATCTGTGAGTCACGGGGACTCAGCAATCTCACACCCGTGAGATCAAGACTATTTAAGCTTATAGGTAGGACATAGTGGTGAAGTGGAGCTGCAACAAGCGACTAGCATATAGGGTGGCTACATTCGCAAAAGAGAGCGAGAAGAGAAGCAAGGCACGGTCGTGAAGCTAGTAGTGATCAAGAAGTGATCCTAGAGCAACCTACGCCAAACATAACTCCAACACCGTGTTCACTTCCCGGACTCCGCCGAGAAGAGACCATCACGGTTACACACACGGTTGATGTATTTTAATTAAGGTCAACTTCAGGTTTTCTACAACCGGACATTAACAAATTCCCATCTGCCTCATAACCGCGGGCACGACTTTCAAAAGATAATACCCTGCAGGGGTGTCCCAACTTAGCCCATCATAAGCTCTCACGGTCAACGAAGGATAAACCTTCTCCCGGGAAGACCCGATCAGTCTCGGAATCCCGGTTCGCATGACATTTCGACAATGGTAAAACAAGACCAGCAAAGCCTCCCGAATGTGCCGACAAATCCCGATAGGAGCTACACATATCTCGTTCTCAGGGCACACCGGATGGGCAAGATGTCGGGTTGGTATAGACCCTGGTTGCCCAGGGGACGCCGGACATCGCCCAGGTTGGACCAGCATTCGAAGGAACAC
>NC_041381.1:172311469-172321314 GCF_002162155.2 Triticum dicoccoides
GTCTCGCGAAAACCCAAGGGAAAAATGCTTAGGTGGCAAATGGTAAAACCAAGGTTGGGCCTTGCTGGAGGAGTTTTATTCAAAGCGAACTGTCATGGGGGTCCCATAAATCACCCAACCGCGTAAGGAATGCAAAATCAAGGAACATAACACTGATATGACGGAAACTAGGTCGACAAGAGTGGAACAAGACACCAGGCATAAGGCCGAGCCTTCCACCCTTTACCAAGTATATAAGGTGCATTAAATAAACAGGAGATATTGTGATATCCCAGAGTATCCGTGTTCCAACAAGGAACAACCTTCATCTTCACCTGCAACTAGCAACGCTATAAGAGGGGCTGAGCAAAAGCGGTAACATAGCCAAACAATGGTTTGCTAGGAAAGGATGGTTAGAGGTTTGACATGGCAATATGGGTGGCATGATATAGCAAGTGGTAGGTAACGTAGCATAGGCATGGCAAAAGAGCGAGCATCTAGCAAGCAAAGATAGAAGTGATATCGAAGGTATGGTCATCTTGCCTGCAAGGTTCTCAGAGTTGTCGAAGGCTTGATCCTCGTAAGCGTTCTCAACTTGTTCCTCGTTCACGTACTCGTCTCTCGGCCCTACCCAAAGCAAGAACACAAGCAATGGAACCACAATCAAACATGGAGGAATGCACAAGCAATATGATGCAATACATCACATGCTATGCGAGATGTGATATGCAATGCATATGTGGGCTCCGGAAGGAAAATGATGAACAAGGCATCAACTTGGCAAACCAAGTATGCCGCTGGAAAGATGAGATGATTTCGGTTGAAATCGATATAAAGATCACCGGAATCGGATGCACGGTTTGCAAATGGCAAGCAAAACAATAATGGCACAAATCTGCGATTAACAGCATGATGCTACTTAGCATGCAACAAGAAACTATGCTACAACACCCCAACATACAAACAAAGCATATGGCAGTGATCTACAGGAGATGCTTAACAAAAGAGGAACACTGAGCTATGGCTAAATCACATCATAACAGGCTCAATCAAGCATGGTGAAAGTGCAAAAAATATCAGGTTCACAGACTTAGTGAAACCACTAATATGCCAGAAATTGACATCAGGAAGGCATGTTTAGAGCAAGCAAGCAACAAGCTACAGGAACTTATAATAGCAAAACAAGACATGGCAGGAATCTACTCAAAGCATAGATCAAAAGTCCCTTACTGACCATAAGCCAAAAAAGGACAATAAGAAATGATGGCACCCATGTAAACATAGCAAGTTTCATTACAGATCTCAGACTTAGCAGAAAAACTGGACATGGCAAAAACAGATAACAAGTAGGCATGTTCGTGAGCTCGATGCACTCACTACAGAGCATCTCATGATAAACTAAGCATACACCCATCAAGAAGACATGGCATAAAAGCTATACATGGCAAGAACAACATCATATCATACAAGGATCAACTACAACAACCTTGTAGAAATTGAATATCATGTAAACAATCTGCCAGGAAACATTTTGTAGCAAAAGTAGAGCACGAAAATGACATGCTAGACTACTCCATAAATGCCAACAAAGGCATGGATGGATAGAGCACATCCATATGTTCAAAACACCCTTACTGATCATGCTCAAAATGGGCATAGATCTCTCTGTAACAACATGAACACATGGCATAAAAATAACAGCAGGACATGACTTAGTGAAATTACCAAGTTCCTGAAATCAGCAACATTATCATCCCTAGTTTGCATGCTTGTGCTAGTCACCACAGAGATCACAAAGATACATGGCATACACCCCTGTAAATCTGGCATGGCATAGATCAAAACATATGTAGGGCTCAAGTACATAAGATGCACACATTAATCATGGCAAAAATGACAAAAGTGCATGTTCTGTTAAGAAACAGAAACTAACATCACATAGCCCTCTTCCAACAGCATTTCGGGCATCAAGATGAGCTCAAATTAAAATGGTGCAATGAGATGAAATGATGTACTCATCGAGACGAACAATTTGGTATGCTACACGCCCAAAACGGAGCCACGGGTGCAAAGATGTGATGCGATGAAGATGCAACAATTTATGAGAGGAAATGACTTAGTGGAATAATCGGGTCAACCTAGGGTTCGTCGGCACACGAACCGAGGCGGCAGCGCGGCTCGCCGGAGAGACACCGGAGAGGAGGAAGGAGGGCCGGGGAGGAGAGTCCCGACCGGATCCGGGCGGCGCCGGCCCGGATCCGATGCGGGCGGCGTGTGGCGCGGCCGGGCGCTGCGAGCTCCGACCGGGGGCGGAGGACGGCGGCGGCCTGGGTGCGCGGCGGGGAGGCGCGGAGGCGCGACGGCGGAACGGCGGCGAGGCGGAGGCGGTCGGCGGCGGCGGTGGGCCGCGGGAGCGGGCGGACGGCGGCGGAGGACTCGGGCGGCGGCGGCGCGGGCGATGGGCCGCGGGGGCCGGGAGCGGGCTCCACGGGCCGGCGGCGATGTGGGCGCGGGCTGCCCACGTGGCAGCCCCTGGTTGGCTGCGGGCGCGGCGGCGGACGCGTCCGGCGCCGTCCGGACGGGTCCGGCGGCGGGGAGAGGAGCGGGGCTAGGGTTAGGGTGGAAATGATCCGGAATTTCGGGAGGAGGGGTGTTTTTATAGGTAGAGGGAGCTAGGAGGCTCCAAATGGAGTGCGGTTTTCGCCCATCCGATCGTGATCTGACGACGAAGAGCATGGAAGTGACTTAGATGGGTTATTGGGCTGTTTTGGAGGGGTGTTGGGCTGCAACCCAAAAGAGGCCTTTGCGGTTACCCAGTTAACCTTTGGAGTATCAAACGAGTTCCAAATGACACGAAACTTGATAGGTGGTCTACCGGTGCTATACCAGGGCCACTTGGCAAGGCTCGGTCCATTCCGAGAACGTTCAACACCCACACACGAAAAAAACAACAAGAGGGGTGCGCCGGTGCATGTGGGAGTGTCGGAATGCAAAACGGACAACGGGGAAAATGCTCGGATGCATGAGACGAACACGTATGCAAATGAGATGCACATGATGACATGATATGAGATGCATGACATGAACAAAATGCAAAATGAAGAAAAACCCAATCACGGAGGGAATATCATATCACAATGCCGAAAATGGCAAGAGTTGGAGTTACAAATATGGAAAGTTACATCCGGGGTGTTACAACACTCCACCACTACAAGAGGATCTCGTCCCGAGATCTAGGACTGAAAGAACTCCGAATATTCGGAACGGAGGTGATCCTCACGCTCCCAGGTGGCTTCTCGGTCGGAATGGTGTGACCACTTCACTTTCAGGAATTTGATTGACTTGTTGCGAGTCTTGCGCTCGGTTTCTTCAAGAATAGCAACGGGGTGCTCATGATAAGAGAGATCTTCTTGGAGGTCAATTTCTTCGAAGTTGATAGTGCGCTCAGGAGTCTTGAAGCACTTGAGAAGCTGTGACACGTGAAACACATCGTGCACGTTTGCAAAGTTTGATGGAAGCTCAAGTTGATAGGCGAGGTCGCCTCTTTTGCCAATGATCTTGAAAGGACCCACATATCTAGGGGCAAGCTTCCCTTTGATACCGAAGCGACGAGTGCCTTTCATTGGAGAGACGCGGAGGTAGACATGGTCTCCGATTTCAAAAGCCAAGTCACGGTGCTTGTCATCATAATAGCTCTTCTGGCGCGATTGCGCGGCTTTGAGATTCTCACGAATGACTTTGCACATTTCTTCAGCTTCTGTGATCAAGTCGTTGCCAAGAAGTTGGCGTTCACCTGTCTCGGACCAATTGAGAGGAGTACGACACTTTCTGCCATAGAGAATTTCGAATGGGGCCTTGCCCGAACTCGCTTGGAAGCTATTGTTGTAGGAGAACTCGGCATATGGAAGACAATCTTCCCACTTCATGCCAAAGGAAATGACACAAGCCCTGAGCATATCTTCAAGGATTTGATTTACTCGCTCGACTTGGCCACTTGTTTGAGGATGGAAAGCTGTGCTGAAACGAATGTTGGTGCCCATGGCCTTCTGAAAGGAGTCCTAGAACTTAGAAGTGAAGATGCTTCCACGGTCTGAAGAGATCAATTGTGGAATACCGTGCAAGGAGACAATTCTAGAGGTGTATAGCTCTGCCAGCTGAGCTGTTGTGATAGATTCTTTGATAGGAAGGAAATGAGCCACTTTAGTAAGCTTGTCAATGACAATGAAGATAGCATCATTTCCACGCTTGGACTTAGGAAATCCAGTCATGAAGTCCATCTCGATATGATCAAACTTCCATTCCGGAATAGCAAGAGGTTGAAGGAGACCAGCTGGTCGTTGGTGTTCTGCTTTCACCCTTCTGCAGACATCACATTCATTCACGAATTGAGCAATTTCTCGCTTCATTCGAGTCCACCAATATGACTGCTTGAGGTCGTGGTACATCTTCGTACTTCCAGGATGAATGGATAGGAGGGAATTGTGTGCCTCATTCATGATGACTTTTCTCAGATCGCCTTTAGGAACCACAATTCGATCCTCGAAGAAAAGAGTGTCTTTGTCATCCAAGCGATAGCACTTGTATTTGGAAATGCCCTATCAATACCACGTTTCACCTTCTTCACCATGGTATCCAGGAGTTGTGCCTCACGAATTTGATCTTCCAAAGTAGGAGAGACTATGAGGTTGGCAAGAAAGCCTTGAGGAACAACTTGAAGATTCAGCTTGCGGAAAGCTTCACAAAGATCCGGTTGGAAGGGCTTGAGAATTAAGCTGTTGCAATAAGCCTTTCTGCTCAGAGCATCTGCAATCACATTCACCTTGCCAGGAGTATATTCAATACTTGGATTGTACTCTTGAATCATTTCGACCCATCGAGTTTGCCTGAGGTTGAGGTTGGGTTGAGTGAAGATATACTTGAGACTCTTGTGATCGGTGAATATGTCCACTTTCCTTCCCAACAAGAGATGTCTCCATGTTATCAATGCATGGACAACTGCCGCCAACTCAAGATCGTGAGTGGGGTAGTTCTTTTCGTTGGGCTTCAACTGACGAGAGGTATAGGCCACAACTTTCTTCTCTTGCATTAACACAGCACCGAGACCTTGCAAGGAAGCATCACAGAAAACTTCGAATGGCTTGGATTCATCAGGAGGAGTCAAGACAGGAGCTGTGACGAGTTTCTCTTTGAGGGTGTTGAAAGCGACATCACACTCAGGCGTCCAGATATACTTGACATGCTTCTGGAGGAGGTTGGAAAGAGGCTTTGCAATCTTAGAGAAGTTCTCAACGAATCTTCGGCAATAGCTTGCAAGACCGAGAAAACTGCGGAGCTGCTTGACATTCTGAGGAGGTTCCCAATTCACAATTGAAGACACCTTCTCGGGATTAACAGCGATGCCCTTGGCGGAGATGATGTGACCAAGATAAAGAACTTCATCAAGCCAGAACTCACATTTGGAAAACTTCGCATAGAATTGATGCTCTCTGAGCTTGTCGAGCACCAATCGCAAATGTTTGGCATGATCTTGCTTGTTCTTGGAGAAGACCAAAATATCATCGAGATACACCAGGACGAAATCATTGGTGTAGGGGTTGAAGATAAAGTTCATCATGCGAGAGAAAGTTGGAGGAGCATTGACAAGGCCGAAAGACATGACAGTATATTCATAAGAACCATAGCTTGTTCTGAATGCTGTCTTGGGAATATCTTGTTCACGAATGCGAATCTGATGATAACCCATATGGAGGTCAAGCTTGGAGAATACTTTAGCACCTTTGAGTTGCTCGAATAGCTCATTGATGTTGGGAAGTGGATATTTGTTCTTGATTGTCTTCTTGTTCAATGGACGGTAATCGACGCAAAGTCGGTCCGTGCCATCCTTCTTCTGGACAAAAAGAACTCCACATCCCCATGGAGATGAACTCGGTCTGATCAAACCCAGATGCTCTTGTTCATCGAGCTGTTTCTTCAATTCCTTCAGTTCTTTAGGTCCAAGCTTGTAAGGACGCTTGCAAATGGGTTCAGTGCCGGGCTCAAGATCGATAACGAACTCGACTGGCCGGTGCGGAGGCATACCCGGAAGCTCTTCTGGAAAGACATCTTGGTACTCACAAACGACTGGAATTTGAGAGATTGCGTGTAGCTCGCCCTTCTCATTGAGAGAAAACAACCGAATGGTCTCATCACGAGCGGCATAGATGATAACATCCTCAGAAGAGTGTGTCAATTGAATTTCCCTGACAGCACAATCAAGCTGAGCCTTGTGCTGAGAAAGCCAGTCCATCCCGAGAATTAGATCAATATCAGAGTCACCAAGAACCATTGGAGAAGATAGAAATCTATAGTCGCCCATCTTGATAGAAACATCCGGAGCCATCATTTTGGTGTTCATGAATAAACCCGGAGAGGAAACCGCTATCGGCTTAGGCAGATCAACAGTATGCAAATCGTGCATGGATGCAAAAGGCTTTGATATGAATGAAATAGAAGCACCCGTATCAAATAAAACTTTTGCAGGAATATCATTAACTGGAAGATTACCCATTATCACGTCAGTAGATTCCTCCGCTTGCGCTGCATTCATCATGTTCACCTTTGCAGACTTGGGATTATGCTTGACCACTGCATTGCTGGAAGATCTCACAGGAGGAGGAGGCGAAAGGCGCCTTTGGTTGAAGCATTTGTTCGCATAGTGACCTTTCTGCTGGCACTTGTTGCAAGTCACTTCTGAGAGCGGACGGTGCTAAGGAGCATTTGACCTTGGAGCTTGAGGCTGAGTCTTGTTCTGATGGCTTGGGTTGGGTGGGTGGGAAGATCCACGACCACCTGAGTTCTTCTGTTGATAAGGCTGACGGAACGGAGGAGGAGGAAGGTAGAACTTTTGCTGCTTAGCTGCCACTTGAGAGGAAGAAGACTGAACTGCATCCCTGATTCTCTTCTTTGAAGCCTCACACTTGAGCTGAGCACCTTCTTGCTTGAGAGCCATATTGTAGAATTGATCAAACTGAGTAGGCTCAACAAGAACGAGAGCTAACTGCAGATCCTCTCTAAGGCCACCTCTGAATTGATAGATCATACTCTTTTCATCAGGAACGTCTTGTTTAGTGAAGTGAGCAAGTTTCTGAAACTGCTTGTTGTATTCGTACACTGACATGTTGCCTTGCTTGAGATTGCGGAACTCCTCACGCTTGCTCTCAACAACACTGGTAGGAATGTGGTGAGCTTTAAAGTCCCGACAGAAATCAGTCCAAGTAATCACTCGACCTCCTCTGGAATCCTTGTATTGCTGGAACCAATCAGCTGCCTGATCCTTGAGATGAAAAGACGCGAACTTGACGTAGTCCTCAGGCCTGACATTGCTGCATTCGAAATGCTTGTTGATATCCACGAGCCAATCGTCGGCGTCTGTGGCCTCGACACAGTAGCTGAAAGACTTCGGCTGATTTGCAAGGAATTGGTTGAGGGTAGGAAACTGATGCTGATGGTTGAACTGCCCTTGACCTTGATTCCCTTGGTTGCCTTGGCCTTGGTTACGCTCTTGCATCAGCTGAATCAACAACTGAGCGTTGGCGTTAGTGGTTGCCATCAAAGTTTGCCATGCCTCCGGAGGCGGAGGTGGAGGTGGAGGGTTCGCGTGACTCCCATCACTGCGTTCCGGATTCTGACACGTTGCCGGAGCCATCCTGAAGGGGGTGACATCCGTTAGCATCTTGATAGACAGATAGACAAGTTGAATCAACGGATAGAAATTGCAACATATAGTCTTCACAATAAACATTCGAACAGGGATGAACGAATGAATTCCAAAGTAAACATCACGTCCATTAAGGTGAGAAGCCGCTTGATAAGAGATTGATGAATGAAAATAAAAACAAGGTATGAATGGAACAAATAAGTGGTAAGGATTACCCAATCACAAACCAAATATCTGCGGGAAGAAGTGCTAGAGCTACTTGAATCCACCTATAAACTCTCGAAACTTTCTGGTTATGCAATCTGGTGTTGGGGATACAGGGGAAGCAATATATCTCACCCAAACTAACAATCCCTACATCCAGCTGTATCCATCCGTCAACACATAACCAAGAAACCTTCGGAAATCGTGTACCTCAACCTTCGAAAAGCATCCGTTATACGAGTTATGGCAATACTCCCGAACTCCCCAGTACTGGGTGACGTTGAGGTTATCTCACCAACAACTGCATAAAAGAGATTTCCGATGTCGGCAAAACTCAGGTATTCCAGAACTACAACGATAAAATTGTGATGATAACACCTCGGAGCTCAACTCCCCGGGACACTGCCACAACCCCTAAATGTCAGGAGGCACCAAGAACAATGTTCTCGTCACAAAACCATCGGAACGATTCCAAGATACCCGCGTGATCCTTAAATTTTTTTAGTGTAATTTGAGGAGAGGAAAGTCAAAACATCTACGTCAGGAGACCTCACCAGAGCGACGAAGGGGCTGAGGAGTAAAAAGAATCCTACTCTCTGATATATATAATCCTAAGACTCAAAACATTTTTGTTCTAGACTCAACATCGCCATCAAACAATCAAGCAGGGGGCTCCTAAGTCGGGGATGGCTCTGATTACCAACTTGTAACGCCCTCGATGCGGCTATATCTCCCACGTGTCGAAGCACGACTTAGAGGCATAACCGCATTCAAAGCAATGTCGCAAGTGAGGTAATCTTCACACAACCCATGTAATACATAAGGGAAAGAGATACATAGTTGGCTTACAGTCGCCACTTCACACAATACATAAATAAACATCCATCATCCAGAATACACTCAAGGTCCGGCTACGGAACCAAAATAAAAGAAGACTACCCCAAAAGCTACACAGATCCCCGATCGTCCCAACTGGGCTCCACTACTGATCGTCTGGAAATGAAACATAGTAACGACCACGGTCCTCGTCAAACTCCCACTTGAGCTAGATTGCGCCACTTGCGCTGGTATCATCGGTACCTGCATCTGTTTTGGTAGAATCTATGAGTCACGGGGACTCAGCAATCTCACACCCGCGAGATCAAGACTATTTAAGCTTATAGGTAGGACAGAGTGGTGAGGTGGAGCTGCAGCAAGCGACTAGCATATAGGGTGGCTACATTCGCAAAAGAGAGCGAGAAGAGAAGCAAGGCACGGTCGTGAAGCTAGTAGTGATCAAGAAGTGATCCTAGAGCAACCTATGCCAAACATAACTCCAACACCGTGTTCACTTCCCGGACTCCGCCGAGAAGAGACCATCACGGTTACACACACGGTTGATGTATTTTAATTAAGGTCAACTTCAGGTTTTCTACAACCGGACATTAACAAATTCCCATCTGCCTCATAACCGCGGGCACGGCTTTCAAAAGATAATACCCTGCAGGGGTGTCCCAACTTAGCCCATCATAAGCTCTCACGGTCAACGAAGGATAAACCTTCTCCCGGGAAGACCCGATCAGTCTCGGAATCCCGGTTCGCATGACATTTCGACAATGGTAAAACAAGACCAGCAAAGCCTCCCGAATGTGCCGACAAATCCCGATAGGAGCTGCACATATCTCGTTCTCAGGGCACACCGGATGGGCAAGACGTCGGGTTGGTATAGACCCTGGTTGCCCAGGGGACGCCGGACATCGCCCAGGTTGGACCAGCATTCGAAGGAACACTGGCCCGGGGGGGGGGGTAAATAAAGATGACCCTCAGGCTCGCGAAAACCCAAGGGAAAAAGGCTTAGGTGGCAAATGGTAAAACCAAGGTTGGGCCTTGCTGAGGAGTTTTATTCAAAGCGAACTGTCACGGGGGTCCTATAAATCACCCAACCGCGTAAGGAACGCAAAATCAAGGAACATAACACCGGTATGAC
>NC_041381.1:172321324-172323694 GCF_002162155.2 Triticum dicoccoides
AAATAAAGATGACCCTCGGGCTCGCGAAAACCCAAGGGAAAAAGGCTTAGGTGGCAAATGGTAAAACCAAGGTTGGGCCTTGCTGGAGGAGTTTTATTCAAAGCGAACTGTCATGGGGGTCCCATAAATCACCCAACCGCGTAAGGAATGCAAAATCAAGGAACATAACACCGGTATGACGGAAACTAGGGCGGCAAGAGTGGAACAAGACACCAGGCATAAGGCCGAGCCTTCCACCCTTTACCAAGTATATAAGGTGCATTAAATAAACAGGAGATATTGTGATATCCCAGAGTATCCGTGTTCCAACAAGGAACAACCTTCATCTTCACCTGCAACTAGCAACGCTATAAGAGGGGCTGAGCAAAAGCGGTAACATAGCCAAACAACGGTTTGCTAGGAAAGGATGGTTAGAGGTTTGACATGGGAATATGGGTGGCATGATATAGCAAGTGGTAGGTAACGTAGCATAGGCATGGCAAAAGAGCGAGCATCTAGCAAGCAAAGATAGAAGTGATATCGAAGGTATGGTCATCTTGCCTGCAAGGTTCTCAGAGTTGTCGAAGGCTTGATCCTCGTAGGCGTTCTCAACAGGTTCCTCGTTCACGTACTCGTCTCCCGGCTCTACCCAAAGCAAGAACACAAGCAATGGAACCACAATCAAACATGGAGCAATGCACAAGCAATATGATGCAATACATGACATGCTATGCTAGATGTGATATGCAATGCATATGTGGGCTCCGGAAGGAAAATGATGAACAAGGCATCAACTTGGCAAACCAAGTATGCCGCTGGAAAGATGAGATGATTTCGGTTGAAATCGATATAAAGATCACCGGAATCGGATGCACGGTTTGCAAATGGCAAGCAAAACAATAATGGCACAAATCTGTGATTAACAGAATGATGCTACTTAGCATGCAACAAGAAACTATGCTACAGCACCCCAACATACAAACAAAGCATATGGCAGTGATCTATAGGAGATGCTTAACAAAAGAGGAACACTGAGCTATGGCTAAATCACATCATAACAGGCTCAATCAAGCATGGTGAAAGTGCAAAAAATATCAGGTTCACAGACTTAGTGAAACCACTAATATGCCAGAAATTAACATCAGGAAGGCATGTTTAGAGCAAGCAAGCAACAAGCTACATGAACTTATAATAGCAAAACAAGACATGGCAGGAATCTACTCAAAGCATAGATCAAAAGTCTCTTACTGACCATAAGCCAAAAAAGGACAATAAGAAATGATGGCACCCATGTAAACATAGCAAGTTTCATTACAGATCTCAGACTTAGCAGAAAAACTGGACATGGCAAAAACAGATAACAAGTAGGCATGTTCGTGAGCTCGATGCACTCACTACAGAGCATCTTATGATAAACTAAGCATACACCCATCAAGAAGACACGGCATAGAAGCTATACATGGCAAGAACAACATCATATCACACAAGGATCAACTACAACAACCTTGTAGAAATTGAATATCATGTAAACAATCTGCCAGGAAACATTTTGTAGCAAAAGTAGAGCACGAAAATGACATGCTAGACTACTCCATAAATGCCAACAAAGGCATGGATGGATAGAGCACATCCATATGTTCAAAACACCCTTACTGATCATGCTCAAAATGGGCATAGATCTCTCTGTAACAACATGAACACATGGCATAAAAATAACAGCAGGACATGACTTAGTGAAATTACCAAGTTCCTGAAATCAGCAACATTATCATCCCTAGTTTGCATGCTTGTGCTAGTCACCACAGAGATCACAAAAATACATGGCATACATCCCTGTAAAGCTGGCATGGCATAGATCAAAACATATGTAGGGCTCAAGTACATAAGATGCACACATTAATCATGGCAAACATGACAAAAGTGCATGTTCTGTTAAGAAACAGAAACTAACATCACATAGCCCTCTTCCAACAGCATTTCGGGCATCAAGATGAGCTCAAATGAAAATGGTGCAGTGAGATGAAATGATGTACTCATCAAGACGAACAATTTGGTATGCTACACGCCCAAAACGGAGCCACGGGTGCAAAGATGTGATGCGATGAAGATGCAACAATTTATGATAGGAAATGACTTAGTGGAATAATCGGGTCAACCTAGGGTTCGTCGGCACGCGAACCGAGGCAGCGGCGCGGCTCGCCGGAGAGACGCCGGAGAGGAGGAAGGAGGGCCGGGGAGGAGAGTCCCGACCGGATCCGGGCGGCGCCGGCCCGGATCCGACGCAGGCGGCGGGTGGTGCGGCCGGGCGCGGCGAGCTCCGGCCGGGGGCGGAGGACGGCGGCGGCCTGGGCGTGCGGCGGGGAGGCGCGGAGGCGTGACGGCGGAACAGCA
>NC_041381.1:172324406-172351985 GCF_002162155.2 Triticum dicoccoides
GGGCTCCGCGGGCCGGCGGCGATGTGGGCGCGGGCTGCCCACGTGGCAGCCCCTGGTTGGCTGCGGGCGCGGCGGCGGACGCGTCCAGCGCCGTCCGGACATGTCCGGCGGCGGGGAGAGGAGCGGGGCTAGGGTTAGGGTGGAAATGATCCGGAATTTCGGGAGGAGGGGTGTTTTTATAGGTAGAGGGAGCTAGGAGGCTCCAAATGGAGTGCGGTTTTCGCCCATCCGATCGTGATCTGACGACGGAGAGCATGGAAGTGACTTAGATGGGTTATTGGGCTGTTTTGGAGGGGTGTTGGGCTGCAACCCAAAAGAGGCCTTTGCGGTTACCCAGTTAACCGTTGGAGTATCAAACGAGCTCCAAATGACCCGAAACTTGACAGGTGGTCTATCGGTGCTATACCAGGGCCACTTGGCAAGGCTCGGTCCATTCCGAGAATGTTCAACACCCGCACACGAAAAAAACAACAAGAGGGGTGCGCCGCTGCATGTGGGAGTGTCGGAATGCAAAACGGACAACGGGGAAAATGCTCGGATGCATGAGACGAACACGTATGCAAATGAGATGCACATGATGACATGATATGAGATGCATGACATGAACAAAATGCAAAATGAAGAAAAACCCAATCACGGAGGGAATATCATATCACAATGCCGAAAATGGCAAGAGTTGGAGTTACAAATATGGAAAGTTACATCCGGGGTGTTACACTCTGGGCCCTCTCGGTAATGCACATCACTTAAGCCTTGCAAGCATTGCAACTAATGAGTTAGTTGCGAGATGATGTATTACGGAACGAGTAAAGAGACTTGCCAGTAACAAGATTGAACTAGGTATTGGATACCGACGATCGAATCTCGGGCAAGTAACATACCGATGACAAAGGGAACAACGTATATTGTTATGCGGTCTGACCGATAAAGATCTTCGTAGAATATGTAGGAATCAATATGGGCATCCAGGTCCCGCTATTGGTTATTGAACGGAGACTTGTCTCGGTCATGTCTACATTGTTCTCGAATCGTAGGGTCCGCACGCTTAAGGTTTCGATGACAGTTATATTATGAGTTTATGAGTTTTGATGTACCGAAGGAGTTCGGAGTCTCGGATGAGATCGGGGACATGACGAGGAGTCTCGAAATGGTTGAGACATAAAGATCGATATATTGGACGACTATATTCGGAGTTCAGAAAGGTTCCGAGTGATTCGGGTATTTTTTGGAGTACCGGAGAGTTACGGGAATTCCCCGGGGAGAAGTATTGGGCCTTATTGGGCCATACGGGAAAGAGAGAGGGGCTGCCTAGGGCAGGCCGCGCGCCCCCCATGGCCTAGTCCGAATTGGACTAGGGGGAGGGGCCGCACCCCCTCCTTCCTTCCCTTCTCTCTTCCCTTCCTTGTCTCCTACTCCTAATACTTGGAAGGACTCCTAGTTGGACTAGGAAAGGGGGAATCCTACTCCCGGTGGGAGTAGGACTCCCCTAGGGCGCGCCATAGAGAGGGCCGGCCCTCCCCTCCTCCACTCCTTTATATACGGGGGCAGGGGGCACCCCATAGACACACAAGTTGATCATCGCGATTGTTCCTTAGCCGTGTGCGGTGCCCCCCTCCACGATATTACACCTCGGTCATATTGTAGCGGTGCTTAGGCGAAGCCCTGCGACAGTTGAACATCAAGATCGTCACCACTCCGTCGTGCTGACGGAACTCCTCCCCGTACCTCTGCTGGATCGGAGTTCGGGGTGCGTCATCGAGCTGTACGTGTGTCAAGAACTCGGAGGTGCCGGAGTAACGGTGCTTGGATCGGTTGGACCGGGAAGACGTACGACTACTTCCTCTACGTTGCGTCAACGCTTCCGCTTCGGTCTACGAGGGTACGTAGACAACACTCTCCCCTCTCGTTGCTATGCATCACCATGATCTTGCGTGTGCGTAGGAATTTTTTTGAAATCACTACGTTCCCCAACAGTAGTATCCGAGCCAGGTTTTATGGTTTGATGTTATATGCACGAGTAGAACACAAGTGAGTTGTGGGCGATATAAGTCATACTGCTTACCAGCATGTCATACTTTGGTTCGGTGGTATTGTTGGATGAAGCGGCCCGGACCGACATTACGCGTACGCTTACGCGAGACTGGTTTTACCGCCGTGCTTTGCACACAGGTGACTAGCGGGTGTCAGTTTCTCCAACTTTAGTTGAACCGAGTATGGCTACGCCCGGTCCTTGCGAAGGTTAAAACAGCATCAACTTGACAAACTATCGTTGTGGTTTTGATGTGTAGGTGAGATTGGTTCTTGCTTAAAGCCCGTAGCAGCCACGTAAAACTTGCAACAACAAAGTGGAGGACGTCTAACTTGTTTTTGCAGGGCATGTTGTGATGTGATATGGCCAAGACGTGATGCTATATTTTATTGTATGAGATGATCATGTTTTGTAACCGAAGTTATCGGCAACTGGCAGGAGCCATATGGTTGTCGCTTTATTGTATGAAATGCAAACGCCCTGTAATTGCTTTACTTTATCACTAAGCGGTAGCGATAGTCGTAGAAGCAATAGATGGCGTAAACGACAACGATGCTACGATGGAGATCAAGGTGTCATGCCGGTGACAATGGTGATCATGATGGTGCTTCGGAGATGGAGATCACAAGCACAAGATGATGATGGCCATATCATATCACTTATATTGATTGCATGTGATGTTTATCTATTATACATCTTATTCTTGCTTTGATTGACGGTAGCATTTTAAGATGATCTCTCACTAATTATCAAGAAGTGTTCTCCCTGAGTATGCACCGTTGCCAAAGTTCGTCGTGCCTAGACACCACGTGATGATCGGGTGTGATAAGCTCTACGTCCATCTACAATGGGTGCAAGCCAGTTTTGCACACGCGGAATACTCAGGTTAAACTTGACGAGCCTAGCATATGCAGATATGGCCTCGGAGCACGGAGACCGAAAGGTCAAGCGTGAATCATATAGTAGATATGATCAACATAGTGATGTTCACCATTGAAAACTACTCCATCTCACGTGATGATCGGTTATGGTTTAGTTGATTTGGATCACGCAATCACTTAGATGACTAGAGAGATGTATGTCTAAGTGGGAGTTCTTAAGTAATATGATTAATTGAACTTAAATTTATCATGAACTTAGTCCTGGTAGTATTTTGCAAATTATGTTGTAAGATCAATAGCTTGCATTGTTGCTTCCATATGTTTATTTTGATATGTTCCTAGAGAAAATTGTGTTGAAAAATGTTAGTAGCAATGATGCGGATTGGATCCGTGATCTGAGGTTTATCCTCATTGCTGCATAGAAGAATTATGTCCTTAATGCACCGCTAGGTGACAGACCTATTGCAGGAGCAGATGCAGACGTTATGAACATTTGGCTAGCTCAATATGATGACTACTTGATAGTTTTGTGCACCATGCTTTATGGTTTAGAATCGGGACTTCAAAGATGTTTTGAACATCATGGACCATATGAGATGTTCCAGGAATTGAAGTTAATATTTCAAGCAAATACCCAAGTTGAGAGATATGAAGTCTCCAACAAGTTCTATAGCTAAAAGATGGAGGAGAATCGCTCAACTAGTGAGCATGTGCTCAGATTGTCTGGGTACTACAATCGCTTGAACCAAGTGGGAGTTAATCTTCCAGATAAGATAGTGATTGACATAATTCTCTAGTCACCATCACCAAGTTAATAGAACTTCGTGATGAACTATAGTATGCAAGGGATGATGAAAATGATTCCCGAGTTTTTCATGATGATGAAATCGATGAAGGTAGAAATCAAGAAAGAACATCAAGTGTTGATGGTTAACAAGACCACTAGTTTCAAGAAAAGGGCAAAAGGATAGAAGGGAACTTCAAAAGAACGGCAAGCAAGTTGCTGCTCAAGTGAAGAAGCCCAAGTCTGGACCTAAGCCTGAGACTAAGTGCTTCTACTGCAAAGGGACTGGTCACTGAAAGCAGAACTACCCCAAGTATTTGGCGGATAAGAAGGATGGCAAAGTGAACAAAGGTATATTTGATATACATGTTATTGATGTGTACTTCACTAGTGTTTATAGCAACCCCTCGGTATTTGGTACTGGTTCAGTTGCTAAGAGTAGTAACTCGAAACAGGAGTAGCAGAATAAACAGAAACTAGTTAAGGGTGAAGTGACGATGTGTGTTGAAAGTAGTTTCAAGATTGATATGATCATCATCGCACACTCCCTATACTTTCGGGATTAGTGTTGAACCTAAATAAATGTTATTTGGTGTTTGCGTTGAGCATGAATATGATTTGATCATGTTTATTGCAATACGGTTATTCATTTAAGTAAGAGAATAAACTATTGTTCTGTTTACATGAATAAAACCTTATATGGTTACACATCCAACGAAAATGGTTCACTGGATCTTGATCGTAGTGATACACATATTCATAATATTGAAACCAAAAGATGCAAAGTTAATAATGATAGTGCAACTTATTTGTGGCACTGCCGTTTAGGTCATATTGGTGTAAAGCGCATGAAGAAACTCCATGCTGATGGGATTTTGGAATCACTTGATTATGAACCACTTGATACTTGCGAACCATGCCTCATGGGCAAGATGACTAAGACTCCGTTCTCCGGAACAGTGGAGCGAGCAACTGACTTATTGGAAATAATACATACTGATGTATGCGATCCGATGAGTGTTAAGGCTCGCGGCGGGTATCGTTATTTTCTGACCTTTACAGATGATTTGAGCAGATATGGGTATATCTACTTGATGAAACATAAGTCTGAAACATTTGAAAGGTTCAAAGAATTTCAGAGTGAAGTGGAAAAAATCATCGTAACAAGAAAAATAAAGTTTCTACGATCTGATCGCGGAGACAAATATTTGAGTTACAAGTTTGGTCTTCAATTAAAACAATGTGGAATAGTTTCACAAATTCATGCCACCTGGAACACCACATCATAATGGTGTGTCCGAACGTCATAACCGTACTTTATTGGAGATAGTACAATCTATGATTTTTCTTACCGATTTACCAATGTCGTTTTGGGATCATGCATTAGAGACAACTACATTCACGTTAAATAGGGCACCATCTAAATCCGTTGAGACGACACTATATGAACTGTGATTTAGCAAGAAACCAAAGTTGTCGTTTCTTAAAGTTTGGGGCTGCGATGCTTATGTGAAAAGTTTCATCCTGATAAGCTCAAACCCAAATCGGAGAAGTGCGTCTTCATAGAATACCCAAAGGAAATTGTTGGGTACACCTTCTATCACAGATCCGAAGGCAAGATATTCGTTGCTAAAAATGGATCCTTTCTAGAGAAGGAGTTTCTCTCGAAAGAAGTGAGTGGGAGGAAAGTAGAACTTGATGAGGTAACTGTACCTTCTGCCGAATTGGAAAATAGTTCATCACTGAAATCAGTTCCAGTGATTCCTATACCAATTAGTGAGGAAGCTAATGATGATGATCATGAAACTTCAGATCAAGTTACTACAGAACCTCGTAGGTATTCCAGAGTACGGTCCGCACCAGAGTGATACGGTAATCCTGTTCTGGAAGTCATGTTACTAGACCATAATGAACCTACGAACTATGAAGAAGCGATGGTGAGCCCAAATTCCGCAAAATGGCTTGAGGCCATGAAATCTGAGATGGGATCCATGTATGAGAACAAAGTGTGGACTTTGGTGGATTTGCCCGATGATCAGCAAGCCATAGAAAATAAATGGATCTTCAAGAGGAAGACAGACACTGATAGTAGTGTTACTATCTACAAAGCTAGACTTGTCGAAAAAGGTTTTTGACAAAGTTCAAGATGTTGAATACAATGAGATTTTCTCACTCGTATCGATGCTTAAAAGTCTGTCCGAATCATGTTAGCAATTGCCACATTTTTTTTGAAATCTGGCAAAAGGATGTCAAAACTGCATTTCTTAATGGATTTATTAAAGAAGAGTTGTATATGATGCAACCAGAAGGTTTTGTCAATCCTAAAGGTGCTAACAAAATGTGCAAGCTCCAGCGATCCATCTATGGACTGGTGCAAGCATCTTGGAGTTGGAATATACGCTTTGATAAGTTGATCAAAGCATATAGTTTATATAGACTTGAAGTGAAGCCTGTATTTACTAGAAAGTGAGTGGGAGCACTACAGCATTTCTGATAAGTATATGTGAATGACATATTGTAGATCAGAAATAATGTAGAATTATTCTGCAAAGCATAAAGGAATGTTTGAAAGGAGTTTTTCAAGGAAAGACCTCGGTGAAGCTGCTTACATATTGAGCATCAAGATCTATAGAGATAGATCAAGACGCTTGATAAGTTTTTTTTCAATGATTACATACCTTGACAAGTTTTTGAAGTAGTTCAAAATGGAACAGTCAAAGAAAGAGTTCTTGCCTGTATTACAAGGTGTGAAATTGAGTAAGACTCAAAACCCGACCACGGCAGAAGATAGAAAGAGAATGAAAGTCATTCCCTATGCCTTGGCCATAGGTTCTATAAAGTATGCCATGTTGTGTACCAGATCTATTGTATACCCTACACTGAGTTTGGCAAGGGAGTACAATAGTGATCTAGGAGTAGATCACTGGACAATGGTCAAAATTATCCTTAGTGGAATAAGGATATGTTTCTCGATTATGGAAGTGACAAAAAGGTTCGTCGTAAAGGGTTACGTCGATGCAAGTTTTGACACCGATCTGGATGACTCTAAGTCTCGATCTAGATACATATTGAAAGTGGGAGCAATTAGCTAGAGTAGCTCCGTGCAGAGCATTGTAGACATAGAAAATTGCAAAATACATAACGGATCTGAATGTGAAAGACCCGTTGACTAAGATTCTCTCACAAGCAAAACATGATCACACCTTAGTACTCTTTGGGTGTTAATCACATAGCGATGTGAACTAGACTACTGAATCTAGTAAACCCTTTGGGTATTGGTCACATGGCGATGTGAACTATGGGTGTTAATCACATGATGATGTGAACTATCGATGTTAATCACATTGTGATGTGATCTAGATTATTGACTCTAGTGCAAGTGGGAGACTGAAGGAAATATGCCCTAGAGGCAATAATAAAGTTATTATTTATTTCCTTATATCATGATAAATGTTTATTATTCATGCTAGAATTGTATTAACCGGAAACATAATACATGTGTGAATATATAGACAAACAGAGTGTCACTAGTATGCCTCTACTTGACTAGCTTGTTAATCAAAGATGGTTATGTTTCCTAACCATGAACAAGGAGTTGTTATTTGATTAACAAGATCACATCATTAGTTGAATGATCTGATTGACATGACCCATTCCGTTAGCTTAGCACCCGATCGTTTAGTATGTTGCTATTGCTTCCTTCATGACTTATACATGTTCCTATGACTATGAGATTATGCAACTCCCGTTTACCGGAGGAACACTTTGTGTGCTACCAAACGTCACAACGTAACTGGGTGATTATAAAGGTGCTCTACAGGTGTCTCCAATGGTGTTTCCTGAGTTGGCATAGATCGAGATTAGGATTTGTCACTCCGATTGTTGGAGAGTATCTCTGGGCCCTCTCGGTAATGCACATCACTATAAGCCTTGCAAGCAATGTGACTAATGAGTTAGTTGTAGGATGATGCATTACGGAACGAGTAAAGAGACTTGCCGGTAACGAGATTGAACTAGGTATTGAGATACCAACGATCGAATCTCGGGCAAGTAACATACCGATGACAAAGGGAACAACGTATGTTATTAAGGGTTTAACCGATAAAGATCTTCGTAGAATATGTGGGAGCCAATATGAGCATCTAGGTTCCGCTATTGGTTATTGACCAGAGACGTGTCTCGGTCATGGCTACATAGTTCTCAAACCCGTAGGGTCCGCACGCTTAACGTTCAGTGATGATCGGTATTATGAGTTTTTGTGTTTTGATGTACCGAAGGTAGTTTGGAGTCCCGGATATGATCACGGACATGACGAGGAGTCTCGAAATGGTCGAGACATAAAGATCGATATATTGGACGACTATATTTGGACATCGGGCTGACAGCAGGGACCCACCAAACGGGCCACCGTATTTCGTGAAAAAAATGTTTCCCCCTGACTGCTGGGACCCACCAGCTACATCTTCGCACGCAAGGAAGTGCGTCCATATTACGGGCAAAAAAATGATTCGCCCCTGACTGCTGGGACCCACCAGCTACATCTTCGCACGCAAGGAAGTGCCTGACAGTCGGGACCCACCTGGTCGAAGCGTACGTAGCGTTGTCATTCTCGTCGCAAACGTGTATGTACATACTGGTCGATGTAGAGGCGCACACGTGTCGTAGTAGAGGCGTGCATGTATCATAGTAGAGGCGCGCACGTAGCATGTACACGTACGTACAATGGCCAGGGTGCAAGAAAGTAAATACGGCCACGTACGTATATATGGGCGGGGTCTCAAACGCCTACTCGCGCATACTTATGGCCAAGGCTCGTGTACATGGCTGGGTCGGAACGGAGAAACTGCGTCGTCGTCGTGTTCATGGGGAGGCAGCGGAATGCGTCGTGTTCATCGGGAGGCAAAGGAACGTGTGCTGTTCATTGGGAGCCAACCAGCTTGGACGGAATAGCCGATGGAAACGAGGTCTGGCGTACCGCAGAACGGAGGAAACGGCTTTGTGTTCGACCGGCCACGGTCGAAACGGGATCCTGTTCATCGGGAGGGGTCTGGCGTACCGCAAAATGGTTGAAACGGACTTCTGTTGGACCTCCTACGGTCGAAACAGGGTCCTGTTGACCGGGAGGGGTGTGGCGTACCGCAAAACAGAGGAAACAGACTTGTGTTGGAGCGCTACGGTCGAAACAGGGGTCCTGTTCATCGGGAGGGGTGTGGCGTACCGCAAAACGGGACACCATGGGATACTGTTCATCTTCACCGTCGACCTCCTCCAGCCTCCACGGGCTACTGTTCATCCACCGTCGACCTCCTCCAGCCTTCACCTGCGACTGTTCATCCACGGGCTCCTATTCATCCAGCCTCCACCGCGCGCTCCTCCACTGGCTACTGTTCAACCAGTCCTCTCCACGGGGTCCTGTTCAACCACCCCTCCACGGGCTACTGTTCAACCAGCCCTCCACGGGGTCCTGTTCAACCAGTCCTCCAGGGGGTCCTGTTCATTCACCCCTCCACGGGGTCCTGTTCATCCAGCCCGCAACCGGCTCGATCGATCGGGGTCCTGTTCATCTAGCGGCAACACCACGGGGTACTGTTCATCCAACCCCCCATCGGGAACTGTTCATCCAAACCCCCCAACAACGCTCACTGTTTATCCAGAGGCAGCAGTGACCGGCTTTAGTTAGCAGCAGTAGCGAAGGAATCACTCGGGTGCAGTTAACAGCCAGGGATCTATCGATCGCTCGGGTTCAGTAACGCGTAGCCTGCAGTGCAATCGCTCGGGTTCAATTAGAGCCCAACGCCTTGCTCGGGTTCAGTTAGAGCCCAACGCCTCGCACACACGCGAGTACATACGAGAGAAACGTGCATCGCTCAGCCCGCGACCACCCACTGTAACCTGGAACTCCCCGATATATTCCTCTCCCTTGCTTCTACCACGGTTTTTTCCGTCATGGACGGCCCAAAGAATGTCATTTAGCTGCGTCTCCCTCCCGTCCAGGAGGAAAAGCTCATTTTCTGTCATGACTTTTTTATCAGAGAAGTAGGAGCCCACCACATCTATGATGATACCAGGTTTTGTCACAACTATCTGAAGAAAATATTCCCTAGAGGCAATAATAAAGTTGTTGTTTATATTTCCTTATATCATGATAAATGTTTATTATTCATGCTAGAATTGTATTAATCGGAAACTTAGTACATGTGTGAATACATAGACAAACAAAGTGTCACTAGTATGCCTCTACTTGACTAGCTCATTAATCAAAGATGGTTAAGTTTCCTAGACATAGACATGAGTTGTCATTTGATGAACGGGATCACATCATTAGGGAATGATGTGATTGACTTGACCCATTCTATTAGCTTAGCACTTGATCGTTTAGTATGTTGCTATTGCTCTCTTCATGACTTATACATGTTCCTATGACTATGAGATTATGCAACTCCCGAATACCGGAGGAACACTTTGTGTGCTACCAAACGTCACAACGTAACTGGGTGATTATAAAGGTGCTCTACAGGTGTCTCCGATGGTGTTTGCTGAGTTGGCATAGATCGAGATTAGGATTTGTCACTCCGATTGTTGGAGAGTATCTCTGGGCCCTCTCGGTAATGCACATCACTATAAGCCTTGCAAGCAATGTGATTAATGAGTTAGTTGTAGGATGATGCATTACGGAACGAGTAAAGAGACTTGCCGGTAACGAGATTGAACTAGGTATTGAGATACCGACGATCGAATCTCGGGCAAGTAACATACCGATGACAAAGGGAACAACGTATGTTATTAAGGGTTTAACCGATAAAGATCTTCGTAGAATATGTGGGAGACAATATGAGCATCTAGGTTCCGCTATTGGTTATTGACCAGAGACGTGTCTCGGTCATGGCTACATAGTTCTCAAACCCGTAGGGTCCGCACGCTTAACGTTCAGTGATGATCGGTATTATGAGTTTTTGTGTTTTGATGTACCGAAGGTAGTTCGGAGTCTCGGATATGATCACGGACATGACGAGGAGTCTCGAAATGGTCGAGACATAAAGATCGATATATTGGACGACTATATTTGGACATCGGAATGGTTCCGAGTGAGATCGGGCATTTACCGGAGTACCGGGAGGTTACCGGTACCCCCCCGGGAGGTATATGGGCCTTATTGGGCCTTAGTGGGAGAGAGGGGAAAGGAGCAAAGGAGGGGGCACCCCCCCAAGCCCAATCCGAATTGGGAGGGCCCCCCCTTTCCTTCCTCCTTCCTCCCCCTTCCTTCTCTCCTAATCCAACTAGGGGAAGGGGGAATCCTAGTCCCGGTGGGAGTAGGACTCCCCTTGGGGCGCGCCTAAGAGGCCGACCTCCTCCCCCTCCTCCACTCCTTTATATACGGGGGAGGGGGGCACCCCATAGACACACAAGTTGATCATTGATCTCTTAGCCGTGTGGGTGCCCCCCTCCACCATAATCCACCTCGGTCATATCGTTCCAGTGCTTAGGCGAAGCCCTGCGCCAGTAGCTTCATCATCACAGTCATCACGCCGTCGTGCTGATGAAACTCTCCCACGACACTCTGCTGGATCGTGAGTTCGTGGGACGCCATCGAGCTGAACGTGTGCTAAACTCGGAGGTGTCGTGCGTTCGGTACTTGGATCAGTCGGATCATGAAGACGTACGACTAGATCAACCGCGTTGATAAAATGCTTCTGCTTATACGGTCTACGAGGGTACGTGGACTATACTCTCCCGCTCGTTGCTATGCATCACCATGATCTTGCGTGTGCGTAGGACTTTTTTTTGAAATTACTATGTTCCCCAACATTTGCATCCGAGCCAGGTTTATGCATAGATGTTATATTCACGAGTAGAACACAAGTGAGTTGTGGGCGATACTAGTAATACTGCTTACCAGCATGTCATATTTGATTCGGCGGTATTGTTGGATGTAGCGGCCCGGACTAACATTATGCGTACGCTTACGCGAGACTGGTTCTATCGACGTGCTTCACACACAGGTGGCTGGCGGGTGTCAGTTTCTCCAACTTTAGTTGAATCGAGTGTGGCTACGCCTTGTCCTGGTTGAAGGTTAAAATAGCACATACTTGACTAAATATCATTGTGGTTTTGATGCGTAGGTAAGAACAGTTCTTGCTTAGCCCGTAGCAGCCAAATAAAACTTGCAACAACAAAGTAGAGGACATCTAACTTGTTTTTGCAGGGCATGTTGTGATGTGATATGGTCAAGACATGATGTTAAATTTTATTGTATGAGATGATCATGTTTTGTAACGCAGTTATCGGCAACTGGCAGGAGCCATATGGTTGTCGCTTTGTAGTATGCAATGCAATTGCCCTGTAATTGTTTTTACTTTATCACTAAGCGGTAGTGATAGTTGTAGAAATAATAGTTGGTGAGACGACAACGATGCTACGATGGACATCAAGGTGTCACGCCGGTGATGATGGTGATCATGACGGTGCTTTGAAGATGGAGATCAAAGGCACAAGATGATGATGGTCATATCATATCACTTATATTGATTGCATGTGATGTTTATATTTTGTGCATCTTATTTTTCTTTGATTGACGGTAGCATTATAAGATGATATGTCACTAAATTTCAAGTTACAAGTGTTCTCCCTGAGTATGCACTGTTGAGAAAGTTCGTCGTGCCGAGACACCACGTGATGATCGGGTGTGATAAGCTCTACATTCACATACAACGGGTGCAAGCCAGTTTTGCACACGCAGAATACTCGGGTTAAACTTGACGAGCCTAGCATATGCAGATATGGCCTCGGAACACTGAGACCGAAAGGTCGAGCGTGAATCATATAGTAGTTATGATCAACATAGTGATGTTCACCATTGAAAACTACTCCATCTCACGTGATGATCGGACATGGTCTAGTTGATTTGGATCACGTGATCACTTAGATGATTAGAGGGATGTCTATCTAAGTGGGAGTTCTTAAGTAATATGATTAATTGAACTTTAGTTGATCATGAACTTAGTACCTCATAGTATTTTGCATGTCTATGTTGTTTGTAGATCAATGGCCCGTGCTACTATTCCTTTGAATTTTAATGTGTTCCTTGAGAAAGCTAAGTTGAAAGATGATGGTACCAATTACACGGACTGGGTCTGTAACTTGAGGATTATCCTCATTGCTGCACAGAAGAATTACGTCCTGGAAGCACCGCTGGGTGCCAGGCCTGCTGCTGATGCTACTGATGACGTTAAGAACGTCTAGCAGAGCAAAACTGATGACTACTCAATAGTTCAGTGTGCCATGCTTTACGGCTTAGAATCGGGACTTCAATAAGGGACATATGAGATGTAGAGTTCAAGTTAATATTTCAACCAATTGTCCGGATTGAGAGATATGAAGTCTCCAATAAGTTCTACAGCTGCAAGATGGAGGAGAATAGTTCTATCAGTGAACATATACTCAAAATGTCTGGGTATAACAATCAATTGATTCAACTAGGAGTTAATCTTCCTGATGATAGTGTCATTGACAGAATTCTTCAATCACTGCCACCAAGCTATAAGAGCTTCATGATGAACTATAACATGCAAGGGATGGATAAGACAATTCCTGAGCTCTTCGCAATGCTAAAGGCTGCGGAGGTAGAAATCAAGAAGGAGTATCAAGTGTTGATGGTCAACAAGACCACCAGTTTCAAGAAAAAGGGTAAAGGAAAGAAGGGGAACTTCAAGAAGAATGGAAAACAAGTTGCTGCTCAAGTGAAGAAGCCCAAGTCTGGACCTAAGCCTTAGACTGGGTGCTTCTACTGCAAAGGGACTGGTCACTGGAAGTGGAACTTCCCCAAGTATTTGGCGGATAAGAAGGATGGCAAGGTGAAGAAAGGTATATGTGATACACATGTTATTAATGTGTACCTTACTAATGCCTGCAGTAGCACCTGGGTATTTGATACTGGTTCTGTTGCTAATATTTGCAACTCGAAACAGGGACTACGGATTAAGCGAAGATTGGCTAAGGACGAGGTGACGATGCGCGTGGGAAATGGTTCCAAAGTCGATGTGATCATCGTCGGCACGCTACCTCTACATCTACCTTCGGGATTAGTTTTAGACCTGAATAATTGTTATTTGGTGCCAGCGTTGAGCATGAACATTATATCTGGATCTTGTTTGATGCGAGACGGTTATTCATTTAAATCTGAGAATAATGGTTGTTCTATTTATATGAGTAATATCTTTTATGGTCATGCACCCTTGAAGAGTGGTCTATTTTTGTTGAATCTCGATAGTAGTGATGCACATATTCATAATATTGAAGCCAAAAGATGCAGAGTTGATAATGATAGTGCAACTTATTTGTGGCTCTGCCATTTGGGTCATATTGGTGTAAAGCGCATGAAGAAACTCCATTCTGATGGACTTTTGGAATCACTTGATTATGAATCACTTGGTACTTACGAACCATGCCTCATGGGTAAGATGACTAAAACTCTGTTCTCCGGAACAATGGAGCGAGCAACAGATTTATTGGAAATCATACATACTGATGTATGTGGTCCGATGAATATTGAAGCTCGTGGCGGGTGTCGGTGTCAAAACCGGCGGATTTCGGGTAGGGGGTCCCGATCTGTGTGTCAAGGCTGATGGTAACAAGAAGCAAGGGACACATATGTTTACCCAGGTTCGGGCCCTCTTGATGGAGGTAAAACCCTACTTCCTGCTTGATTAAAAAATATTAAAAGATATATATTGATGATATGGGTAGTACAAGAGTAGATCTACCACGAGATCGCAGAGACTAAACCCTAAGAGCTAGCCTATGATGGTATGATTGTAATTGTGATCGGCCTTCTAAGGACCAACTGTTGGGGAATGTTGCAGAAAATAAAAAAATTCTACGCTTCACCAAGATCAATCTATGGAGTCATCTAGCAACGATATAGAGGAGTGCATCTACATACCCTTGTCGATCGCGCGGAAGCGTTCAAGAGAACGGGGTTGAGGGAGTCGTACTCGTCGTGATCCAAATCACCGATGATCCTAGTGCCGAACGGACGGCACCTCCGCGTTCAACATTGGGAAGATGTCTCCTCCTTCTTGATCCAGCAAGGGGAAGGGAGACGTTGATGGAGATCCAGCAGCATGACGACGTGGTGGTGGAAGTAGCAGCGATCTCGGCAGGGCTTTGCCAAGCTCTATGAGAGGGAGAGGTGTTGTAGAGGGAGAGGGAGGCGCCAGGGACTATGGTGCGGCTGCCCTCCCTCCCTCCTCTTTATATAGGGGCCAGGGGGGTGCCGCCCCCCTAGAGATTGGATCTCAAGGGGGCGGCAACGGCCAAGGGGGGGTGGCTTGCCCCCCAAGCCAAGTGGGGCGCCCCCACCCCTAGGGTTTCCAACCCTAGGCGCAGGGGGAGGCCAAAGGGGGGCGCACCAGCCCACCAGGGGCTGGTTACCCTCCCACTTCAGCCCATGGGGCCCTCCGGGATAGGTGGCCCCACCCGGTGGACCCTTGGGACCCTTCCGGTGGTCCCGGTACAATACCGGTGACCCCCGAAACTTTCCCGATGGCCGAAACTGGACTTCCTATATATAATTGGGACAATTACATTTGAGCCCCTAGTTGTGTCACACCCGTGTGTTTTGCCCCTAAATTCAAAAAACCCTCGTTTCTGCCCGAGCTCGTTTGCTCTTCTTATGCTTTTGCCCTTTGACCGTTTGACCGTAACTTTGAAAACTTCATAACGTATTCATACTAACTCAGAAAAATGCATATAAGATATCAAAATGTTCGGAAAAACATCACCTGTATGTGCATGTCATTTTCATTCATGACAAAAAGTGTATTCATGACAAAAGACATCATATGATCTCAAACTGAGATAGGGACTTTTCAACACTTTTGTCATGAATGCAAATGACATGCACATATAGGTGATGTTTTTCCGATCATTTTGATATCTTATTTGCATTTTTTTGAGTTAGTATGAATTCGTTATGAAGTTTTCAAAGTTGCGGTCAAACGGTCAAACGGCAAAAGCATAAGATGAGTAAACGAGCTTGGACAGAAATGAGGTTTTTTTGAATTTAGGGGCAAAACACACGGGTGTGACACAACTAGGGGATCAAATGTAATTGTCCCTATATAATTCTTCACCTCCGGACCATTTCGGAACTCCTCGTGACGTCCGGGATCTCATCCGGGACTCGGAACAACTTTCTGGTTACCGCATACTAGCATCTCTACAACCCTAGCGTCACTGAACCTTAAGTTGTGCAGACCCTACGGGTTCGGGAGACATGCAGACATGACCGAGACGACTCTCCGGCCAATAACCAACAGCAGGATTTGGATACCCATGTTGGATCCCACATGCTCCTCGATGATCTCATCAGATGAACCACACTGTCAAGGATTCAAGTAATCCCATATACAATTCCGTTTGTCAATCGGTACGTTACTTGCCCGAGATTCGATCGTCGGTATACCAATACCTCATTCAATCTCGTTACCGGCAAGTCACTTTACTTGTACCGTAATGCATGATCCCGTGACCAACCGCTTAGTCACTTTGAGCTCATTATGATGATGCATTACTGAGTGGGCCCAGAGATACCTCTCCGTGATACAGAGTAACAAATCCCAGTCTCGATCAGTGTCAACCCAACAGACACTTTTGGTGATACCTGTAGTATACCTTTATAGTCACCCAGTTATGTTGTGACGTTTGGTACACCCAAAGCACTCCTATGGTATCCGGAAGTTACACGATCTCATGGTCTAAGGAAATGATACTTGACATTGGAAAAGCTCTAGCAAACGAACTACACGATCTTGTGCTATGCTTAGGATTGGGTCTTGTCCATCACATCATTCTTCCAATGATGTGATCCCGTTATCAATGACATTCAATGTCCATGGTCAAGAAACCGTTACCATCTATTGATAAACGAGCTAGTCAACTAGAGGCTCACTAGGGACATGTTGTGGTCTATGTATTCATACATGTATTACGATTTCCGGGTAACACAATTATAGCATGAATAAAAGACAATTATCATGAACGAGGAAATATAATAATAACCATTTTATTATTGCCTCTAGGGCATATTTCCAACAGTCTCCTGCTTGCACTAGAGTCAATAATCTAGTTACATTGTGATGAATCGAACACCCATAGAGTTCTGGTGTTGATCATGTTTTGCTCGCGGAAGAGGTTTAGTCAACGGATCTGCGACATTCAGATCCGTATGCACTTTGCAAATATCTATGTCTCCATCTTGAACATTTTCACGAATGGAGTTGAAGCGACGCTTGATGTGCCTGGTCTTCTTGTGAAACCTGGGCTCCTTGGCAAGGGCAATAGCTCCAGTGTTGTCACAGAAGAGTGTTATCGGCCCCGACGCATTAGGTATGACTCCTAGGTCGGTGATGAACTCCTTCACCCATATTGCTTCATGCGCTGCCTCCGAGGCTGCCATGTACTTTGCTTCACATGTAGATCCCGCCACCACGCTTTGCTTGCAACTGCACCGGCTTACTGCCCCACCATTCAAAATATACACGTATCCAGTTTGTGACTTAGAGTCATCCAGATCTGTATCGAAGCTAGCATCGACGTAACCCTTTATGACGAGCTCTTCGTCACCTCCATATACGAGAAACATATCCTTAATCCTTTTCAGGTACTTCAGGATATTCTTGACCGCTGTCCAGTGTTCCATGCCGGGATTACTTTGGTACCTTCCTACCAAACTTACGACAAGGTTTACATCAGGTTTGGTACACAGCATGGCATACATGATAGACCCTATGGCTGAGGCATAGGGGATGACACTCATCTTTTCTCTATCTTCTGTCGTGGTCGGACATTGAGCCGAGCTCAATTTCACAGCTTGCAACACAGGCAAGAACCCCTTCTTGGACTGATCCATATTGAACTTCTTCAATATCTTATCAAGGTATGTGCTTTGTGAAAGTCCTAGGAGGCGTCTCGATCTATCTCTATAGATCTTGATGCCTAATATGTAAGCAACTTCTCCAAGGTCCTTCATTGAAAAACACTTATTCAAGTAGGCCTTAATGCTGTCCAAAAGTTATATATCATTTCCCATCAAAAGTATGTCATCCACATATAATATGAGAAATGCTACAGAGCTCCCACTCACTTTCTTGTAAACGCAGGCTTCTCCATAAGTCTGCATAAACCCAAACGCTTTGATCATTTCATTAGAGAAAATGTTCCAAGTCCGAGATGCTTGCACCAGCCCATAGATGGAGCGCTGGAGATTGCATACCTTGTTAGCATTTTTAGGATCGACAAAACCCTCCGGCTGCATCATATACAGTTCTTCCTTAAGATGACCGTTAAGGAATGCCGTTTTGACGTCCATTTGCCATATCTCATAATCATAGTATGCGGCAATTGCTAACATGATTTGGACGGACTTCAGCTTCGCTACGGGAGAGAAAGTCTCATTGTAGTCAACCCCTTGAACTTGTCGATAACCCTTAGGGACAAGTCGAGCTTTATAGATGGTAACATTACCATCCGCATCCGTCTTCTTCTTAAAGATCCATTTGTTTTCTATCGCTCGCCGATCATCGGGCAAGTCTGTCAAAGTCCATACTTTGTTTTCATACATGGATCCTATCTCGGATTGCATGGCTTCAAGCCATTTGTTGGAGTCTGGGCCCGCCATGGCTTCTTCATAGTTCGAAGGTTCACCGTTGTCTAACAACATGATTTCCAGGACAGGGTTGCCATACCACTCTGGTGTGGAACGTGTCCTCGTGGACCTACGAAGTTCAATAGTAACTTGATCCGAAGTACCTTGATCATCATCATTAGTTTCCTCTCTAGTCAGTGCAGGCACCACAGGAACATCTTCCTGAGCTGCGCTACTTTCAAGAGGTAGTACTTCATCAAGTTCCACTTTCCTCCCACTTAGTTCTTTCGAGAGAAACTCTTTCTCCAGAAAGGACCCGTTCTTGGCAACAAAGATCTTGCCTTCGGATCTGAGGTAGAAGGTATACCCAATGGTTTCCTTAGGGTATCCTATGAAGACGCATTTCTCCGACTTGGGTTCGAGCTTTTCAGGTTGAAGTTTCTTGACATAAGCATCGCATCCCCAAACTTTTAGAAACGACAGCTTAGGTTTCTTCCCAAACCATAGTTCATACGGTGTCGTCTCAACGGATTTAGACGGTGCCCTATTTAAAGTGAATGTAGTTGTCTCTAGAGCGTATCCCCAAAATGATAGCGGTAAATCGGTGAGTGACATCATGGATCGCACCATATCCAATAGAGTGCGATTACGACGTTCGGACACACCATTACGCTGAGGTGTTCCAGGCGGCGTGAGTTGTGAAACGATTCCACATTTCCTTAAGTGTGTACCAAATTCATGACTTAAATATTCTCCCCCACGATCTGATGGTAAGAACTTTATCTTTCGGTCACGTTGATTCTCTACCTCATTCTGAAATTCCTTGAACTTTTCAAAGGTTTCAGACTTGTGTTTCATCAAGTAGACATACCCATATCTACTCAAGTCGTCAGTGAGAGTGAGAACATAACAATATCCTCCGCGAGCCTCAACAATCATTGGACCACACACATCAGTATGTATGATTTCCAATAAGTTGGTTGCTCGCTCCATTGTTCCGGAGAACGGATTCTTGATCATTTTGCCCATAAGGCATGGTTCGCACGTGTCAAATGATTCGTAATCAAGAGACTCCAAAAGTCCATCAGCATGGAGCTTCTTCATGCGTTTGACACCAATGTGACCAAGGCGGCAGTGCCACAAGTATGTGGGACTATCGTTATCAACTTTACATCTTTTGGTATTCACATTATGAATATGTGTAACATCACGTTCGAGATTCATTAAGAATAAACCCCATTGACCAGCGGGGCATGACCATAAAATATATCTCTCATATAAATAGAACAACCATTATTCTCGGATTTAAATGAGTAGCCATCTTGCATTAAACGAGATCCAGATACAATGTTCATGCTCAAAGCTGGCACTAAATAACAATTGAGGTTTAAAACTAATCACGTAGGTAAATGTAGAGGTAGCGTGCCGACGGCGATCACATCGACCTTGGAACCATTCCCGATGCGCATCGTCACCTCGTCCTTCGCCAGTCTCCGCTTATTCCACAGCTCCTGTTTTGAGTTACAAATATGAGCAACCGCACCGGTATCAAATACCCAGGAGCTACTACGAGTACTGGTAAGGTACACATCAATTACATGTATATCACATATACCTTTAGTGTTGCCGGCCTTCTTGTCCGCTAAGTATTTGGGGCAGTTCCGCTCCCAGTGTCCCTTTCCCTTGCAATAAAAGCACTCAGTCTCGGGCTTGGGTCCATTCTTTGGCTTCTTCCCGGCAGCTGGCTTACCGGGCGCGGCAACTCCCTTGCCGTCCTTCTTGAAGTTCTTCTTACCCTTGCCTTTCTTGAAACTAGTGGTTTTATTGACCATCAACACTTGATGTTCCTTTTTGATTTCCACCTCTGCTGATTTCAGCATTGAAAATACTTCAGCAATAGTGTTCACCATCCCCTACATATTGTAGTTCATCACAAAGCTCTTGTAGCTAGGTGGGAGTGATTGAAGGATTCTGTCAATGACCTCCTCGTCCGGGAGGTTAATCTCCAGCTAGGACAAGCGGTTGTGCAACCCAGACATTTTGAGTATGTGCTCACTGACAGAACTATTTTCCTCCATCTTACAACTGTAGAACCTGTCGGAGACTTCATATCTCTCGACCCAGGCATGAGCTTGGAAAACCATTTTCAGCTCTTCGAACATCTCATATGCTCTGTGTTGCTCAAAACGCTTTTGGAGCCCCGGTTCTAAGCTGTAAAGCATGCCGCACTGAATGAGAGAGTAATCATCAGGACGTGACTGCCAAGCGTTCATAACGTCTTGGTTCTCTGGGATGGGTGCTTCACCTAGTGGTCCTTCTAGGACATATGCTTTCTTGGCAGCTATGAGGATGATCCTCAGGTTTCGGACCCAGTCCAAATAGTTGCTGCCATCATCTTTCAGCTTAGTTTTCTCTAGGAACACGTTCAAGTTGAGGTTGACATGAGCGTTGGCCATTTGATCTACAAGACATTTTGCAAAGGTTTTTAGACTAAGTTCATGATAATTAAGTTCATCCAATCAAATTATTTAATGAACTCCCACTCAGATTAGACATCCCTCTAGTCATCTAAGTGATACATGATCCGACTCAACTAGACCGTGTCCGATCATCATGTGAGACGGACTAGTCATCATCGGTGAACATCTCCATGTTGATCGTATCTTCCATATGACTCATGTTCGACCTTTCGGTATCTTGTGTTCCGAGGCCATGTCTGTACATGCTAGGCTCATCAAGTCAACCTAAGTGTTTTGCATGTGTAAATCTGTCTTACACCCATTGTATGTGAACATTAGAATCTATCACACCCGATCATCACGTGGCGCTTCGAAACAACGAACTTTCGCAATGGCGCACAGTTAGGTGGAACACTTTCTTGAAATTATTATAAGGGATCATCTTATTTACTACTGTCGTACTAAGCAAATAAGAAGCAAAACATGATAAACATCACATGCAATCAAATAGTGACATGATATGGCCAATATCATATTGCTCCTTTGATCTACATCTTTGGGGCGCCATGATCATCTTCGTCACCGGCATGACACCATGATCTCCATCATTGTGTCTTCATGAAGTTGTCACGCCAATGATTACTTCTACTTCTATGGCTAACGTGTTTAGCAATAAAGTAAAGTAATTTACATGGCGTTATTCAATGACACGCAGGTCATACAAAAAATAAAGACAACTCCTATGGCTCCTGCCGGTTGTCATACTCATCGACATGCAAGTCGTGATTCCTATTACAAGAACACGATCAATCTCATACATCACATATATTTCATTCATCACATCCTTTTGGCCATATCACATCACAAGGCATATGCTACAAAAACAAGTTAGACGTCCTCTAATTGTTGTTGCATGTTTTTACGTGGCTTCTATAGGTTTCTAGCCAGAACGTTTCTTACCTACGTAAAACCACAACATGATATGCCAATTTCTATTTACCCTTCATAAGGACCCTTTTCATCGAATCCACTCCAACTAAAGTGGGAGAGACAGACACCCGCTAGCCACCTTATGCAACTAGTGCATGTCAGTCGGTGGAACCTGTCTCACGTAAGCCTACGTGTAAGGTCGGTCCGGGCCGCTTCATCCCACGATGCCGCCGAAGCAAGATAAGACTAGTAGTGGCAAGAAAATTGACAACATCTACGCCCACAACAAGTTTGTGTTCTACTCGTGCATAGAAACTACACATAGACCTAGCTCATGATGGCACTGTTGGGGAACGTTGCAGAAAATAAAAAAATTCTATGCTTCACCAAGATCAATCTATGGATTCATCTAGCAACAAGATAGAGGAGTGCATCTACATACCCTTGTAGATCGCGCGGAAGCGTTCAAGAGAACCGGGTTGAGGGAGTCGTACTCGTCGTGATCCAAATCACCGATGATCCTAGTGCCGAACGGACGTCACCTCCGCGTTCAACACACGTACATTTGGGAAGACGTCTCCTCCTTCTTGATCCTGCAAGGGGAAGGGAGAGGTTGATGGAGATCCAGAAGCACGACGGCGTGGTGGTGGAAGTAGCAGCGATCTCGGCAGGGCTTCGCCAAGCTCTACGAGAGGGAGAGGTGTTGCAGAGGAAGAGGGAGGTGCCAGGGACTAGGGTGCGGCTGCCCTCCCTCCCCCCTCTTTATATAGGGGCCAGGGGGCGCCGGCCCCGTAGAGATTGGATCTCAAGGGAGGGGGGTAGCGGCCAAGGGGGGTGGCTTGCCCCCCAAGCCAAGTGGGGCGCCCCCACCCCTAGGGTTTCCAACCCTAGGAGCAGGGGGAGGCCCAAGGGGGGCGCACCAGCCCACCATGGGCTGGTTCCCCTCCCACTTCAGCCCATGGGGCCCTCCGGGATAGGTGGCCCCACCCGGTAGACCCCCGGGACCCTTCCGGTGGTCCCGGTACAATAGTGGTGACCCCCGAAACTTTCCCGATGGCCGAAACTGGACTTCCTATATATAATTCTTCACCTCTGGACCATTCCGGAACTCCTCGTTACGTCCGGGATCTCATCCGGGACTCTTAACAACTTTCGGGTTACCGCATACTAGCATCTCTACAACCCTAGCGTCACCGAACGTTAAGTGTGTAGACCCTACGGGTTCGGGAGACATGCAGACATGACCGGGACGACTCTCCGGCCAATAACCAATAGCGGGATCTGGATACCCATGTTGGCTCCCACATGCTCCTCGATGATCTCATCGGATGAACCACGATGTCAAGGATTCAAGTAATCCCGTATACAATTCCCTTTGTCAATCGGTACGTTACTTGCCCGAGATTCGATCGTGGTATACCAATACCTCGTTCAATCTCATTACCGGCAAGTCACTTTACTCGTACCATAATGCATGATCCCGTGACCAACCACTTAGTCACTTTGAGCTCATTATGATGATGCATTACCGAGTGGGCCCAGAGATACCTCTCCGTCATACGGAGTGACAAATCCCAGTCTCAATCCGTGTCAACCCAACAGACACTTTCGGAGATACCTGTAGTATACCTTTATAGTCACCCAGTTACGTTGTGACGTTTGGTACACCCAAAGCACTCCTACGGTATCCGGGAGTTACACGATCTCATGGTCTAAGGAAATGATACTTGACATTGGAAAAGCTCTAGCAAACGAACTACACGATCTTGTGCTATGCTTAGGACTGGGTCTTGTCCATCACATCATTCTTCCAATGATGTGATCCCGTTATCAATGACATCCAATGTCCATGGTCAGGAAACCATGACCATCTATTGATAAACAAGCTAGTCAACTAGAGGCTCACTAGGGACATGTTGTGGTCTATGTATTCACACATGTATTACGATTTCCGGATAACACAATTATAGCATGAATAAAAGACAATTATCATAAACGAGGAAATATAATAATAACCATTTTATTATTGCCTCTAGGGCATATTTCCAACACCAACCTCTCCAGTTTATATAGACACCGGAGAGGGCTAGGGTTTACATGGAGTCGGTTATAAGGAAGGAAACACAATATCTGGATCGCCAAGCTTGACTTCCACGCAAAGGAGAGTCCCATCCGGACACGGGCCGAAGTCTTGAGTCTTGTATCTTCACACTTCAATAGTCCGGACTTTGCACATACTACGGCTGTCCGGATACCCCCTAATCCAGGACTCCCTCAGTAGCCCCTGAACCAGGCTTCAATGACGATGAGTCCGGCGCGCAGTATTGTCTTCGGCATTGCAAGGCGGGTTCCTTCTCCGAGTACTCCAAAGTAATTATCGAACACGTAGAGCGTGTCGGGATCTGCAAGATGATCTTCACGTGGCATAAATATGATCTGCTGGCAATCTTCGTGCGTCGTGCCCATGCATCATGGCCTGGTCCAACGCGAACCAGCGTTTCTTACCCCACAATGACTCGTGTTACGAGGCAGTTTTATTGGCATGTCCTGTCGAGGCAGAGATCGTGTTCCTCTTATTACGGGATTTTCCATTAATATGGGCGTGTGTGATCCCACGATGGCCGTTGGTACAACTCCGTGTGTCTTTAGATAAGCCTCAAACGGTCACACCGAGGACTCTTGATATTCACCCTCTTTATAAAGGGGTCGAGGCCTATGCCTCTTTTCCACCTTCCTCGCGCCTTCTCGTACCTCAAGTTCTAACACCCGAAACCCAAGCTTCGACACCCCAGATCCTCCAATATGTCCGGATCCGCCCCTCAGGGTCGACGGGTGGCCTCCTCAATTCAATAGGAAGACATTGCAAGGCTTAGGGAGGTCAGATACCTGACCGCCGATATTCAGCACAGGCTTCCTGCTCCAGGGCAAGTCATCCCCACACCGGAGCCTCATGAGTGCGTCGTTTTTGTCCCACACTTCCTCTGCGGCTTGGGCTTCACCCTCGACCCCTTTGTGAGGGGGATCATGTTCTATTATGGGTTGGATTTTCATGATCTGGCTCCAGACGCCATCCTCCATATCTCGTCGTTCATCATCGTGTGCGAGGCTTTTCTCCATGTCACCCCACACTTCGGCTTATGGCTTAAGACCTTCAGTGTGAAGCCGAAGATGATCGAGGGGCGACATGCGGAGTGCGGAGGCGCCATAATAAGTAGGAACGCCGATGTCCCATGGCTAGAGGGTTCTTTCCCGGAAGTATCCGATGTATGGCAACGGAGGTGGTTTTATGTCACGGCTCCCAGAGGCACGAAGTGGGTGGCTGCTCCCGAGTTCCGCTCGGGCCCCCTGTCACAGCTAGCGTCTTGGAGCGACGTAGGGCGGAATTGGGGGCCCGCTGGTGATGTACCAGTACTGCAGAATCACATCCAGGAGCTCCTTGAGAGGGACATTAATCTTGTCAGCATAATGCAAGTGATGCTAATCCGACGGATGTTGCCGTGCCAACGCCGGCCTCTCCGGATGTAGGAGTTCAATCCGGAGGGTCCGCGGACTATCAATCACTTCTTTGACTTGAAGCCCGAGGAGATGTGCAAATTATTCTTCGGACAGAAAGTAGAGTGTCCGGACACCACCGAGGATGCGGGCCTAAGCTGCAATTGCCTAGATACCCAAGGAAGTAATCTTGATACCGGACACCTTGTTTTGAGTTTGTCATAGTTGTTTATTCTGAAAATCATCCGTGGCCAGGAATGGCTCAGCAAGGTGGAGAGAATCAGCTGTCCGGCGCCACTTCCCGAAGGTTTGCCTGGTCCCACCATGGCCAAGATGCTTGACTGGGTACTCAGCAGGATGCCCTCGGGGAAAGACAAGGGGAAGAATGAAGAAACCGAACCCCACACACTACGCATCTGAACCTGGGGAATTGTTACCTCCCCTAAGGAGGATAGTCAGGAAAGGGAGGCTAAGGCCTCCTCCCCGCGCGGGAGGAAGAGGGCTGCCTCCGAAGACATGGAGGCGGAGATGCCCAAACCAGGGAAAAAGACATCCCCGGGGGGCCTTGCCCCGACGGGCACCCTCACCGCATCATGCCCTCCAACGGGCCAGCCCTCCATCGAGCTGTAAGTCAATTTACAATCCGAAGGTACTGTGTTTATCCTAGATCAATAACCAGGATTCAACTTTTTGCAGTCCGGCCAGCAGCTTTTCTCAACAGGGTTCGTCTTCGGGGGACCTTCCTCAGGAGATGATGGAAAGTGAGACCCCACCCGCCTCTCTGACTCATGAAGCGGGCGACACCGAGGTGTCGTCACGGAGGAGTCCGGATCCGCTGAAGCCGGAAGCCAATACGTCAGCCGCCCTGAGTCTGGAGCATTTGGCTCACACGAGGGGCGATGGGAAGGGTCCAGCGCAGTTCAATGTCCGGCCGGACATACTAACGGGCTTACTGGAGCGAGCTGCGCTCTCGGAGGAGCACCGCTCGTTAATGAGCGCGGTGCTCAAGAAGATTTCATCCTCTACAAGCGGTTTGGATGAAGCATTCACAAGCCTTCTCAGAGGCTTTGAGGTATGAAATGAAGACTACACTATTTCTTTGGCTGTGAAGCACGCGCTAGGTGTGCTCCATATAGATAGTAGCCCCTAAGACTCTGGTTGCCCGCCCTAGGCGGCAAACGGGGGATCATAAACCAATGATTGTGCTGTAAATATGTGCAGGTACCTGTGGGTCCGGACGCCGGCCAGTCCGTTGAAGTTGTCGAACTAATGAGGCAAATTGGGTCGATTGATGCCGATATCACACTGGTGAATGAGCGGCTGGACAGATCACAAGGTATGTGTCATGCCTTCCCTTGTATAGGAAAATATGAAGGTGGCATGATATTGATGTAATATGTTTGGACTGCAGATGGTGCTGCTGCCGTGAAGGCCCTGAGGGCAGAACTTGCTCAAGCCAAGGAACAAGCTCGGGTGAGCAATGTGGCTGCCCTAAAGTCGGCCGAGGAATTGAGGGCCGAACAGGCTGCTCATCGCCGAAGCGAGGAAAAGATAGCCAAAATGGCTATTGAGTTAAAAAATGCCGCTGACCGGTATGAGCTCCTTAAAAAGGAACATGAGGATAATTCGGCTGAACTGAACAAGGCACTGAATGCCACCAAGGAAATCTGGACCGAGCTCAGGGGGGCGCGGGAGGAGCTTCGACAGGCCAGTGAAATCACGGCTGGGGGCTCCTATTTGCTGCGGACGAAATTTTTTGATCTGAAGTACGCTCCCCTGGATGGACGCTGGAGTCCTGCGGATGCGTATGTGGATTTGGCGAAGAGTACGGCTGACGCTGCCGACTTCTTCAAAGGTCAAGGTGACAAGGAAGTGGAGAAGCTTTTCTGGTCGCAATTCCATGCTCCCACTCGCCCGCTGCCGTTAAGTGACAAGATGGCTGCTGTAGCGGAGCTTCACAGGCTGTCCGGGCATGCAATGCGGTCTGTAATAGACCATCTTTGGCCAAAGGGGCCTAAGCCAGACAGTTACTTTGGTTTGATGCAACAGTTCCTTGGGGCCGTGCCTCGGATTGATGCCATGAGGAGGTCGGCGTGTATAGAGGGTGCACAGATGGCTCTTGCCCGCGTTAAAGCCTATTGGGCGGATATGGATGCCACCATTATAGCGTCCCAGGATCCGGTGGGGGGCCAATATCCGGCCGAGCACTACTTGGCACAGGTCACAGAGGGTGCCCGCCTGATAGAGGCGCAGTGCTCGAAGAATGTTTTATTCGAGTGATGAGTCGAATTATTGTAAAAACAATGTTTATTTTGATTATAAGGCTATATTTATCCTAAAAATATGATTGTATCCCCTGT
>NC_041381.1:172352095-172369897 GCF_002162155.2 Triticum dicoccoides
TATATACGTGTGTGTGTGTAATCCGAAAGTTAGCAGTCGTTGGCTTCAGCCCCCACACATATAATGCGGGGGTGTTCGTAAAAAATGTGCTTAATCACACTTGTTCCAACGTCTTGGTCCATTAAGGAGGTGATCACACGTCGAACTAGGCAACCCGACTATATAGTTGTAACACTTTCGCTTAGCCACGGGAGTTTAACGTTGGGGCTACTATGTAGCCCCTGGTACCCTCGCGTGCATCCGAATACGGGCGCGTGTGTACATGGCCGAGAAATGGCCCTTCATTAATGCGGAGGAATCCAAAAGATTATGATGAGTCCTCGAGTGGTTGAACAGTCTCTTGTTGCATCATGACAGTCAGTTTTCGGCTTTCTCTACTGAGGTGCTCGTCCAAAAAAACCAGGGCACAATCGCAGTAGTTCTCCTTTGGCCACCTTAGCCGATAATAAGGGAACATAAGGCGGCAAACCCAGGAGCCGGGCAAACCCAACATTTGACCAAAGACATGATTCGGAGCTGATGCATATAAGGCCTAACTCGTGACGCCGAACACTCCCGAAGGTATTCGGACTTCATAATAGATGATGGGCTCAAGAATGCCTATTCATTATAAACCCTGTGTTTCCAGGTATGTGCATTAATCTGTCGTGCCGAAATGCCAAAACGGCAGTATCCTCTATGGGTATGGAACCCATGGGATGGTTAAACAACAAGAGGCAATAGAAAAGGTTTACACATGGGCTTAATCTAAAAAGAAACCTGTTGAACGGGGCCCTGCTGCACGTCTGCGCCTTTGTCTCCGTTATGCCGTATCCTGTAAGGGTATCGCGCAAATGCTGTATGTGGAAAAAGAAAACTCATAGTAGGTTACAACGTTAGTACGCGATGGATAGTAAAAGTGTAAGCTGTTGGCCTGCCAATAAGGTTGAGCCAAGTGTGGGGCTTTATTAGGTAGTTATAGCCCCTGGTATCCACTATAGGATTACATATAAGGTGCCCTAGTTCGATCTGGGCTACCGGACTCGTCTAACCGTGTCCATGGTCTTAACGACCGGCCATATTTTTTTTGATGTTGGAGGTCGCTTATAGTCCGGCCACGAGGGCCGTCGCGTGTTCCTCTGCGCGTGACGAGCGCTCTGTTATTCCGCTGACGGCGATGACGCCACGTGGACCGGGCATCTTAAGTGTAAGGTATCCATAGTGCGGCAATGCGTTGAAGCGGGCGAAGGCCATTCTTCCGAGCACTGCGTGATAGTCGCTTTGGAAGGGTGCGATGATGAAGAGTAGTTCTTCGCTTCTGGAGTTGCCTGGAGAGCCGAATGTTACCTCCAGTATGACGGAGCCCCTGCTGTAGGCTTCGACGCCTGGTATCACCCCTTCAAAGGTGGTGTTGCTTTGGCTGATTCTGGATGGGTTTATCCCCTTCCTGCGGACAGTGTCCTCGTATATTAAATTGAGACTACTGCCGCCGTCCATGAGGACCCGGGTGAGATGGTATCCGTCGATCATTGGGTCAAGCACCAAGGCCTCTGATCCGCCGCGCCGAATACTAATCCGGCCGTCCAAGTGATTGAAAGTGATCGGATAAGACATCCAGTAGTTAGGTGTGGGTATGATGGGCTCTATATCGTGCACGTCTCTATGCGCGCGTTCGTGCCCTCTCATGGATGTGTGAGTTGTGTGGATCATGTTTACTGTCTGAACCTCTGGCGGGAATTTTTTTCTGTCCCGTAGTGTTCAGCTGGCGAGGTTCATCCCCGTCCTCACTTGGTGTTTTCCTTCCCTTGTGTTCGGCATTCAATTTGCCGGCCTGCTTGAAGACCCAGCACTCTCTGTGCGTGTGGTTTGCAGGCTTGTCAGGGGTGCCATGGATTTGGCACAATCTGTCTAGGACTCTATTCAGTCCGGACGGTCCCTCTTTACTGCCTTTAGATGGCTTATTTTGCTGATTAGGTCGAGAGCCCCTGAATCCGGCATTAACCGTTGTGTTATCCAGGCTCTCTTCCTTGTTTTGGCGTTTATTTTTATTACGCCGTGGCTTCCCGTTGCCATCCCTTATTTCGGATGTGCTGGGGTCGCTAGTGCCTTTACGAGCTAGCCAGCTATCTTCTCCCGCGCAAAAGCGGGTCATAAGGCTTGTTTGGGCTGCCATTGTCCTTGGCTTTTCTTGGCCGAGGTGTCTGGCGAGCCACTCGTCACGGATGCTGTGTTTGAGTGCCGCTAAGGCTTCGGCATCCGGACAATCAACAATTTGATTCTTCTTAGTGAGGAATCTGTTCCAAAGCTTGCGGGCGGACTCTCTAGGCTGTTGGACTATGTGACTTAAATCGTCAGCATCCGGAGGCCGGACATAAGTCCCTTGAAAATTGGCCCTGAAGGCGTCTTCGAGTTCTTCCCAGCTCCCAGTTGAATTTTCGGGGAGGCTTTTCAACCAGTGTCTAGCTGGTCCCTTTAGTTTGAGGGGAAGGTATTTGATGGCGTGGAGGTCATCCCCGCGAGCCATATGTATATGTAGGATAAAGTCCTCTATCTAGACCCCTGGGTCTGTCGTTCCGTCATATGCCTCTATGTTCACAGGTTTAAAGCCCTGTGGAAATTCGTGGTCCAGTACTTCATCAGTAAAGCACAGGGGGTGAGCAGCCCCTCTGTATCTGGACGTACTGTGGCATATGCCGTTGGCTGTTGTTGTGTTCGGTGTTTATTCCGAACTGGTATTTGGTTGGTGTAATCATTGTGGTGACCATAGTCCCTCGCCGGGGTGTGTCCTTTAGATCTGTAGATGTACCTAGCTGCGCCAGCTATCTTATCCAGGTGCTCACGTAGGTCATGTGCGGCGTCTGTAGCTGCTTTGTTGCGGTTATGGAGTGGTACGTCTGGTCTCCTGGTCGTGTTACTCTTTGGTGGAACGGCCTCGTCGTCAAATTCTGGCAGTAGCTTACGTTTTGGGTAGCTCTTTGTATGGCGATCGTCGCCATATCTTTCTTCAGTGTCAAGCACTTTGTTCCATCTGCGATTGAGCATTTCCTGTGCGGCTTTAAGCCGTTGCTTCTGCTTCTCCAGACTTCTCACTGTGGCCATAAGCTTTCCGTGGAGGTTATCTCATTCCACGCATTCTTCCAAAATGATGAATGCGTCATCATCCGGACTATCTTCTTGTCCTGGGCCGGTTTGATGAACTCGTCCCTCTGGATCATTGTCTTCGGGCGTCTGCTCCAAACTGTGTTCGGCGTGACCTAGTTCGTCCTGCTCCATCGCTGGTTCCGTATGGTCGTTGTTGCCTTCAGGGTTGGCCGGAGTATCGATCCCTCTGGCGCTTTTGCTAGTATTTTTACTGTTGCTGGACTTGGAACGGCGTCTGTGCCGTCACTTTGGCTTTTGCCCGGGGGTTTTATCTTCCGGATTGTCACCGTCATCCTCCCTGGGCGTATCCACCATGTATATGTCGTGTGACGAGGCGGAAGTCCGGCGCCCCATAGGTTCTGAATCTTCTCCTGCATCGTCGTCCATACCGCCGATGACTTCAGAGTCGAAGTCAAGCACGTCGGTTAAATCATCAACCGTGGCTATGAAGTGGGTGGTGGGTGGGCCGCGAATCTCGTCGTCGCCTGCTTCCCACTCGAGCCAGACATAGTTCGGCCAAAAGCCTCCTGACAAAGAGAGAGACTTTAATGTGTTCAGCATGTCGCAAAAGGGCGAGTGCTGAAAGATGTCCGCAGCGGTGAACTCCATTACCAGAGCCCAACCAGGTTCGGCGGGCTCGGGAATGCGCGGACTGGATCCTACAACCAGATATGAATCCGGGGATCGGGAGTCACAGGCATCCTCAGAAGCGAGGCCTGTGTTCGGCTCCACCGCCGATGAGGGTACGGCCTGCGGGGCGGGGTCCATCCCTCCGTCACTAGGCAACGCAGCCTGCTCCGGATTTGAGTTTGGGGCTACTGCAGGGATGATATCCCGAGCGTTGTCCGACAGCAGGTCCAGGCCATGCTCGCCGTGACTGTCCGGCGCTCCTGGCGCGGGCCCGAATCCATTGGAGATCAAGTCGATCTGCTCCAGATGGCCAAGCGAATTGGCCCGCAGTGCAAAGCCGTCAAACACGAAGATCTGTGCGGGGAGGAAAGTCTCACCCTGGACCGTGTCGCTGACGATGATTGAAGGAGCCATCGAGCCTTGCAACAACGTCACAGAGGAACTCTCAATGAAAGCACCAATGTCGGTGTCAAAACCGGTGGATCTCGGGTAGGGGGTCCCGATCTGTGTGTCAAGGCTGATGGTAATAGGAAGCAAGGGACACAGATGTTTACCCAGGTTCGGGCCCTCTCGATTGAGGTAAAACCCTACTTCCTGCTTGATTAATATTGATGATATGGGTAGTACAAGAGTAGATCTACCACGAGATCATAGAGGCTAAACCCTAAGAGCTAGCCTATGATGGTATGATTGTAATTGTGATCGGCCTTCTAAGAACCAATCTCTCTGGTTTATATAGACACCAGAGAGGGCTAGGGTTTACATGGAGTCAGTTACAAGGAAGGAAACACAATATCCGGATCGCCAAGCTTGCCTTCCACGCAAAGGAGAGTCCCATCCGGACACGGGCCGAAGTCTTGAGTCTTGTATCTTCACGCTTCAATAGTCCGGACGTTGCACACAGTCCGGCTGTCCGGATACCCCCTAATCCAGGACTCCCTCAGCGGGTATCATTATTTTCTCACCTTCACAGATGATTTGAGCAGATATGGGTATATCTACTTGATGAAACATAAGTCTGAAACATTCGAAAAGTTCAAAGAAGTTCAGAGTGAAGTGGAAAATCATCGTAACAAGAAAATAAAGTTTCTACGATCTGATCGTGGAGGAGAATATTTTTCTTACGAGTTTGGTCTTCATTTGAAACAATGCGGAATAGTTTCGCAACTCACGCCACCCAGAACACAAAACGTAATGGTGTGTCCGAACGTCGTAACCGCACTTTATTAGATATGGTGTGATCTATGATGTTTCTTACTGATTTACCGCTATCATTTTGGGGTTATGCTTTAGAGACGGCTGCATTCACGTTAAATAGGGCACCATCTAAATCCGTTGAGACGACGCCTTATGAACTGTGGTTTCGCAAGAAACCAAAGTTGTTGTTTCTTAAAGTTTGGGGCTGCAATGCTTATGTGAAAAAGCTTCAACCTGATAAGCTCGAAACCAAATCGGAGAAGTGTGTCTTCATAGAATACCCAAAGGAGACTGTTGGGTACACCTTCTATCACAGATCTGAAGGCAAGACGTTCGTTGCTAAGAATGGATCCTTTCTAGAGAAGGAGTTTCTCTCGAAAGAAGTGAGTGGGAGGAAAGTAGAACTTGATGAGGTAACTATACCTGCTCCCTTATTGGAAAGTAATTCATCACAGAAATCAGTTCCTGTGATCCCTACACCAATTAGTGAGAAAGCTAATGATAATTATCATGAAACTTTAGATCAAGTTACTACCAAACCTCATAGGTCAACCAGAGTAAGATCCGCACCAGAGTGGTACGGTAATCCTGTTCTGGAGGTCATGTTACTAGACCATGACGAACCTACGAACTATGAAGAAGCGATGATGAACCCAGATTCCGCGAAATGGCTTGAGGCCATGAAATCTGAGATGGGATCCATGTATGATAACAAAGTGTGGACTTTGGTTGACTTGCCCGATGATCGGCAAGCCATAGAGAATAAATGGATCTTCAAGAAGAAGACTGACGCTGACGGTAATGTTACTGTCTACAAAGCTCGACTTGTCGTGAAAGGTTTTTGACAAGTTCAAGGAGTTGACTATGATGAGACCTTCTCACCCATAGTGATGCTTAAGTTTGTCCGAATCATGTTAGCAATTGCTGCATTTTATGATTATGAAATTTGGCAAATGGATGTAAAGACTGCATTCCTGAATAGATTTCTGGAAGAAGAGTTGTATATGATGCAACCTGAAGGTTTTATCGATCCAAAGAGTGCTAACAAAGTGTGGAAGCTCCAGTGATCCATTTATGGACTGGTGCAAGCCTCACGGAGTTGGAATAAACATTTTGATAGTGTGATCAAAGCATATGGTTTTATACAGACTTTTGGAGAAGCCTGTATTTACAAGAAAGTGAGTGGGAGCTCTGTAACATTTCTAATATTATTTGTAGATAACATATTGTTGATTGGAAATGATATAGAATTTCTGAATAGCATAAAAGGATACTTGAACAAGAGTTTTTCAATGAAAGACCTCGGTGAAGCTGCTTATATATTGGCATCAAGATCTATAGAGATAGATCAAGACGCTTAATTGGACATTCACAAAGCACATACCTTGATAAAGTTTTCAAGAAATTCAAAATGGATCAAGCAAAGAAAGGGTTCTTGCCTATGTTACAAGGTGTGAAGTTGAGTCAGACTCAATGCCTGACCACTGCAGAAGATAGAGAAAGAATGAAAGATGTTCCGTATGCTTCAGCCATAAGCTCTATCATGTATGCAATGATGTGTACTAGACCTGATGTGTGCCTTGCTATTAGTTTAGCAGGGAGGTACCAAAGTAATCCAGGAGTGGATCACTGGACAACGGTCAAGAACATCCTGAAATACATGAAAAGGACTAAGGATATGTTTCTCGTTTATGGAGGTGACAAAGAGCTTGTCGTAAATGGTTACGTTGATGGAAGCTTTGACACTAATCCGGATGACTCTAAGTCACAAACCGAATACGTGTTTTTATAGAACGGTGGAGCTGTAAGTTGGTGTAGTTCTAAGCAAAGCGTCGTGGCGGGATCTATGTGTGAAGCGGAGTACATAGCTGCTTCAGAAGCAGCAAATGAAGGAGTCTGGATGAAGGAGTTCATATCCGATCTAGGTGTCATACCTAGTGCATTGGGTCCAATGAAAATCTTTTGTGACAATACTGGTGCAATTTCCTTGGCAAAGGAATCCAGATTTCACAAGAGAACCAAGCACATCAAGAGATGCTTGAATTCCATCTGCGATCTAGTCAAGGAGGGAGACATAGAGATTTGCAAGATACATACGGATCTGAATGTTGCAGACCCGTTGACTAAGCCTCTCTCACGAGCAAAACATGATCAGCACCAAGACTCCATGGGTGTTAGAATCATTACTATGTAATCTAGATTATTGACTCTAGTGCAAGTGGGAGACTGAAGGAAATATGCCCTAGAGGCAATAATAAAGTTGTTATTTATATTTCCTTATATCATGATAAATGTTTATTATTCATGCTAGAATTGTATTAACCGGAAACATAATACATGTGTGAATACATGGACAAACAGAGTGTCACTAGTATGCCTCTACTTGACTAGCTCGTTGATCAAAGATGGTTATGTTTCCTAGCCATGGACAAAGAGTTGTCATTTGATTAACGGGATCACATCATTAGGAGAATGATGTGATTGACTTGACCCATTCCGTTAGCTTAGCACTCGATCGTTAAGTATGTTGCTATTGCTTTCTTCATGACTTATACATGTTCCTATGACTATGAGATTATGCAACTCCCGAATACCGGAGAAACACTTTGTGTGACACCAAACATCACAACGTAACTGGGTGATTATAAAGGTGCTCTACAGGTGTCTCCGATGGTGTTTGTTGAGTTGGCATAGATCGAGATTATGATTTCTCACTCCGATCGGAGAGGTATCTCTGGGCCCTGACGGTAATGCACATCACTATAACCCTTTAAAGCAATGTGACTAATGAGTTAGTTGCGGGATGATGCATTAGAGAACGAGTAAAGAGACTTGCCGGTAACGAGATTGAACTAGGTATTGAGATACAGACGATCGAACCTCGGGCAAGTAGCATAACGATGACAAAGGGAACAACGTATGTTGTTATGCGGTTTGACCGATAAAGATCTTCATAGAATATGTGGGAGATAATATGAGCATCCAGGTTCCGCTATTGGTTATGAACCGGAGACATGTCTCGGTCATGTCTACATAGTTCTCGAACCCGTAGGTCCGCACGCTTAACGTTCGGTGACGATCGGTATTATGAGTTTTTGTGTTTTCATGTACCGAAGGTAGTTCGGAGTCCTAGATATGATCACGAACATGACGAGGAGTCTCGAAATGGTCGAGACATAAAGATCGATATATTGGACAACTATATTTGGACATCGGAATGGTTCCGGGTGAGATCGGGCATTTATCGGAGTACCGGGAGGTTACCGGACCCCCCGGGAAGTATATGGGTCTTAGTGGGCCTTAGTGGGAGAGAGGGGAAATGAGCAAAGGAGGGGGCGCCCCCCCCCCAAGCCCAATCCGAATTGGGAGGGGGCCGGCCCCCCCTTTCCTTCCTCCTTCCTCCCCCTTCCTTCTCTCCTAATCCAACTAGGGAAAGGGGGGAATCCTACTCCCGATGGGAGTAGGACTCCCCTTGGGGCGCGCCTAGGAGGTCGACCTCCTCCCCTCCTCCACTCCTTTATATACGGGGGAGGGGGCAGCCCATAGACACATAAGTTGATCATTGATCTCTTAGCCGTGTGCGGTGCCCCCCTCCACCATAATCCACCTCGGTCATATCGTTGCAGTGCTTAGGCGAAGCCCTGCACCGGTAGCTTCATCATCACCGTCATCACGCTGTCGTGCTGACGAAACTCTCCCACGAAACTCTGCTAGATCGTGAGTTTGTGGGACGTCATCGAGCTGAACATGTGCAGAACTCAGAGGTGCCGTGCATTCAGTACTTGGATCGGTCGGATCGTGAAGATGTACGACTACATCAACCAAGTTGATAAAACACTTTCGCTTACGGTCTATGAGGGTACGTGGACTATACTCTTCCGCTCGTTGCTATGCATCACCATGATCTTGCATGTGTGTAGGAAATTTTTGAAATTACTACGTTCCCCAACACTATCGTCATAGAAGTGTCATAAGCATGACAGGAAAAAAATTCGTTCGGTCCCAAATGTCACAGATGTGTCTTTTTTTTGTAGTGCCCCCTCCACAGTTTACCACCTCGGTCATATTGTCGTAGTGCTTAGGCGAAGCCCTGTGCGGATCACATCACCAACACCGTCGCCACGCCGTCGTGCTGACGGAACTCTCCCTATACCCTCTACTGGATCAAGAAGCTCGAGGGACGTCATCGTGCTAAACGTGTGCCGAACATGGAAGTGCCATACGTTCGGTACTTGGATCGGTTGGATTGTGAAGACGTTCGACTACATCAACTGCATTACTAAACGCTTCCGCTTTCGGTCTATGAGGGTACGTGGACACACTCTCCCGTCTCGTTGCTATGCTTCTCCTAGATAGATCTTGCATGATCGTAGGAAATTTTTTGAATTACTACGTTCCCCAACAGTGGCATCCAAGCCAGGTCTATGCGTAGATGTTACATGCACGAGTAGAACACAAAGAGTTGTGGGCGATAATAGTCATACTGCTTACCACCAACGTCTTACTTTGATTCAGCAGTATTGTTGGATGAAGCGGCCCTGACCGACATTACATGACCGCATTCATGAGACTAGTTCTACCAAAGTGCTTCGCACACAGGTGGCTGGCGGGTGTCTGTTTCTCCAACTTTAGTTGAATCGAGTTTGACTACCGTCAGTCCTTGTTGAAGGTTAAAACAGCACACTTGACGAAAAATCGTTGTGGTTTTGATGCGTAGGTAAGAACGGTTCTTGCTAGAAGCCCGTAGCAGCCACGTAAAACTTGCAACAACAAAGTAGAGGACGTCTAACTTGTTTTTGCAGGGCATGTTGTGATGTGATATGGTCAAGACATGATGAGATATAAATTGTTGCATGAGATGATCATGTTTTGTAGAAGTTATCGGCAACTGGCAGGAGCCTTATGGTTGTCGCTTTATTGTATGAAATGTAATCGCCTGTAATTGCTTTACTTTATCACTAAGCGGTAGTGATAGTCGTAGAAGCAATAGTTGGTGAGACGACAACGATGCTCCGATGGAAATCAAGGTGTCAAGCCGGTGACGATGGAGATCATGACGGTGCTTTGGAGATGGAGTTCAAAGGCACAAGATGATGATGGCCATATCATGTCACATATTTTGGTTGCATGTGATGTTCATCCTTTATGCATCTTATTTTGCTTAGTACGGTGGTAGCATTATAAGATGATCCCTCACTAAATTTCAAGGTACAAGTGTTCTCCCTGAGTATGCACCATTGCTACAGTTCGTCGTGCCGAGACACCACGTGATGATCGGGTGTGATAAGCTCTACGTTCACATACAACGGGTGCAAGCCAGTTTTCCACATGCAGAATACTCGGGTTAAACTTGACGAGCCTAGCATATGCAGATATGGCCTCAGAACACTAAGACCGAAAGGTCGAACGTGAATCATATAGTAGATATGATCAACATAGTGATGTTCACCATTGAAAACTACACCATCTCACGTGATGATCAGACATGGTTTAGTTGATATGGATCACGTGATCATTTAGATGACTAGAGGGATGTCTATCTAAGTGGGAGTTCTTAAGTAATATGATTAATTGAACTTTAATTTATCATGAACTTAGTCCTGATAGTTTTTGCATATCTATGTTGTAGATCAATAGCTCGCGTATAGCTCCCCTATTTTATTTTTGATATGTTCATAGAGAAAAATTAAGTTGAAAGATGATAGTAGCAATGATGTGGACTGGGTCCATGAGCAGAGGATTATCCTCATTGCTGCACAGAAGAATTATGTTCTTTATGCACCGCTAGGTGACGGACCTATTGCAGGAGCAGATACAAATGTTATGAACGTTTGGCAAGCTCGGTATGATGACTACTTGATAGTTTAGTGCGCCATGCTTTACGGCTTAGAACCGGGACTTCAAAAATGTTTTGAATGCCAAGGAGCATATAAGATGTTCCAAGAGCTGAAATTGGTATTTCAGACTCATGCCCGAGTCGAGAGGTATGAGACCTCTGAAAAGTATTTTGCCTACAAGATGGAGGAGAGTAGCTCAACCAGTGAGCATGTGCTCAGAATGTCTGAGTACTACAATCGCTTGAATCAAGTGGGAGTTAATCTTCCAGATAAGATAGTGATTGACAGAGTTCTCTAGTCACTATCAACAAGTTACTAGAACTTCGTGATGACGAAAATGATTCCCCGAGCTCTTCGCGATGCTACAATCGGCGAAGGTAGAAATCAAGAAAAGAATCAAGTGTTGATGGTTGACAAGACCACTAGTTTCAAGTAAAAGGGCAAGGGAAAAAGGTAACTTCAAGAATAATGGCAAGCAAGTTGCCACTCCCATGAAGAAGCCCAAAGCTAGACCCAAGCCTGAAACTGAGTGCTTCTACTACAAAGGAAATGGTCACTGGAAGCGAAACTGCCCCAAATACTTGGCGGATAAGAAGGATGGTAAAGTGGGCAAAAGTATATATGATATACATGTTATTGATGTGTACTTTACTAGTGTTCATAGTAGCCCCAGGGTATTTTGAAAGCACAAGTGCTCCCTAGGTGGTTTTGGTAATTAATGCCAACATATCTCTTGTTGGACTAACACTTCTATCTAGTATGTTTTAGATAAGTTCAACAATGGAGTGGCATGGACTAAAGGATGTGGGAACTCCTTCAAGATGCTAAGGACAAAGGATTGGCTCAAGCTTCAAGCTCAAGACTCGTCATTTTACATTTTAGTGATCCAAGATCACATTGAGTCTATAGGAAAAGCCAATACTATCAAGGAGGTATGAGGTGTTGCTTAATGAGCCTCTTGCTTCATGTGCTTAGTGATATGCTCCAAAACTCTCAACTACTTTCCCACTTCCACAAATGACCTAAACCTAAAGCAAAATCGGTCACACCGATTCTTCCTATCCGGCGCCACCGATTTCATATGTCCTAGCCACTGCCACAAACCCTAAGCAAATCGGTTCTACCGATAGGGATCTCGGTATCACCGAGATGGGATTGTAATCTCTCTGTGTATGTCCATTATCAAAATTGGTCTCACCGAGTTTGAGCAGTCGCTACTATCAAGATTACAATGCAAACTTTCTAGTTGACTCATTACCAAAATCGGTCCCACCGAGTTTGTGTAATCGGTCAAACCAAGTTTGCCTGACCAACTCTCTGGAAATCTTATTACCAAAATCAGTCTCACCGAGTTTGTGTAATCGGTCTTACCGAGATTACGTTATGCCCTAACCCTAACCATATCGGTCTCACCGAGTTGCATTTCGGTCCCACCGAAAACCCTAACGGTCACATTATTTGCTAAATCGGTCTGACCGAGTTTAATGATTCGGTCCCACCGAGTTTGGTAGATTGTGTGTAACGGTTAGATTTTGTGTGGAGGCTATATATACCCCTCCACCTCCTCTTCATTCGTGGAGAGAGCCATGAGACTGAACCTACACTTCCAGCATACATTTTCTGAGAGAGAACTACCTACTCATGTGTTGAGGCCAAGATATTCCATTCCTACCATATGAATCTTGATCTCTAGCCTTCCCCAAGTTGCTTTCCACTCAAATCTTCTTTCCATCAGATCCAAAACCTATGAGAGAGAGTTGAGTGTTGGGGAGACTATCTTTTCAAGCACAAGAGCAAGGAGTTCATCATCAACGCACCATTTGTTACTTCTTAGAGAGTGGTGTCTCCTAGATTGGCTAGGTGTCACTTGGGAGCCTCCGACAAGATTGTGGAGTTGAACCAAGGAGTTTGTAAGGCAAAGGAGATCGCCTACTTCGTGAAAATCTACCGCTAGTGAGGTAAGTCCTTCGTGGGCGACGGCCATGGTGGGATAACAAGGTTGCTTCTTCGTGGACCCTTCATGGGTGGAGCCCTCCGTGGACTCGCGCAACCGTTACCCTTCGTGGGTTGAAGTCTCCATCAACGTGGATGTACGATAGCACCACCTATCGGAACCACGCCAAAAACATCCGTGTCTCCAATTGCGTTTGAATCCTCCAAACCTTTCCCTTTACATTCTTGCAAGTTGCATGCTTTACTTTCCGCTGCCCATATATACTCTTTGCATGCTTGCTTGATATGTATTGTGAATGTTAAACGTGTGCCTAATCTCCACTTAAACTTAAGAAAACTTAAAAACTGCAACTTTGGTACTTAGTGTCTAATCACCCCCCCTCTAGACACCTCTTCTCAAGGTCCTACAAGTGGTATCAGAGCATTGGTCTCCATTGCTTTGGTTTAATCACCATTGGAGGAAGATGGATGAGTCTACTATTGGGAGTCTTAGACATAGAGTGCCTATTCTTGATGGAGAGTATTTTCATGAGTGGAAAAATGAGATGCTTGTTATTTTCAATCAATATCATTTGAACAAGTACATTGCTAGTCCTTGTGCGCCTTATGTTAATCCTATGCATCCTACCCATGATGAGTCAATTGACATGATTAGGAATCTTAGAACTGCCGAACTTATCATTAGAGGATTGCCTAGAAACTTGATTGGATGTTTGCCTACTTTTAAGTGTGCCTACACTATATGGAAATTTCTTGAGGAACGATTTCCATATTATTCCTTGAAAAATCTTGATGAAATTCTCCATAAGTCTATTGCCTTGAGTAAGATGAATTCTAGTGATCCTATGTTTGGTGATCGTCTATTTGAGCTTACAAACCTTATGCGTGCCAAAGGAAATGTTGGTATTATTAGTGATATTGTTTCCGAAGCTATAAAAATTCATAAGCAAGATCATTGTCAAACTCACTCTAATGAATCACCCTCTCTAGGACTTGATCCACCACATGACAATGTTGAACATGGATACTATGATGAGGATGATGATAGTGACTTCGATCTTGATGATGCAATGAGACACTTTGGTCTTATGGCAAATCTCTTCGGGGATATATGTCAGGAGGAAAGGAATGGGTTCTTGATAGTGGATGTACCGATCACATGACCGGAGATAAAGACATGTTTCGTGAGCTTGCTGATAATGATAGTCCTCAAAAGTATGTCACTTTCGGTGACAACTCAAAGGGTAAGGTGGTTGGCCTCGGTAAGGTGGCCATATCACATGATAGCTCCATACAAAATGTTATGCTCGTTGAATCTCTTGGATACAACTTACTTTCAGTATCTAGACTTGCTGATTTCGGTTTCAATGTTCTATTTACTGAAGTAGATTGCCAAGTATTTCGTCGAGACAATCATAAAATGGTCTTTACCGGTGTGCGTAGAGGTGATCTATGTCGTGGTTCTAAGTCTGACAGTAGAATAGGGGTAGTATAACGGAGCATGATCTATCGAGATGCATATGGGTGACACAGTGGTTTTAGCGAGTTCGGGCCTCTCACGGTGGAGATAACAACCCTACGTCTCGTGCTCCGGAGAGGCTTTGTTTTATCTGAGTATATATCCGGAGATTACAATGTGTGTGTAAGCGAGGAACGGATCCCCATGCCTGAGCTAAGTCCTGAGACTAATGGTGAAAAGAGAGAGAGGTGGAAGAAAAGAGCCCCTTGTCTAGTGGTGGGGGGTGGCTTATATAGAGTGCACCACCTCCTCACCTCCTATGTTACAAAGTGGGGTATGGATGCTATAATGACAGCCCACTATTAAGCCTTCACTATTAGAAAGATGCCGACTGCTTTGCTGCCTGCTGGTCTTCGTATATCCGAGTGAGTCGTACGGTCGAGTGGTGAACTGTCATCCGAGTGGATGGTATGTTGCTTGGTAGAGTGGATAGTATGCTACTTGTCCGAGTGGACAGTGTGTCTATATGAAATTGACCTGGACCCACATGTTGTGTGGACCCCACGCTTCATGATATTTCGACCCTTCGCGGGCCTACCTGTTATGTATATCCCCAACATTAGCCCCCGAATCGATTGCGATTTTACAGAACGAGTTGGTGTAAGACACAGTTTGGTCTGAGTGATTACAGAAATACTCGGTACATGTCGTCGCGCTTTCAGACAACCAAGGTTTGAACAAAATCTCAATGGATTCCGGTACCATGCTTTCCGACTGATCGAGGTATGTGTCTGTGAGGAGCAACTTGGTGACATTCGTTCATCTCTCGGGAGAGGTTTAACTCGTGATCTGAGTATGGGTGTGTCATTAAATCTGTGCGACCAGATTGACACATGGACTGTTCTCTTAGAGAGATGCCATTCTTATCCCGGAGGAACGTCAATACGAGTCGGTTTTAGATCCACACTTGTGAGTTTCACACTTTGAGTCCTAGAAGAAGGCTCAAAACAGGTTCGCGGAGGAGCGTTAAACTCGCCTTATAGAATATTTTTTGGAGTGATTTGGAGCTGGGCCTGCATCGAGTAACTGATTACTCAGAATTTCTTCACGCTTGGAACGTGTCTTTTTTGTTGTTTGGCCGTCACTCGGGTTGGGCGGACCATTCCGAGTGGATACCATTCCAGTGGGGGCACGCTGAGTGCACCCACTGGGTGTAGTCCCCGAGACTGCTGTCGACTGCGGGCAGTCAGCGGGAGTCTTAGAGCCTGTCTTTTTGTTGTTGTTTGGCCGTCACTCGGGTTGGGCGGACCGTTCCGAGTGGATACCATTCCAGTGGGGGCAAGCTGAGTGCACCCACTGGGTGTAGTCCCCGAGACTGCTGTCGACTGCGGGCAGTCGGCGGGAGTCTTAGAGCCTGTCTTTTTGTTGTTGTTTGGCCGTCACTCGGGTTGGGCGGACCGTTCCGAGTGGATACCATTCCAGTGGGGGCACGCTGAGTGCACCCACTGGGTGTAGTCCCCGAGACTGCTGTCGACTGCGGGCAGTCGGCGGGAGTATGAGAGAACTAAAACTCTTCTTAGCTGGTACTGATCGAACTTGTTCTTCTCTGACTCGGAGGTCGAGTAATACTGGAGATGGGTTTGCATCGAGCAAAATGTTTCTTTCTGAGTCCTCTTCCAGTGGGGGCACGCTGAGTGCACCCACTGGGTGTAGTCCCCGAGCCTCTGTCGGACTAGATGAGTCTGGCAGAGGGTTTAAGTCTCTCGGTAAACCTTCATGCAGTTGGCATGGAAAATATCTTTGTCTGGAATTGAATCAATCGGATGGATGCGTAACGAGGTGGTTGTACAAACGATGAGTAAGGTCGCCTGTACGATTCAGCGATGGCGCTTCATTTTTACCCTTTTGCATGAAAAGGGGTATTTATCCAAGTGGACGTGCTTCACTTATAGATCTTCGGCGAACCGAGCATGTATGGTCAGAAGAATATCTTGATGTGATCAACAGGTTGACCAAATGGGCGTAACCCCTGAGGGTGACATGGCCAACTGCCGCGCGTAGCCCCCGAGTGATGCTCGAAGGAGGTAAGCTTGCTACAGAGTGTGATATGAGGTTTGACCATATGAGTAACTTAGCCGTTCCCGTGCTGGGGGTGTAGAGGTAAAGACATGTCCAACTGATGGTGACGCGCGGGGCGGCCGAGGGGCGAGGACGTGTATAACCGAGTGGCGACGCGCGGGGCGGCCGAGTGGTGAAGACGTGCAAAACCGAGTGGCGCCGCGCGGGGCGGCCGAGTGGTGAAGACGCGCACAACCGAATGGAGACGCGCGGGGCGGCCGAGTGAAGGACTAAGTGTCCAGCTGAGTGGCAAAAATGGTCCTTGAAGGAGTTAGCCAGATGCTTTTGAAGCTGATGTAGCGACAAGGTCGGTGTAGTGTGGCTGTGGCGCAACAAGACCGGTGCGACAACTGAATTTGAGTAGGAACGAAGATGGCACGCAGAGTGTCTGGGTGATTATGAAATTTGTCAAAGTGACGGATCAAATGTACTTGTTGAAGTGAAGGGTCTGATTGGTGATGAAGTACTCGACCACTTAGGAGAGTGTCATTCCAAATGAGATGCAGCCCCCGAGTGCAGCGTAGCCCCCGAGCATACTACAGGCTTCGACAACGGACATGTCGGAATATGAAAAATATAGTTTTGAATGGATGATTTGTAATTCATCGAGTCGGATTTGGGTAAAGATGAGGAGAAGCTTCCGAGTGATGCTCGGAAGAAGCAAATTCGCAAAAGAGTGAAGTGTGAAGTTTAATTATGAAAGGGACTTATCTGTCTCATGCCCGACGAGGTCTATATCACTGATACAATGAAGAGAATTCCATAGAGGGGTTGGCCAGTATGGAGACCGAGTCCGAGCAGCGATGAAGTTGGCGCGTAGGGCCGTCGAGTGATCGCGGTAACTTGTGTAAAAAATGGCACAAGTCAACACAATAATTTCTTGAGGAAATTTGATGTGTGCTGAAATGATTTGTGTGAATAACACCCATAGACACCCGCTGGGAGTGCAAGGGGCTTGCTGGTTGACCAGCAAAAGTTTGAAAGAGCGAAGGATTCGTTCGCACTTGTCGAAGCGAGAAATCCTACTGAACTTGTTGGAATACTGGCTAAAATAAAACGGAAGTGTAGTGTTTTGACTGAGTTGCAGCCCCGGAGGACCGATGCAAACTCGAAATGAAGAACGACACATGGTGTTCGTGAATGATATATGCGAAAAAAGGAAGTTGGACTTCGGAGTCACATAACCAGTACTAAGCAAGTATGTGAAAATAAGCAGTCGAGCGTAGAGGTACACTCGGTGGTGTGGCCTCCGAGTGAACCTGATGTGTGAATTATGGAATACTCGGGAAGACGAAAATAACAGAATGTAAAATGACTTAGCTGCCTGAAGGCGCGCAGGGCGGTCGAGTGGTGATGAGGTGACCAACCGATTGGCGACGCGCGGGGCGGCCGAGTGCTGATGAGGTGATCAACCGATGGCGACGCGCGGGGCGGCCGAGTGGTTATGAGGTGACCAACCGATGGCGACGCGCGGGGCGGCCGAGTAGT
>NC_041381.1:172372713-172444974 GCF_002162155.2 Triticum dicoccoides
GAGTGGCGACGCGCGGAGCGGCCGAGTGGTGATGAGGTGACCAACCGAGTGGCGACGCGCGGAGCGGCCGAGTGGTGATGAGGTGACCAACCGAGTGGCGACGCCCAGCGCGGCCGAGTGGTGATGAGGTGACCAACCGAGTGGCGACGCCCGGAGCGGCCGAGTGGTGATGAGGTGACCAACCGAGTGGCGACGCGCGGGGCGGCCGAGTGGTGATGAGGTGACCAACCGAGTGGCGACGCGCGGAGCGGCCGAGTGAAGTAGATTCGTGCTTAAGTGTTGTGTTGACTTGTACTTGTCTGAGCGTACCAGAGTACCAACTGGGAGTAGCGGAGCGGCTGGGCCGGCTTGAAGGAAACTGCGTTTGCGCTGGAGGCTACGGAAAAAATGGATCAACGCACCTTGTTTGAACGGCTAATTAATGAGGCAGCCATTAATCCGGCGTTGAAGGTTCCTTCACCACGTCCTTCCGTTTCCACTTTTCCCTTGTTTGAACGGCTAATTAATGAGGCAGCCATTAATCCGGCGTTGAAGGTTCCTTCACCACGTCCTTCCGTTTCCACTTTTCCCTGCATGCAGTTAATTAAGTGAGGAAACGGCCCAGGTTATGCATGCACTTACGAGGCATTGATTCCTCCAATCCTAAATGGCCATCGGTTGCGGGACGAGGTTGTTTCGTAGGTTGCCGTTCCAGCGCACTCCGCCACGGAGACCATCGCCGGCGACCGGCGCCGGAGGGAGGAGCGCTGCGCGCCTACGCCGCGTCGGGCCTGCGCCTCCGCTGCAGAGGTCGGCGCCGAGCAGCCGAGAAGACGAGGCCGAAGTCGACGACGAGGCGAACGACGACGGCGACCGTGCGTGACGACGATGCCGGCGGTCATGCGTGACGATGATGAAGCAGACAGCGCCAGAGGCCGCGCATGGGGCTCAACGACGACGTCGCAGACGAAGCCCACTCGGCTGGGCCGAGGTCGGAGACGACGATGAGGCGGACCGCGCTGGTGGTCGTGCGCGATGACGATGAAGCGGATGGCGCCGGTGGTCGAGTGTAGAGGTATAGTCGGCTGCCCCGAGGTCTGAGACGGCGACGGGGCGGATGATGCCGGTGGCCCTGCGTGGAGGCGCAGTTGGCTTCCTGCTTTCACGTCATCGTTCCTGAAGGTCCATGATTCTCCTTGTATGTTCTTGTATGGATGCCTGCTTTCCTTCTGTCTTCTGTTTGCAATTCTTTGCTCGTCGTGAAGATGAACAGTACAAATAATGTGTTAAATCGTGAAGATGAAATCGAATAGAGGGCACCGGCGGGAATTGATCCACCGCCGGTGGTTGAAAAAATGACCATCTGCATCATGGTTCGATAGACGCCAGGCCCAAGGTGGGCGCCAACTGTCGTGGTTCTAAGTCTGACAGTAGAATAGGGGTAGTATAACGGAGCATGATCTATCGAGATGCATATGGGTGACACAGTGGTTTTAGCGAGTTCGGGCCTCTCACGGTGGAGATAACAACCCTACGTCTCGTGCTCCGGAGAGGCTTTGTTTTATCTGAGTATATATCCGGAGATTACAATGTGTGTGTAAGCGAGGAACGGATCCCCATGCCTGAGCTAAGTCCTGAGACTAATGGTGAAAAGAGAGAGAGGTGGAAGAAAAGAGCCCCCTTGTCTAGTGGTGGGGGGTGGCTTATATAGAGTGCGCCACCTCCTCACCTCCTATGTTACAAAGTGGGGTATGAATGCTATAATGACAGCCCACTATTAAGCCTTCACTATTAGAAAGATGCCGACTGCTTTGCTGCCTGCTGGTCTTCGTATATCCGAGTGAGTCGTACGGTCGAGTGGTGAACTGTCATCCGAGTGGATGGTATGTTGCTTGGTCGAGTGGATAGTATGCTACTTGTCCGAGTGTACAGTTTGTCTGTATGAAATTGACCTAGACCCACATGTTGTGTGGACCCCACGCTTCATGATATTTCGACCCTTCGTGGGCCTACCTGTTATGTATATCCCCAACAATCTATACATTGTTGATTTCACTAAAAAGGCTCAACCTAAAACTTGCTTCATTGCTAAATCCTCAAAAGGTTGGTTATGGCATAGAAGACTAGGTCATGTTGGTATGCAAAACCTTGACAAGCTTATTAAAGGAAATCATATCCTTGGAGTTAACGATGTCATATTTGATAAGGATAGACTTTGCAGTGCTTGTCAAGCAGGTAAACAGGTTGGAGGAAGGCATCCCGTGAAGAACATCATGACCACAAGGAGGCCACTCGAGCTGCTTCACATGGATCTCTTTGGTCCCAACTCTTACAAGAGTCTCGGTGGAAATTCTTTTGGTCTAGTTAGAGTTGATGATTTTTCAAGATTTACGTGGGTGTTCTTTCTCGATGATAAATCGCAGGTCCAAAAGATCTTCAAAAACTTCGCTAGGAAGGCCCAAAATCAATTTGAAGTGAAGACCAAGAAGGTTCGCAGCGACAACGGAACGGAGTTCAAGAACGCAAATGTGGACACCTTTCTTGATGAAGAACAGATTTCACACGAGTTCTCGGCTACGTACACACCTCAACAAAACGAAGTTGTTGAGAGGAAGAACCGGACGCTCATCGAAATGGCGAGAACGATGCTTGATGAGTACAAGACGCCGAAGTACTTTGGGGCAGAAGCAGTTGAGACAGCTTGTCATGCGACAAATCGCTTGTATCTTCACAAGCTACTGGGCAAGACGGCATATGAGCTCCTCACCGGTAACAAACCCCAAGTTGGATACTTTCGAGTATTCGGCTCAATGTGCTACATTCTTGATAAGCATCGTGGCTCTAAATTTGCTCCTAAGTCTCATGAAGGTTTCCTACTAGGTTATGGCTCAAACTCTCACACTTACCGTGTCTACAACAATTTCACCCGAAAGGTTGAAGAGACGGTAGTTGTGAAGTTTGATGAATCTAACGGCTCGCAAGTAGAGCAATTGTCAATTGATGTAGGAGACAAAAATCCTTCGGAAGCAATTCAAGACTTGGCTATTGGCAAGGTTCATCCAACGGAGGTGAAGGAGAGTACCTCGTCCGTCCAAGTGGAAGCTTCTACCTCACGACAAGGTGAACCAAGAGTTGATACGGAAGCATCCACAAGTGGGACACACCAAGATGAGGAAAACGAGGAAGTGCATCAAGATGAACGTCAACAACCTCCTTCTCCACCACGACAGGAGAACGACAACGCCAACAATGAAGAAGGCCAAGAAGAAGAACAAGATGAAAAAGATGTTCAACGAAGACCCAAGCAAAAGCTTTCATGAGTTCGAGCAAGAATTGCTAAAGATCATCCCGTCGAGCAAATCTACAATGACATTCAAACCGGGAGAATCACTCGCTCTAAAACTCGTTTAGCTAACTTTTGTGAAACTATTCTTTCATCTCTAGCATTGAACCTATGAAGGTTGAAGAAGCATTGGAAGATCCGGATTGGATAAATGCTATGCATGAAGAGCTACACAACTTTGATAGGAACCAAGTTTGGACATTGGTTGAGAAGCCCAACAACAACCACAACATCATCGGTACCAAATGGGTGTTTCGCAACAAGCAAGATGAAGATGGACAAGTAGTTCGCGACAAAGCACGTCTCGTCGCCCAAGGCTACACACAAGTCAAAGGTATGGACTATGGTGAGACTTACGCCCCCGTTGCTAGACTTGAGTCCATTCGCATCTTACTTGCCTATGCTAATCATCATGATATCACCTTGTACCAAATGGACATTAAAAGTGCTTTTCTAAATGGTGAAATAGAGGAGGAATTTTATGTTAAGCAACCTCCCGGCTTTGTCAATCCTAAGAAACCCAATCATGTTTACAAACTTCACAAAGCTCTGTATGGTCTTAAACAAGCTCCTAGAGCATGGTATAAATGCTTGACCAAGTTCCTTATTGAAAAAGGCTTTGAAATTGGGAAAATTGATTCTACTCTTTTTACTAAAAGGGTTAATGGAGAACTATTTGTGTGCCAAATCTATGTTGATGATATTATATTTGGTTCAACTAACCCTCATTTTAGTGAAAAGTTTGGGAAGCTAATGTCGGAGAAGTTTGAGATGTCTATGATGAGTGAACTCAAATTCTTCATTGGGTTGCAAATCAAGCAAACTAAGGAAGGTACCTTTGTTTCTCAAACGAAGTACACCAAGGACTTATTCAAGAAGTTCAATATGCAAGAATGCAAAGGTATGTCTACACCCATGCCTACTAGTGTACATATTGACTTGACCAAAGATAGTGAACCGGTTGATCAAAAGGTTTATCGCTCTATGATTGGTTCATTGTTATATCTATGTGCTTCACGTCCCGATATCATGCTAAGTGTGTGCATGTGTGCACGATATCAAGCTGCTCCTAAGGAATGTCATCTTAAGGCCGTGAAATTGATAGTGAGATACTTAATCCATACACCAAACTTTGGCATTTGGTATCCTAAGAGGACCTCTTTCGATCTTGTTGGCTATTCCGACTCGGACTATGCCAGAGACAAGGTTGATAGAAAGTCCACTTCGGGTACTTGTCAATTTCTTGGTAGATCTCTTGTGTCTTGGTCCTCCAAGAAACAAAACTCGGTATCCTTATCCACCGCCGAAGCTGAATATATTGCCGCTGGTTCATGTTGTGCTCAATTACTTTGGATGACCCAAACTCTTAAAGATTATGGGATATATGTGAGACATGTTCCATTGCTTTGCGACAATGAAAGTTCTATCAAAATTGGTCATAACCCTGTGCAACATTCTCGAACTAAGCATATTGAAGTTCGTCATCATTTCATTCGAGATCATGTTGCTAAGGGTGACATTGATCTTAAGCATGTTCGCACCGAAAAGCAATTAGCGGATATATTCACTAAACCTCCTGATGAGAAAGTGTTTTGTAGGTTAAGAGGAGAATTGAACATCATTGATGCTTCAAACTTGGAGTAGAAACTCCATTGGATACATGCAAGACATGAGCTTATGACTAATCCTTGATATTTCTCTTATGATGAAAATCTTATGTCTAGGATATATTTGTATCTTGCATGTTATCTAACCCATGTAGGTACTTGGTGGAATCAAATTCCATGAGATTGTAATCTACTCACATCTTGAGCAATCTCTACATCACCAAGTCTCTACACTATGATGGATGAAGACAAGGAAGCATGAAACCATTCAAACACATCCTTTAACAAATTCTATGTTGAACTTCATGATTGTCATTTTTGGATACACAAGTGCTCTTACTTGCAAGAACTAACCCATGTAGGTAGATGGACTAAAATTCCAAGTGGTGCTCCAAATTCTTGATGAGCTACATCAACCTTGAGCAACCCACACAAGTTCAACTACATGGACAACACCACCAACCAAGGTATGTCATTCCATCTTAGAGAAGCTTTAATCCAAGTAATGAGCTAAAGCAACTCGACATGAATACATCAAGATGCTTAAACGAAAAATGGCAACCCCATTTTGAGCTTAAACGATGAGTATGACCTATGATCAAGTGATCTCACTTGACTCCTAAGTCAATATACTCTAACATAGGTGACTTTGTCGCCGACCACCTCTAGATGAAGTTCTCTTGTGTTCTTTTCTGTGTTTTTGCACTTGTCTCATGCATATTTGTTTCCCCTTTTTCAAAAAAAAAACTTCATCTAGATTTCTTTCTGTTTGCTCTGCATTTTTTGCATCCAATTCATTGCACATCTTTCAGTAAATTCCTTGCAAATCTTTATGAGATCTTACTAGTCTAGTGAGCTGAGGTGACAAGCGTTTTCTCTGAAATGAACTCGGTTACACCGATTTGTTATTTTCGGCCCAACCGAATCCTTTCGGTACAACCGAAGCATACCACTCGGTGCCGCCAATTTCACAACAAGAAAAACAGTTTGCCACATATTCTATGTTTCTTCTGATCCAGCTCCGCTCAATGAAACTTGTCCTCTACAAGCATCACATTTTTATCATTGCTTTGTACTGTGTCTCAAGGAACAAACCCATTAGACAGATTCCCAAAGATCCTTCTTGGAAATTGATGACAAAGGGGGAGAGAGAGAACATCAAAGCTTCTCATTTAGAAAAAGATCCTTAAGGGGGAGAGAGATCTTCAAGGGGAGAGAGAGATCTCTAGGGGGAGAGAATACTTAAATAGAAAGTATTTCTCAAGGATCCCAGATGCTTGGTGTTCAAGAGGAGAGATGCCCACATGTTTTCTTGAGGGGAGAGACATGTTCATATGATCTGTTGTGCTTATTTGCATTAGCATGTATTAGCTCTGATCATCATTCATATCTTTCAGCTCTGATTTTTTCAGCTCTGATTTTCTATTCCCTATCTTCTCCCAGTATCCCATGATAGATTCAGGGGGAGCAAGACATCTAAGGGAAAGAAATCATTTAAATTCATTGCATATCTTTACTCTTGGGGACATGTCTAATCCAATGTGGTACTTAGTACTCACTCTCTACATGTCGTCCCAGTCTTGGTATTCTTGTGGTTTCTTCTATTTGCTCTGGCTAGTAGATGTATCTGTGTCATCTAACCTTGTTTACGCAGGTTCATTCCATCCTAAGCCAACTCAAGACTACAAGGTAAGTATATGCATCACAATCATGTGTATGAGGAATTCTTGCTGATGTACATATTGTTTGCAAGAAGGACTCATGAGCATGAAGGTATTTTCTTTAACATTCTTTGCTCTGATGCATATGGCCAAGATGCATGTAACACATTGCCTACTCTATCATGGTTATGCTCTCATATGCTTCTATATTCCATATTCACATGATTGCATACATGTAGGGGGAGCCTATGTTAGTTACATGTCTTTCCAAAGCTTTACTTGTTATTCTTTATATCTTTATCTAAAGCTTTGATGTATGTTGTCATCAATTACCAAAAAGGGGGAGATGGAAAGCACAAGTGCTACCTAGGTGGTTTTGGTAATTAATGCCAACATATCTCTTGTTGGACTAACACTTCTATCTAGTATGTTTCAGATAAGTTCAACAATGGAGTGGCATGGACTAAAGGATGTGGGAACTCCTTCAAGATGCTAAGGATAAAGGATTGGCTCAAGCTTCAACCCCAAGACTGTTCATTTTACATTTTAGTGATCCAAGATCACATTGAGTCTATAGGAAAATCCAATACTATCAAGGAGGGATGAGGTGTTGCTTAATGAGCCTCTTGCTTCATGTGCTTAGTGATATGCTCCAAAACCCTCAACTACTTTCCCACTTCCACAAATGACCTAAACCTAAAGCAAAATCGGTCACACCAATTCTTCCTATCCGGCGCCACCGATTTCATATGTCCTAGCCACTGCCACAAACCCTAAGCAAATCAGTACTACCGATAGGGATCTCGGTCTCACCGAGATGGGATTGTAATCTCTCTGTGTATGTCCATTATCAAAATCGGGCTCACCGAGTTTGAGAAATCGGTACTACCGAGATTACAATGCAAACTTTCTGGTTGACTCATTACCAAAATCGGTCCCACCGAGTTTGTGTAATCGGTCAAACCGAGTTTACCTGACCAACTCTCTGGAAAGCTTATTACCAAAATCGGTCTCACCGAGTTTGTGTAATCGGTCTTACCGAGATTACGTTATGCCCTAACCCTAACCATATCGGTCTCACCGAGTTGCATTTCGGTCCCACCGAAAACCCTAACGGTCACATTATTTGCTAAATCGGTCTGACCGAGTTTAACGATTCGGTCCCACCGAGTTTGGTAGATTGTGTGTAACGGTTATATTTTGTGTGGAGGCTATATATACCCCTCCACCTCCTCTTCATTCGTGGAGAGAGACATGAAACTGAACCTACACTTCCAACATACATTTTCTGAGAGAGAACTACCTACTCATGTGTTGAGGCCAAGATATTCCATTCCTACCATGTGAATCTTGATCTCTAGCCTTCCCCAAGTTGCTTTCCACTCAAATCTTCTTTCCATCGGATCCAAAACCTATGAGAGAAGTTGAGTGTTGAGGAGACTATCATTTGAAGCACAAGAGCAAGGAGTTCATCGTCAATGCACCATTTGTTACTTCTTGGAGAGTGGTGTCTCCTAGATTGGCTAGGTGTCACTTGGGAGCCTCCGACAAGATTGTGGAGTTGAACCAAGGAGTTTGTAAGGGCAAGGAGATCGCCTACTTCGTGAAGGTCTACCGCTAGTGAGGAAAGTCCTTCGTGGGCGACGACCATGGTGGGATAGACAAGGTTGCTTCTTCGTGGACCCTTCATGGGTGGAGCCCTCCGTGGACTCGCGCAACCGTTACCCTTCGTGGGTTGAAGTCTCCATCAACGTGGATGTACGATAGCACCACCTATCGGAACCACGCCAAAAACATCCGTGTCTCCAATTGCATTTGAATCCTCCAAACCCTTCCCTTTACATTCTTGCAATTTGCATGCTTTACTTTCCGCTGCCCATATATACTCTTTGCATGCTTGCTTGTTATGTATTGTGAATGTTAAACTTGTGCCTAATCTCCACTTAAACTAAGGAAACTTAAAAACTGCAACTTTGGTACTTAGTGTCTAATCACCCCCCCCCTCTAGACACCTCTTCTCAAGGTCCTATATATTTGATACTAGTTCAGTTGCTATGATGAGCAACTTGAAATAGGACTTAGAAAATGAACAGAGACTAGTTGAGTGCGAGGTGACGATGTGTGTTGGAAGTCATTCCAAGGTTGATAAGATCACCATCGCACACTCCCTTTACCTTTGGGATTAGTATTGAACCTAAAATAAATGTTATTTGGTGTTTGCATTGAGCATAATATGATTGGATCATGTTTATTGCAATACGGTTATTCATTTAAGTCAAAGAATAATTGTTATTCTGTTTACATGAATAAAACCTCCTATGGTCATACACCCAAGGTGAATGTTGTTGGGGAACGTAGTAATTTCAAAAAAATTCCTACGCACACGTAAGATGATGGTGATGCATAGCAACGAGCGGGAGAGTGTTGTCCATGTACCCTCGTAGACCGAAAGCGGAAGTGTTATGACAACGCGGTTGATGTAGTCGTACGTCTTCACGATCGACCGATCCTCAGTACCGAACGTACGGCACCTCCGTGTTCAACACACGTTCAGCTCGGTGACGTCCCGCGAACTCACGATCCAGTAGAGCTCGAGGGAGAGTTTTCTCAGCATGACGACGTGATGACGATGTTGATGAAGTTGCCGACGCAGGGCTTCGCCTAAGCACCGCTACGATATGACCGAGGTGGATTATGGTGGAAGGGGGCACCGCACACGGCTAAGAGATCAATGATCAATTATTGTGTCTCCAAGGGGTGCCCCCTCCCCGTATATAAAGGAGCTAGGGGGAGGAGGCGGGCGGCTAGGAGGAGGGCGCGCCAACGGGAGTCCTACTCCCACCGGGAGTAGGATTCCCCCCTTTCCAAGTAGGAGTAGGAGAGGTGGGAAAGAGGAGGGAGAGAAGAAGGAAAGGGGGGCCAGCCCCCTCACCCAATTCGGATTGGGATTGGGGGGGCTCCTATGCTTCCTCCACCTCTATTCCACTAAGGCCCAATAAGGCCCATACACTTACCGGGGGGTTCCGGTAACCTCCCGATACTCCGATAAATTCCCGAATTCACCTGGAACCATTCCGATGTCCAAATATAGTCATCCAATATATCGATCTTTATGTCTCGACCATTTTGAGACTCCTCATCATGTTCGTAATCATATCTGAGACTCCGAACTACCTTCGGTACATCAAAACATATAAACTCATAATACCGATCGTCACAAAACTTTAAGCGTGCGGACCCTACGGGTTCAAGAACTATGTAGACGTGACCGAGACACTTTTCCGGTCAATAACCAATAGCGGAAACTGGATGCTCATATTGGTTCCTACATATTCTACGAAGATCTTTATCGGTCAAACCGCATAACAACATACGTTGTTCCCTTTGTCATCGGTATGTTACTTGCCCGAGATTCGATCGTTGGTATCTCAATACCTAGCTCAATCTCGTTATCAGCAAGTCTCTTTACTCGTTCCGTAGTGCATCATCCTGTAACTGACTCATTAGTCACATTGCTTGCAAGGCTTATAGTGATGTGCATTACCAAGAGGGCCCAAAGATACCTCTCCGGCAATCGGAGTGACAAATCCTAATCTCGAACTATGCCAACTCAACAAGTACCACCGGAAACACCTGTAGAGCACCTTTGTAATCACCTAGTTACGTTGTGAAGTTTGGTAGCACACAAAGTGTTCCTCGGTAATCGGGAGTTGCATAATCTCATAGTCATAGGAACATGTATAAGTCATGGAGAAAGCAATAGCAGTAAACTAAACGATCAAGTGCTAAGCTAATGGAATGGGTCAAGTCAATCACAACATTCTCCTAATGATGTGATCCCGTTAATCAAATGACAACTCATGTCTATGGCTAGGAAACTCAACCATCTTTGATTAACGAGCTAGTCAAGTAGAGGCATACTAGTGACATTATGTTTGTCTATGTATTCACACATGTATTATGTTTCCGGTAAATACAATTCTATCATGAATAATAAAAATTTATCATGATATGAGGAAATAAATAATAACTATATTATTGCCTCTAGGGCATATTTCCTTCAGTCTCCCACTTGCACTAGAGTCAGTAATCTAGATTATACAGTAATGATTCTAACACCCATGGAGTCTTGGTGCTGATCATGTTTTGCTCATGGAAGACGCTTAGTCAACGGGTCTGCAACATTCAGATCCATATGTATCTTGCAAATCTCTATGTCTCCCACCTGGACTTGATCCCGGATGGAATTGAAGCATCTCTTGATGTGCTTGGTTCTCTTGTGAAATATGGATTCCTTTGCCAAGACAACTGCACCAGTATTGTCACAAGAGATTTTCATTGGACCCGATGCACTAGGTATGACACCTAGATCGTATATGAACTCCTTCATCCAGACTCCTTCATTTGCTGCTTCTGAAGCGGCTATGTACTCCGCTTCACACGTAGATCCCGCCATGACGCTTTGTTTAGAACTGCACCAACTGACAGCTCCACCGTTCAATACAAACACGTATCCAGTTTGCGATTTAGAAGCGTCCGGATCAGTGTCAAATCTTGCATCAACGTAGCCATTTACGACGAGCTCTTTGTCACCTTCATAAACAGGAAACATATCCTTAGTCCTTTTCAGGTATTTCAGGATGTTCTTGACCGCTGTCCAGTGATCCACTCCTGGATTACTTTGGTACCTCCCTGCTAAGCTAATAGCAAGGCTCACATCAGGTCTGGTACACAACATTGCATACATGATAGAGCCTATGGGTGAAGCATAGGGAACACTTTTGATTTTCTCTCTATCTTCTGCAGTGGTCGGGCATTGGGTCTGACTCAACTTCACACCTTGTAACACAGGCAAGAAACTTTTCTTTGCTTGATCCATTTTGAACTTTTTCAAAACTTTGTCAAGGTATGTGCTTTGTGAAAGTACAATTAAGCGTCTTGATCTATCTCTATAGATCTTGATGCCCAATATGTAAGCAGCTTCACCGAGGTCTTTCATTGAAAAACTCTTATTCAAGTATCCTCTTATGCTATCCAGAAATTCTATATCATTTCCAATCAGCAATATGTCATCCACATATAATATTAGAAATGCTACAGAGCTCCCACTCAATTTCTTGTAAATACATGCTTCTCCAAAAGTCTGTATAAAACTATATGCTTTGATCACACTATCAAAACGTTTATTCCAACTCTGAGAGGCTTGCACCAGTCCATAAATGGATCGCTAGAGCTTGCACACTTTGTTAGTTCCCTTTGGATTGACAAAACCTTCTGGTTGCATCATATACAACTCTTCTTCCAGAAATCCATTCAGGAATACAGTTTTGACATCCATTTGCCAAATTTCATAATCATAAAATGCGACAATTGCTAACATGATTCGGACAGACTTAAGCATCGCTACGGGTAAGAAAGTCTCATCGTAGTCAACCCCTTGAACTTGTCAAAAACCTTTCACAACAAGTCAAGCTTTGTAAACAGTAACATTACCGTCAGCGTCAGTCTTTTTGAAGATTCATTTATTCTCTATGGCTTGCCGATCATCGGGCAAGTCAACCAAAGTCCACACTTTGTTCTCATAGATGGATCCCATCTCAGATTTCATGGCCTCAAGCCATTTTGCGGAATCTGGGCTCACCATGGCTTCTTCATAGTTCGTAGGTTCGCCATGGTCAAGTAACATGACTTCCAGAACAGGATTACCGTACCACTCTGGTGCGGATCTTACTCTGGTTGACCTACGAGGTTCGGTAGTAACTTTATCTGAAGTTTCATGATCAACATCATTAGCTTCCTCACTAATTGGTGTAGGTGTCACAGGAACCAGTTTCTGTGATGAACTACTTTCCAATAAGGGAGCAGGTACAGTTACCTCATCAAGTTCTACTTTCCTCCCACTCACTTCTTTTGAGAGAAACTCCTTCTCTAAAAATGATCCATTTTTAGCAACAAATGTTTTGCCTTCGGATCTGTGATAGAAGGTGTACCCAACAGTCTCCTTTGGGTATCCTATGAAGGCACATTTCTCCGATTTGGGTTCGAGCTTATCAAGTTGAAGCTTTTTCACATAAGCATCACAGCCCCAAACTTCAAGAAAGGACAACTTTGGTTTCTTTCCAAACCACAGTTCATAAGGCATCGTCTCAACGGATTTCGATGGTGCCCTATTTAAGGTGAATGCAGCCATCTCTAAAGCATAACCCCAAAACGATAGCGGTAAATCAGTAAGGGACATCATAGATCGCACCATATCTAGTAAAGTACGATTACGACGTTCGGACACACCATTATGTTATGGTGTTTCGGGTGACGTGAGTTGCGAAACTATTCCGCATTGTTTCAAATGAAGACCAAACTCGTAACTCAAATATTCTCCTCCACGATCAGATCGTAGAAACTTTATTTTCTTGTCACGATGATTTTCCACTTCCCTCTAAAATTCTTTGAACTTTTCAAATGTTTCAGACTTATGTTTCATTAAGTAGATATACCCATATCTGCTCAAATCATCTGTGAAGGTGAGAAAATAACGATACCCGCCGCGAGCCTCAACATTCATAGGACCACATACATCAGTATGTATGATCTCCAACTAATCTGTTGCTCGCTCCATTGTTCCGGAGAACGGCATTTTAGTCATCTTGCCCATGAGACATGGTTCGCAAGTACCAAGTGATTCCAAAAGTCCATCAGTATGGAGTTTCTTCATGCGCTTTACACCAATATGACCTAAACGGCAGTGCCACAAATAAGTTGCACTATCATTGTCAACTCTGCATCTTTTGGCTTCAATATTATGAATATGTGTATCACTACTATCGAGATTTAATATAAATAGACCACTCTTCAAGGGTGCATGACCATAAAAGATATTACTCATATAAATAGAACAACCATTATTCTCTGATTTAAATGAATAACCGTCTCGCATCAAACAAGATCTAGATATAATGTTCATGCACAACGCTGGCACCAAATAACAATTATTAAGGTCTAAAACTAATCCCGAAGGTAGATGTAGAGGTAGCGTGCCGACTGTGATCACATCGACTTTGGAACCATTTCCCACGCACATCGTCACCTCGTCCTTAGCCAATCTTCGCTTAATCTGTAGTCCTTGTTTCAAGTTGCAAATATTAGCAACAGAACCAGTATCAAATACCCAGGTGCTACTGCGAGTGTTAGTAAGGTACACATCAATAACATGTATATCACATATACCTTTGTTCACCTTGCCATCCTTCTTATCCGCCAAATACTTGGGGCAGTTCCGCTTCCAGTGACCAGTCCCTTTGCAGTAGAAGCACTCAGTCTCAGGCTTATGTCCAGACTTGGGTTTCTTCTCCTGAGCAGCAACTTGTTTGCTGTTCTTCTTGAAGTTCCCCTTCTTCTTCCCTTTACCCTTTTGCTTGAAACTGGTGGTCTTGTTGACCATCAACACTTGTTGCTCCTTCTTGATTTCTACCTACGCAGCTTTTAGCATCACGAAGAGCTCGGGAATTGTCTTACCATCCCTTGCATATTATAGTTCATCACAAAGCTCTTGTAGCTTGGTGGCAGTGATTGAAGAATTCTGTCAATGACGCTATCATCCGGAAGATGAACTCCCAGTTGAATCAAGTGATTATTATACCCAGACATTTTGAGTATATGTTCACTGACAGAACTATTCTCCTCCATCTTACAGCTGTAGAACTTATTGGAGACTTCATATCTCTCAATCCGGGCATTTGCTTGAAATATTAACTTCAACTCCTGGAACATCTCATATGCTCCATGACGTTAAAAACGTTGTTGAAGTCCCGGTTCTAAGCCGTAAAGCATGGCACACTGAACTATCGAGTAGTCATCAACACGCGACTGCCAGGCATTCACAATGTCTGCAGTTGCCGGCGCGGGTGGTACACCTAACGGTGCTTCTAGGACGTAATTCTTCTGTGCAGCAATGAGGATAATCCTCAAGTTACGGACCCAGTCCGTGTAATTGCTACCATCATCTTTCAACTTTGCTTTCTCAAGGAACGCATTAAAATTCAACGGAACAACAGCACGGTCCATCTATCTACAACAACATAGACAAGCAAAATAATATCAGGTACTAAGTTCATGATAAATTAAAGTTCAATTAATCATATTACTTAAGAACTCCCACTTAGATAGACATCCCTCTAATCGTCTAAGTGATCACGTGATCCATCTCAACTAAACCATGTCCGATCATCACGTGAGATGTAGTAGTTTTCAATGGTGAACATCACTATGTTGATCATATCTACTATATGATTCACGCTCGACCTTTCGGTCTCAGTGTTCCGAGGCCATATCTGCATATGCTAGGCTCGTCAAGTTTAACCCAAGTATTCTGCGTGTGCAAAACTGGCTTACACCCGTTGTATTTGAACGTAGAGCTTATCACACCCGATCATCACATGGTGTCTCGGCACGACGAACTTTCGCAACGGTGCATACTTAGGGAGAACACTTATACCTTGAAATTTAGTGAGAGATCATCTTATAATGCTACCGTCAAACAAAGCAGAATAAGATGCATAAAAGATAAACATCACATGCAATCAATATAAGTGATATGATATGGCCATCATCATCTTGTGCCTTTGATCTCCATCTCCAAAGCACCGTCATGATCACCATCTTCACCGACACGACACCTTCATCTCCATCGTAGCATCGTTGTCGTCTCGCCAACTTATTGTTTCTACGACTATCGCTACCGCTTAGTGATAAAGTAAAAACAATTAAAGGGCGATTGCATTGCATACAATAAAGAGACAACCATATGGCTCCTGCCAGTTGTCGATAACTCTGTTACAAAACATGATCATCTCATACAATAAAATTTAGCATCATGTCTTGACCATATCACATCACCGCATGCCCTGCAAAAACAAGTTAGACGTCCTCTACTTTGTTGTTGCAAGCTTTACGTTCCTGCTACAGGCTGAGCAAGAACCATTCTTACCTACGCATCAAAACCACAACGATATTTCGTCAAGTTAGTGATGTTTTAACCTTCACAAGGACCGGGCGTAGCCACACTCGGTTCAACTAAAGTTGGAGAAACAGATACCTGCCAGCCACCTGTGTGCAAAGCACGTCGGTAGAACCAGTCTCGTGTAAGCGTACGCGTAATGTCGGTCCAGGCTGCTTCATCCAACAATACCGTCGAACCAAAGAATGACATGCTAGTAAGCAGTATGACTTGTATCGCCCACAACTCACTTGTGTTCTACTCGTGCATATAACATCTACGCATAAACCTGGATCGGATGCCACTTTTGGGGAACGTAGCAATTTCAAAAAAAATCCTACGCACACGTAAGATGATGGTGATGCATAGCAATGAGCGGCTGAGTGTTGTACACGTATCCTCACAGACCGAAAGCGGAAGCGTTATGACAATGCGGTTGATATAGCCGTACGTCTTCACGATCGATCGATCCTCAGTACCGAATGTACGGCACCTCCGTGTTCAGCACACGTTCATCTTGGTGACGTCCCGCAAACTCACGATCCAGTAGAGCTCAAGGGAGAGTTTCGTCAGCACGACGGCGTGATGACGATGTTGATGAAGTTACCGACGCAGGGCTTCGCCTAAGCACTGCTACAATATGACTGAGGTGGATTATGGTGGAAGGGGGCACCGCACACGGCTAAGAGATCAATGATCAATTGTTGTGTCTCCAAGGGGTTCCCCCCTCCCCGTATATAAAGGAGCTAGGGGGAGGAGGAGGGCGCGCCAAGGGGAGTCCTACTCCCACCAGGAGTAGGATTCCCCCCTTTCCAAGTTGGAGTAGGAGAGGTGGAAAGAGGAGGGAGAGTAGAAGGAAAGGGGGGTCGGCCCCCTCACCCAATTCGGATTGGGCTTGGGGGGGCGCCCCCTCCTATGCTTCCTCCTCCTCTATTCCACTAAGGCCCAATAAGGCCCATACACATACCGGGGGGCGGTTCCGGTAACCTCCCGGTACTCTGGTAAATTCCCGAATCGACCTGGAACCATTCCGATGTCCAAATATAGTCGTCCAATATATCGATCTTTATGTATCGACCATTTCGAGACTCCTCGTCATGTCCGTGATCATATCCGGGACTCCAAACTACCTTCGGTACATCAAAACATATAAACTCATAATACCGATTGCCACAGAACTTTAAGCGTGCGGACCCTACAGGTTCGAGAACTATGTAGACATGACCGAGACATGTTTCCGGTCAATAACCAATAGCGGAACCTGGATGCTCATATTGGTTCCTACATATACTACGAAGATCTTTATCGGTCAAACCGCATAACAACATACGTTGTTCCCTTTATCATCGGTATGTTACTTGCCCGAGATTCGATCGTCGGTATCTCAATACCTAGCTCAATCTCGTTACCGGCAAGTCTCTTTACTCATTCCGTAGTGCATAATCCCGTAACTAACTGATTAGTCACATTGCTTGCAAGGCTTATAGTGATGTGCATTACCGAGAGGGCCCAGAGATACCTCTCCGACAATCGGAGTGACAAATCCTAATCTCGATCTATGCAAACTCAACAAGTACCATCGGAAACACCTGTAGAGCACCTTTATAATCACCCAGTTACATTGTGACGTTTGGTAGCACACAAAGTGTTCCTCCGGTAATCGGGAGTTGCATAATCTCATAGTCATAGGAACATGTATAAGTCATGGAGAAAGCAATAGCAGTAAACTAAACGATCAAGTGCTAAGCTAATGGAATGGGTCAAGTCAATCACATCATTCTACTAATGATGTGATCCTGTTAAGCAAATGACAACTCATGTCTATGGCTAGGAAACTCAACCATTTTGATTAACGAGCTAGTCAAGTAGAGGCATACTAGTGACACTATGTTTGTCTATGTATTCACACATGTATTATGTTTTCGGTTAATACAATTCTAGCATGAATAATAAACATTTATCATGATATGAGGAAATAAATAATAACTTTATTATTGCCTCTAGGGCATATTTCCTCAAATGGTTTATTGAATCTCGATCATAGTGATACACATATTCATAATATTGATGCCAAAAGATGCAAAGTTGATAATGATAGTGAAACATACAAGTGGCACTGCCGTTTAGGTCATATTGGTGTAAAGCGCATGAAGAAATTCCATGCGGATGGACTTTTGGAATCACTTGATTATGAATCATTTGATGCTTGCGAACCATGCCTCATGGGCAAGATGACTAAGACTCCGTTCTCTGGAACAATGGAGTGAGCCACTGACTTGTTGGAAATAATACATACCGATGTATGCGGTCCGATGAGTGTTGAGGCTCGCAGCGGGTATCATTATTTTCTGACCTTCGCAGATGATTTCAGCAGATATGGGTATATCTACTTAATGAAACATAAGTCTGAAACATTTGAAAAGTTCAAAGAATTCTAGAGTGAAGTGGAAAATCATCGTAACAAGAAAATAAAGTTTCTACGATCTGATCGCGGAGGCGAATATTTGAGTTACGAGTTTGGTCTTCATTTGAAACAATGTGGAATAGTTTCGCAAGTCACGCCACCTGGAACACCACAGCGTAATGGTGTGTCCAAACGCCGTAACCGTACTTTATTAATATGGTGTGATCTATGATGTCTCTTGCCGATTTACCACTATCATTTTGGGGTTATGCATTAGAGACAACTGCATTCACGTTAAATAGGGCACCATCTAAATCCGTTGAAACGACACCATATGAACTGTGGTTTAGCAAGAAACCTAAGCTGTCGTTTCTTAAAGTTTGGGGTTGAGATGCTTATGTGAAAAAGCTTCAACCTGATAAGCTCGAACCCAAATTGGAGAAATGCGTCTTTATAGGATACCGAAAGGAAAATGTTGGGTACACCTTCTATCACAGATCCAAAGGCAAGATATTCGTTACTAAAAATGGATCCTTTCTAGAGAAGAAGTTTCTCTCAAAAGAAGTGAGTGGGAGGAATGTAGAACTTGATGAGGTAATTGTACCTTCTCCCAAATTGGAAAGTAGTTCATCACAGAAATCAGTTCCAGTGATTCCTACATCAATTAGTGAGAAAGCTAATGATGATCATGAAACTTCAGATCAAGTTACTACCTCATAGGTCAACCAGAGTACAGTCCGCACCAGAGTGACACGGCAATCCTGTTCTGGAAGTCATGTTACTAGACCATGACGAACCTACGAACAATGAGGAAGCGATGATAAGCCCAAATTCCACGAAATGGCTTGAGGCCATAAAATCTGAGATGGGATCCATGTATGAGAACAAAGTATGGACTTTGATTGACTTGCCCGATGATCGCTGAGCCATTGAGAATAAATGGATCTTCAAGAGGAAGACGGACGCTGATAGTAGTGTTAATATCTACAAATCTTGAATTGTCGCAAAAAGTTTTTGACAAGTTCAAGGTGTTGACTACGATAAGATTTTCTCACTCATAGCGATGCTTAAGTCTGTCTGAATCATGTTAGCAATTGCCACATTTTATGAAATCTAGAAAATGGATGTCAAAACTACATTCCTCAATGGATTTCTTAAAGAAGAGTTGTATGTGATGCAACAAGAAGGTTTTTTCAATCCTAAAGGTGCTAACAAAGTGTGCAAGCTCCAGCGATCCATCTATGGACTGGTGCAAGCATCTCAGAGCTGGAATATACGCTTTGATAAGGTGATCAAAGCATATGGTTTTATACAGACTTTTGGTAAAGCCTGTATTTACAAGAAAGTGAGTGGGAGCACTACAACCTTGCTGATAAGTATATGTGAATGACATATTGTTGATCAGAAATGATGTAGAATTTTCTGGAAAGCATAAAGGAGTGTTTGAAAGGAGTTTTTCAAAGAAAGACCTCGGTGAAGCTTCTTACATATTGATCATCAAGATCTATAGATATAGATCAAGACGCTTGATAAGTTTTTTTAATGAGTACATACCTTGACAAGTTTATGAAGTAGTTCAAAATGGAACAGTCAAAGAAGGAGTTCTTGCCTGTGTTGCAAGGTGTGAAGTTGAGTAAAGACTCAAAACCCGACACAACAGAAAATAGAAAGAGAATGAAAAGTCATTCCCTATGCCTCAGTCATAGGTTCTATAAAATACGCTATGTTGTGTACCAGACTTACGATGTACCTCGCCATGAGTTTGGCAAGAGGGTACAATAGTGATCCAGAGTGGATCACTGGACAACAGTCAAAATTATCCTTAGTGGAATAAGGACATGTTTCTCGGTTATGGAGGTGACACTGATCCGGATGACTCTAAGTCTCAATCTGGATACATATTGAAAGTGGGAGCAATTAGCTAGAGTAGTTCCATGCAGAGCATTCTAGACATAGAAAATTTGCAAAATGCATACGGCTCTGAATGTGGCAGACCCGTTGACCAAACTTCTCTCACAAGCAAAACATGATGACACCTTAGTACTCTTTGGGTGTTAATCACATAGCAATGTGAACTTGATTATTGACTCTAGTAAACCCTTTGGGTGTTAGTCACATGGAGATGTGAACTAATCACATAAAGATGTGAACTATTGGTGTTAAATCACATGACGATGTGAACTAGATTATTCACTCTAGTGCAAGTGGGAGACTGAAGGAAATATGCCCTAAAGGCAATAATAAAGTTGTTATTTATATTTCCTTATATCATGATAAATGTTTATTATTCAAGCTAGAATTGTATTAACCCGAAACATAGTACATGTGTGAATACATAGACAAAACAGAGTGTCCCTAGTATGCCTCTACTTGACTAGCTCATTAATCAAAGATGGTTAAGTTTCCTGACCATAGACATGTGTTGTTATTTGATGAACGGGATCACATCATTAGGAGAATGATGTGATGGACAAGACCCATTCGTTAGCTTAGCATAATGATCATTTAGTTTTATTGCTATTGCTTTCTTCATGACTTGTACATGTTCCTCTGACTATGAGATTATGCAACTCCCGAATACCGGAGGAACACCTTGCGTTCTATAAAACGTCACAACATAACTGGGTGATTATAAAGATGCTCTATAGGTGTCTCCGAAGGTATTTGTTGAGTTGGCATAGATCGAGAATAGGATTCGTCACTCCGTGTATCGAAGAGGTATCTGTGGGCCCTCTCGGTAATGCACATCACTATAAGCCTTGCAAGCAATGTGACTAATGTGTTAGTTACGGGATGATGCATTACGGAACGAGTAAAGAGACTTGCCAGTAACGAGATTGAACTAGGTATGAAGATACAGACGATCGAATCTCGGGCAAGTAACATACCGATGACAAAGGGAATAACGTATGTTGTTATGCGGTTTGACCGATAAAGATCTTCGTAGAATATGTAGGAACCAATATGAGCATCCAGGTTCTGCTATTGGTTATTGACTGGAGATGTGTCTCAGTCATGTCTACATAGTTCTCGAACCAGTAGGGTCCGCACGCTTAACAATCGATGATGATTTTTATTATGAGTTATGTGTTTTGGTGACCGAAGTTTGTTCGGAGTCCCGAATGAGATCACGGACATGACGAGGAGTCTCGTAATGGTCGAGAGGTAAAGATTGATATATTGGAAGGTAGTATTCAGACACCGGAAGGGTTCTGGAGTGTATCGGGTACATACCGGAGTACCGGAGGGGTTACCGGAACCCCCCGGGGAAAGATATGGGCCATAGAGGGAGGCTAACCAGCCCACAAGGGGCTGGTGCACCCCCCACAAGGGAGCAGGCCGAATTGCATTAGGGAAGGGGGCGGCGCCCCCCTTTCCTTCTCCCTCTCCTTTCCCCCTTTCCCCCTCCGGAAGGAGGAAAAGGGGGGGCGAATCCTACTAGGACTGGAGTCCTAGTAGTGTTGGGGAACGTAGTAATTTCAAAAATTTCCTACGCACACACAAGATCATGGTGATGGTATAGCAACGAGAGGGGAGAGTGTTCGTCCACGTACCCTCGTAGACCGTAAGCGGAAGCGTTAGCACAACACGGTTGATGTAGTCGTACGTCTTCACGATCCGACCGATCCAAGCACCGAACGTACGGGGCCTCCGAGATCAGCACACGTTCAGCTCGATGACAATCTCCGTGCTCCGATCCAGCAAAGCTTCGGAGATGAGTTCCGTTAGCACGACGGCGTGGTGACGATGATGATGCTCTACCGACGCAGGGCTTCGCCTAAACTCCGCGACGATATGACCGATGTGGAATATGGTGGAAGGGGGCACCGCACACGGCTAAGGAACGATCCCTAGATCAACTTGTGTGTCTATGGGGTGCCCCTTGCCCCCGTATATAAAGGAGTGGAGGAGGGGAGGGCCGACCCTCTCTATGGCGCGCCCTAGGGGAGTCCTACTCCCACCGGGAGTAGGATTCCCCCTTTCCTAGTCCAACTAGGAGCCCTTCCAAGTAGTAGGAGTAGGAGACAAGGAAGGGGAAGAGAGAAGGGAAGGAAGGAGGGGGTGCGGCCCCTCCCCCTAGTCCAATTCGGACTAGGCCATGGGGGGGGGGGGGGCGCGCGGCTTGCCCTAGGCAGCCCCTCTCTCTTTCCCGTATGGCCCAATAAGGCCCAATACTTCTCCCTGGCAAATTCCCGTAACTCTCCGGTACTCCGATAAATACCCGAATCACTCGGAACCTTTCCGAACTCCGAATATAGTCGTCCAATATATCGATCTTTACATCTCGACCATTTCGAGACTCCTCGTCATGTCCCCGATCTCATCCGGGACACCGAACTCCTTCGGTACATCAAAACACATAAACTCATAATATAACTGTCATCGTAACGTTAAGCGTGCGGACCCTACGGGTTCGAGAACTATGTAGACATGACCTAGAACTATTCTTGGTCAATAACCAATAGCGGAACCTGGATACCCATATTGGCTCCTACATATTCTACGAAGATCTTTATCGGTCAAACCGCATAACAACATACGTTGTTCCCTTTGTCATCGCTATGTTACTTGCCCGAGATTCGATCGTCGGTATCCAATACCTAGTTCAATCTCGTTACCGGCAAGTCTGTTTACTCGTTACGTAATGCATCATCCTGCAACTAACTCATTAGTCACATTGCTTGCAAGGCTTATAGTGATGTGCATTACCGAGAGGGCCCAGAGATACCTCTCCGACAATCGGAGTGACAAAACCTAATCTCGAAATATGCCAACCCAACATGTATCTTTGGAGACACCTGTAGTACTCCTTTATAATCACCCAGTTACGTTGTGGCATTTGGTAGCACCCAAAGTGTTCCTCCGGTAAATGGGAGTTGCATAATCTCATAGTTACAGGAACATGTATAAGTCGTGAAGAAAGCAATAGCAACATACTAAACGATCAAGTGCTAGGCTAACGGAATGGGTCATGTCAATCACATCATTCTCCTAATGATGTGATCCCGTTAATCAAATGACAACTCATGTCTATGGCTAGGAAACTTAACCATCTTTGATTCAACGAGCTAGTGAAGTAGAGGCATACTAGTGACACTATGTTTGTCTATGTATTCACACATGTATTATGTTTCCGGTTAATACAATTCTAGCATGAATAATAAACATTTATCATGAAATAAGGAAATAAATAATAACTTTATTATTGCCTCTAGGGCATATTTCCTTCAGTCTCCCACTTGCACTAGAGTCAATAATCTAGTTCACATCACCATGTGATTTAACACCAATATTCATGTCTGTATATGATTAACACCCATAGTTCACATCGTCATGTGACTAACACCCAAAGGGTTTACTAGAGTCAATAATCTAGTTCACATCGCTATGTGATTAACACCCAAAGAGTAGTAAGGTGTGATCATGTTTTGCTCGTGAGAGAAGCTTAGTCAACGGGTCTGTCATATTCAAAGCCGTATGTATTTTGCAAATATTCTATGTCTACAATGATCTGCACGGAGCTACTCTAGCTAATTGCTCCCACTTTCAATATGTATCCAGATTAAGACTTAGAGTCATCTGGATCAGTGCCAAAACTTGTATCAATGTAACCTTTTACGACGAACCTTTTGTCACCTCCATAATTGAGAAACATATCCTTATTCCAATTAGGATAATTTTGACCAATGTCCAGTGATCTTACTCCTAGATCACTATTGTACTCCCTTGCCAAACCAGAGCAAGGTATACAATAGGTCTGGTTCAAAGCATAGCATACTTTATAGAACCTATGACTGAGGCATAGGGAATGACTTTTCATTCTCTTTCTATTTTCTGCCATGGTCGGGTCTTGAGTCTTACTCAACTTCACACCTTTGCATCACAGGCAAGAACTCCTTCTTTAATTGTTCTATTTTGAACTATTTGACAATTTATCAAGGTATGTATTCATTGAAAAATCTTATCAAGTGTCTTGATCTATCTATATAGATCTTGATGCTCAATGTGTAAGCAGCTTCACCGAGGTCTTGCTTTGAAAAACTCCTTTCAAAACACTCCTTTATGCTTTGTAGAATAATTCTACATTATTTTCGATCAACAATATGTCATTCACATATACTTATCAGAAATGTTGTAGTGCTCCCACTCACTTTCTTGTAAATACAGGCTTCTCCAAAAGTCTGTATAAAATCATATGCTTTGATCAACTCATCAAAGCGTATATTCCAACTCCGAGATGCTTGCACTAGTCCATAGATGGATCGCTGGAGCTTGCACACTTTGTTAGCATCTTTAGGATTGACAAAACCTTCTGGTTGCATCATATATAACTCTTCTTTAATAAATCCATTAAAGAATGCAGTTTTGACATCCTTTTGCCAGATTTCATAAAATGTGGCAATTGCTAACATGATTTGGACAGACTTTAAGCATCGATGCGAGTGAGAAAAAACTCATCGTAGTCAACATCTTGAACTTTGTCAAAAACCTTTTTCGACAAATCTAGCTTTGTAGATAGTAACACTACTATCAACGTTCGTCTTCCTCTTGAAGATCCATTTATTTTCTATGGCTTGCCGATCATCGGGCAAGTCAATCAAAGTCCACACTTTGGTCTCATATATGGATCCCATCTCAGATTTCATGGCCTCAAACCATTTCGCGGAATCTGGGCTCATCATCGCTTCCTCATAGTTCATAGGTTCATCATGGTCTAGTAACATGACTTCCAGGACAGGATTACCGTACCACTCTGGTGCGGACTGTACTTTGGAAGACCTACGAGGTTTTGTAGTAACTTGATCTGAAGTTTCATGATCATCATCATTAGCTTCCTCACTAATTGGTGTAGGAATCACTGGAACTGATTTCTGTGATGAACTACTTTCCAATTCGGGAGAAGGTACAAATTACCTTATCAAGCTCTACTTTCCTCCCACTCACTTCTTTCGAGAGAAACTCCTTCTCTAGAAAGGATCCATTCTTAGCAACGAATGTTTTGCCTTCGGATCTGTGATAGACGGTGTACCCAACAGTTTCCTTTGGGTATTCTATGAAGACGCACTTCTCCGATTTGGGTTCGAGCTTATCAAGTTGAAAACCTTTTTCATATAAGCATCGCAACTCCAAACTTTAAGAAACGACAGCTTAGGTTTACTGCTAAACCATAGTTCATACGGTGTTGTCTCAACGGATTTAGATGGTGCCCTATTAAACGTGAATGCAGCTGTCTCTAATGCATAACCCCAAAATTATAGTGGTAAACGGATAAGAGATATCATAGATCGCACCATATCTTAGTAAAGTATGATTACGACGTTCGGACACACCATTACATTGTGGTGTTCCAGGTGGCGTGAGTTTGTGAAACTATTCCACATTGTTTTAATTAAAGACCAAACTCGTAACTCAAATATTCATCTCCATGATCAGATTGCAGAAACTTTATTTTCTTGTTACGATGATTTTCCACTTCACTCTAAAATTCTTTGAACCTTTCAACTATTTCAGACTTATGTTTCATCAAGTAGATATACCCATATCTGCTCAAATCATCTTGTGAAGGTCAGAAAATAACGATACTTGCCACGAGCCTTCATACTCATTGGTCTACATACATCAGTATGTATTATTTCCAACAAGTCAGTAGCTCGTTCCATTGTTCCGAAGAACGGAGTTTTAGTCATCTTGCCCAAAAGGCACGGTTCGCAAGCATCAAATGATTCATAACCAAGTGATTCCGAAAATCCATCTTTATGGAGTTTCTTCATGCGCTTTACACCGATATGACCCAAACGGCAGTGCCACAAATAAGTTGCACTATCATTATTAACTTTGCATCTTTTGGCATCAATATTATGAATATGTGTATCACTACGATCGAGATCCAACAAACTATTTTCATTGGGTGTATGACCATCGAAGGTCTTATTCATGTAAACAGAACAACAATTATTCTCTGACTTTAAATGAATAACCGTATTGCAATAAACATGATCAAATCATATTCACGCTCAACGCAAACGCCAAATAACATTTATTTAGGTTTAACACTAATCCCGAAAGTATAGGGAGTGTGCGATGATGATCATATCAATCTTGGAAGTACTTCCAACACTCATCGTCACTTCCCCTTCAACTAGTCTCTGTTTATTCTGTAACTCCTGTTTTGAGTTACTAATCTTAGCAACCGAACAAGTATCAAATACTCAGGGGCTACTATAAACACTAGTAAGGTACACATCAATAACCTGTATATCAAATATACCCTTGTTCACTTTGCCATCCTTCTTATCCACCAAATATTCAGGGTATTTCCGTTTCCAGTGACCATTTCCTTTGCAGTGTAAGCACTCAGTTTCAGGCTTTGGTTCAGCTTTGGGCTTCTTCGTGGGAGTGACAACTTGCTTGTCATTCCACTTGAAGTTCCCTTTCTTTTCCTTTGCCCTTTTCTTGAAACTAGTGATCTTGTCAATCATCAACACTTGATGCTTTTTCTTGATTTCTACCTTCGTCGATTTCTACATCACGAAGAGCTCGGGAATCGTTTTCGTCATCCCTTGCATACTATAGTTCACCACGAAGTTCTAGTAACTTAGTGATGGTGACTAGAGAATTCTGTCAATCACTATTTTATCTGGAAGATTAACTCCCACTTGATTCAAGCGATTGAAGTACCCAGACAATCTGAGCACATGTTCACTAGTTGAGCGATTCTCCTCCATCTTTTAGCTATAGAACTTGTTGGAGACTTCGTATCTCTCAACTCGGGTATTTTCTTAAAATATTAACTTCAACTCCTAGAACATCTCATATGGTCCATGACGTTCAAAACGTCTTTGAAGTCCCGATTCTAAGCCGTTAAGCATGGTGCACTAAACTATCAAGTAGTCATCATATTGAGCTAGCCAAACGTTCATAACGTCTGTATCTGCTCCTGCAATAGGTCTGTCACCTAGCGGTGCATTAAGGACATAATTCTTCTGTGCAGCAATGAGGATAAACCTCAGATCACGGATCCAATCCGTATCATTGCTACTAACATTTTTCAACACAATTTTCTCTAGGAACATATCAAAATAAACATATGAAAGCAACAATGCAAGCTATTGATTTACAACATAATTTGCAAAATACTACCTGGACTAAGTTCATGATAAATTTAAGTTCAATTAATCATATTACTTAAGAACTCCCACTTAGACAGACATCTCTCTAGTCATCTAAGTGATCACGTGATCCAAATCAACTAAACCATGTCCGATCATCACGTGAGATGGAGTAGTTTCAATGGTGAACATCACTATGTTGATCATATCTACTATATGATTCACGTTCGACCTTTCGGTCTCCGTGTTCCGAGGCCATATCTGTATATGCTAGGCTCGTCAAGTTTAACCTGAGTATTCCGCGTGTGCAACTGTTTTGCACCCGTTGTATTTGAACGTAGAGCCTATCACACCCGATCATCACATGGTGTCTCAGCACGAAGAACTTTCGCAACGGTGCATACTCAGGGAGAACACTTCTTGATAATTAGTGAGAGATCATCTTAAAATGCTACCGTCAAACAAAACAGAATAAGATGTATAACAGATAAACATCATATGCAATCAAAATATGTAACATGATATGGCCATGATCATCTTGCGCCTTTGATCTCCATCTCCAAAGTACTGTCATGATCTCTATCGTCACCGGCACGACACCATGATCTTCATCATCTTGATCTATATCAATGTGTCGTCACATGGTCGTCTCGCCAACTATTGCTCTTGCAAATATTGCTATCGCATAACGATAAAGTAGAGCAATTATTTGGCACTTGCATATTATGCAACAAAGAGACAACCATAGGGCTTCTGCCAGTTGCCGATAACTTCAACAAAACATGATCATCTCATACAACAACTTATATCTCATCACGTCTTGACCATATCACATCACAACATGCCTTGCAAAAACAAGTTAGACGTCCTCTACTTTGTTGTTGCAAGTTTTACGTGGCTGCTACGGGCTGAGCAAGAACCGTTCTTACCTACACATCAAAACCACAATGATAGTTCGTCAAGTTGGTGTTGTTTTAACATTCACAAGGACCGGGCGTAGCCACACTCGGTTCAACTAAAGTTGGAGAAACAGACACCCGCTAGTCACCTGTGTGCAAAGCACGGCGGTAAAACCAGTCTCGCGTAAGCGTACACGTAATGTCGGTCCGGGCCGCTTCATCCAACAATACCGCTGAACCAAAGTATGACATGCTGGTAAGCGGTATGACTTGTATCGCCCACAACTCACTTGTGTTCTACTCGTGCATATAACATCAACTCATAAAACCTAGACTCGGATGCCACTGTTGGGGAACGTAGTAATTTCAAAAATTTCCTACGCACACACAAGATCATGGTGATGGTATAGCAACGAGAGGGGAGAGTGTTCGTCCACGTACCCTCGTAGACCGTAAGCGGAAGCGTTAGCACAACGCGGTTGATGTAGTCGTACGTCTTCACGATCCGACCGATCCAAGCACCGAACGTACGGGGCCTCCGAGTTCAGCACACGTTCAGCTCGATGACGATCTCCGTGCTCCGATCCAACAAAGCTTCGGAGATGAGTTCCGTCAGCATGACGGCGTGGTGACGATGATGATGCTCTACCGACGCAGGGCTTCGCCTAAACTCCGCGACGATATGACCGAGGTGGAATATGGTGGAAGGGGGCACCGCACACGGCTAAGGAACGATCCGTAGATCAACTTGTGTGTTTATGGGGTGCCCCCTGCCCCCGTATATAAAGGAGTGGATGAGGGGAGGGCCGGCCCTCTCTATGGCGCGCCCTAGGGGAGTCCTACTCCCACCGGGAGTAGGATTCCCCCTTTCCTAGTCCAACAAGGAGCCCTTCCAAGTAGTAGGAGTAGGAGACACGGAAGGGGAAGAGAGAAGGGAAGGAAGGAGGGGGTGCGGCCCCTCCCCCTAGTCCAATTCGGACTAGGCCATGGGGGGGGGGGCGGTTTGCCCTAGGCAGCCCCTCTCTCTTTCCCGTATGGCCCAATAAGGCCCAATACTTCTCCCTAGCGAATTCCCGTAACTCTTCGGTACTCCGATAAATACCCGAATCACTCGGAACCTTTCCGAACTCCGAATATAGTCGTCCAATATATCGATCTTTACGTCTCGACCATTTCGAGACTCCTCGTCATGTCCCCGATCTCACCCGGGACTCCGAACTCCTTCGGTACATCAAAACACATAAACTCATAATATAACTGTCATCGTAACGTTAAGCGTGCGGACCCTACGGGTTCGAGAACTATGTAGACATGACCTAAAACTATTCTTGGTCAATAACCAATAGCGGAACCTGGATGCCCATATTGGCTCCTACATATTCTACGAAGATCTTTATCGGTCAAACCGCATAACAACATACGTTGTTCCCTTTGTCATCGCTATGTTACTTGCCCGAGATTCGATCGTCGGTATCCAATACCTAGTTCAATCTCGTTACCGGCAAGTCTGTTTACTCGTTACGTAATGCATCATCCTGCAACTAACTCATTAGTCACATTGCTTGCAAGGCTTATAGTGATGTGCATTACCGAGAGGGCCCAGAGATACCTCTCCGACAATCGGAGTGACAAAACCTAATCTCGAAATATGCCAACCCAACATGTACCTTTGGAGACACCTGTAGTACTCCTTTATAATCACCCAGTTACGTTGTGGCATTTGGTAGCACCCAAAGTGTTCCTCCGGTAAATGGGAGTTGCATAATCTCATAGTTACAGGAACATGTATAAGTCGTGAAGAAAGCAATAGCAACATACTAAACGATCAAGTGCTAGGCTAACGGAATGGGTCATGTCAATCACATCATTCTCCTAATGATGTGATCCCGTTAATCAAATGACAACTCATGTCTATGGCTAGGAAACTTAACCATCTTTGATTCAACGAGCTAGTGAAGTAGAGGCATACTAGTGACACTATGTTTGTCTATGTATTGACACATGTATTATGTTTCCGGTTAATACAATTCTAGCATGAATAATAAACATTTATCATGAAATAATGAAATAAATAATAACTTTATTATTGCCTCTAGGGCATATTTCCTTCAAGTAGGACTCCCCTCTCCCTGGTGCGCCCCTTGGTGGCCGGCCTCCTCCTCCCCTCCTTTATATACGGGGGAAGGGGGCACCCCAAAGCACAACAGTTGTTTTTTAGCCGTGTGCGGTGCCCCCTTCCACAGTTTACCACCTCGGTCATATTGTCGTAGTGCTTTGGCGAAGCCCTGCGCAGATCACATCACCAACACCGTCGCCACACCGTCGTGCTGACGGAACTCTCCCTCGACCCTCTACTGGATCAAGAAGCTCGAGGGACGTCATCGTGCTGAACGTCTGCTGAACACGGAGGTGTCGTACGTTCGATACTTGGATCAGTTGGATCGTGAAGACGTTCGACTACATCAACCGCGTTACTAAACGCTTCCGCCTTCGGTTTACGAGGGTACGTGAACACACTCTCCCGTCTCGTTGCTATGCTTCTCCTAGATAGATCTTGCGTGATCGTAGGAATTTTTTTGAATTACTACGTTCCCCAACAATGTTGAAGATGGACGAGCAGGCCAAAGCGTGGTACCTGGCGGAGCGTGGCCTCATCTTAAATCAGATGCCCGGGCCAGAGACCACCCCTACGCCCACGCCGATACAGACGCCCAGCCCGAGCGACGAAGCGGTGCTGACGCCGACCACCAGCCCGAGTGTAGAAGCCGCACCGACGCCCAGCACGCCTGCGTCTACGACGACCCCGGCTAGTCCCACCGAGGAGCCCGCCGTTTGATGCATCCCGTATCTATAATTCCTTCCTTTTGATCGCCGAACTATCGGGCATGTTTTGATCGCCGAACTGTGGCATGATGATTGCCGACTTGTGGCATGGTGATCGCCGAACTTGAGGCGCTTTTGGCAGCATGAAAGCCAAGTTTGGTAAAAAAACGGGCGTCTTCGGGCCGAGACCTGGGGCGCGACTAGAAACTCGATCGCCCCAGAGCGAAAAACCCACCGGCTCAAACGCGAAAACACATTCGCCGGGTGCGCTGGAGCCGAACGAGTGGAGATGCTCTAAGTTACTTGCTCGCCAAGTCTACTGCTCCTGCTCTCAGGGCCGTGGCCAGCCGCGTTGTCGCCGTGTCCGTCAAGGAGTTCCACCTCTCTCTCTCCCTCCCTCCCCCGTTTTGTCCGTGCGGAGATCTAACGAGCACTCAGGGCCGGCCCTGAGGAGGGGGGGGCAGGGGGCGGCCGCCCCGGGCCCCCAAAGTCCAGGGGGTCCCACCAGGGGTATTTTACTACCTAGGCTATAGCCTATGGGCCCTTCCGCCGTTGGTGAGAAACAAGTCAAAGGGCTGGGCTTCAGGATGAGAAACAAGCAGCAGCATGCACGCCGCACGCAGCGATTCCTTGATTCACGAAAGCACAGGAAAGAGAGCAATCGATCTAATCTGACGACCCCTTCCTATTCCATATTTCTATCATGCAGTGATTCCAGCCTTCAGGCCGCCGACGCCGTACTGTCGCCTCCTCCTAATTTCCGTCCTAATCAAGTTCGCCGCCGCCGCCGTACTGTCTGCTAATTTCCTTCCTAATACAGTTCGCCGCCGCCACAACCGATTTCAATTCCTGGGGCCTCCATCATCTGATCAACAAGCCGCACTTTGTTTGTTCTCCGTCTGACCATCTCCAGAGTTTAGACTCTCTCGGCACCGAGGTATATCATATTTCTGTTCATTGGACGCCGTTCAACATTGATGCATTTTTTTCCAGCACTTTGTGTTATCATGTTGTCTAGAAAGTATGCATCAGATAGCGATAAAAGGCAAAGGAAAAAAATGTTGATAACTGGTACAATCACACATCCAAGATATTCAGAAATTTTTCAGTAGTGCTACCCGTGCTTCTACTGCTTCGATAAACTCAGATGATGAGTTGGAGATAGTGGCCAGATAGGAAGAACAACCAACTAATGGGAATTTGGAATATGATCAGCAAGAATAAAATGTCGATATTTTTAACAATGTAAGTGGCTCCAACAATGTAGGTAATTCATCGGATGCACACACACAGTCGGCTAGTGTTCAAGAACAACTTGTTTATACTTCTGACATTTTCATCGTAAGTTTTCCAAAGTTGAAATTATTGAAGAATTATCTAAGGTCAACAATGACCGAAGAAAGTTTTGATGGTTTGGCAACTTTATGCATTGAGAAGAAATTACTAAATGAGATTGACATCAACCACATCATAAGTGACATGCATCGAGAAGTTTTGATTGGTATGTATGAATTATTTTATATGCATACTGGTTTTGAATGCATTGGAGTGCTATTCATAATATTTTATATATATATATAGTCATTGTTACTGATAGGATGTCTATATTAAGGGCCCCAAGTTTTAGTCTCGCCCCGGGCCCCCAAAATTTCAGGACCGGCCCTGCAAGCACTAGTCTAATGAGAGTTAGCAAAATCGTTGTAGAAGTACCTTACAAACGCATAGTATTTATATTCAATAGGGATTTATTTATGGAACAATGTGGGCTTTGTTTGAAACAAACAATGTCACGATGGATGGAGAGTGACGTTTTGGCACACATGGGAGCGCGAGCTCCAGATTTTAAAAATATGTTTTGAACATATTTTAAAATGTCAAAAAATTTCAAACAAAAACTTGGCGCATGCATCTCGATATTGTACATGCTCACAAAGTCGTTTCGCGAAAAACCGACAACTTATGTGCCGCGTGTGAAACAGACAAAATCCGGTGTTAAAAAATGATTTTCAAAAGGCATCTTTTTGACATTTTTACACAAGCCACAAAAAGTGTCGGTTTTCTCCAAAACTTGACATGCACACATATAATGTCGAGATGTATGTGCCAAAATTTTGTTTAAATTTTTTCCACACTTTGAAATACTTTTTTCACGTGCAGGAGCGCACCGCTCCCAAGAGCACAAATGGATTTCTGCGATGGAGGTCCACGATAATTTTATTCATTGTAAATTTTCCATAGAGGACTTCTAAATTGTACTCTCTCCATTCCATAATATAAGAGCATTTTTAACACTAATATAGTGTCAAAAATGCTCTTATATTATGGGACAGACGAAGTAATAAACTTTTTGCAAGCTATTCTGACTAAAGAGAGCATGGGTTTCCGAAACAGAAATGTCGTACTTCTTCAGAATTGCACCTAAGCAGCACGCACCTACAGAGGTTGAGAAATGGGCAGGTGCAACAACAGACATAGTCAATTACTCTGTTAGAAGGACAAATCTACTGGTGATACTTTTTGGGGCAAAGAAACTAGTAGTTCTGTCTGGTGATACTTTTTGGGGCAAAGAAACTAGTAGTACCTGAATTCAAAAGCACACAAATACAAGGGCAAAGATAATCATCAGTTCAAGTGTGCATACCTCATAAAAGATACTTTTTACCTAGTTTACAACTAGAGTATTTCGTTGCCATGTCGAACAAGAGTGAAAAAGATAACATGCTAACACAAACATCATTCCTGATAAAATCCAGACAACACAAAGTAGAGTGAACACTTATAACCTTTAGACGAAAACGGCACAAGTAGGAGTTGCGCCAAGGTTTTGCTAATCACATATTAAAACCTTCAGACAGAAAACGGCCTCTAACTGGGAGCTGTCTCGCCAAGGTTTGCTTCTGCGCTTAATTCTTGCCTCGGCCACGCCTAGGAGGCACAACAGTCCACCCATCAGCATCAGGGGTAGGCTTGGAAGGTTTTGGCTGATCTATCACCATATCATCTGATCTAGCTGCTTCATCTTTCCCCATTGATGGCTCATCACCATCATCAGAGCTATCATCATCATCATCCTCCGGTACCATCTTCTCATGAGAAGAAAGAAAGTTAGCTACAGGGGCTTTCTGAGTCGAAGATACACGTAAAAATAAAAACAATCAATTTAAACTTTAAAGTTATGCAGTGCAACGTTGTAATGACTGAGGACCACTTCAGATAACTGTAGACACATGGTTACTCAACATATAAGTATGTCTCCAAATAACAATGACCGGTTCTGATTAGAAAACGAGGTTAAGATCCACATGTTAAGAGCAAAAACACAATCAATCTAGCATTTTGCAATTAACCCCGACAAAGCAACAATCAAGCATATAAAAAGGACCACATCTTGAAGAATTAATAATTGAACAAATTATCAAACAGATCTTGGAAGTGAACTGTCAGGCTGTGTTTGGATGTAGATATTAAGACCTGGAATTAGACACTGGCGTTGTGCAGAACCGAATATCCAGAATTCTAGGAGTTGGGTAGGCCTAGCTAGTCAGCCTGTGTATTCAGGTTAAATATTGAGGTGCTGAACTTTTGCCTCCGCAGCCCGTTCCCGAATCTCTTGGGTTAGAGCTCGACAGTTGCGTGCATTTGGGCCGAATTGTTTTTCTCTACTCTCCTCACTTGTCTGTCTCTCGCTCGTCCAACCCTTCCTCCCGTCCCAAAGAAACAGGAGAGGCGACGCACCAAGTAAACCTCCGCCCACAGGCTCATCCTGCTCCACCTCCGGAGCGCCTCCGCTCGACTACCCTGTCTCCATCCAACCTCTCCCTCTTCCTCTCGCCAGCTAACCGTTTCTGCTCTCCGATGTCCGGCACAAGTACACCACCACCTGGCATTGTGGTGGTTGCAGGAGCCGGTACTGTCCTCTTCGTTCCTCTAGGCAGGCTTGGTCCGTCTAGTTCTAGTGATTGATACAGCTCTTTTACAAATTTTAGATCCTGATGTGATGCCGCTCCTGGATGCACACGTTTCCACACCTACATTAGTGCTTAATGTCCTTTCATGGCTAGAAGTGGACAACTAGTTCGTGTGTGGCTTTAGGCTAGCTGTTGAGTGCATATTATGCTATTGGTCCTAGTTCGATTCTGACCTTTGTGCTTTGTGGTGCCAATCTCAGAGACCAAGACATGGTGTGGTGTTTAGTATGATGTGAATTACTCAGATATTCAGGTGACAATCAATACATAATTTTGTGATGTGTATTCGTCGAGTCATTTTGATATTTATCGAAACCAAATCATATATCATTTCTTCAAAACCGTATTTACCGAACTATTGCGTACAATTTTTCCAATTTTCCATGTTTTTTGGAAGTTACGAGATGACATGGTAATTTTACATAACATTTGTTCGTTCTTTTTATTTTTATTATGTGATATATAATTATACAAATGAGGGCAGGCCTGGCGCAGTGGTGAAGTCCTCCCCACTTGTGCCAAGAGGTCCATGGTTCGAACCAGCCTCTCTGCATTGCACTTTGCAGGGGTAAGACTAGGTTCCTATAATCCCTCCCCAGACCCCACCTTGTGTGGGAGCTTCTATGCACTGGGTCTGTCCTTTATATATAATTATACAAATATGTTCAGATGTTAAATGGAAAACATTTTTATACATGCATAAAACATTATAATGATCATTGTCTCGTACAATTGCATTTCCCCATTTTGACCATCCAAACAACATTTGGCATTAGACGTCAATATCAAGTCTGGGTTCTTAATACCTAAACATCCAAATAGAAATATTGGTATTCAATCTCAACATCAATATCAATATCCTCTGATATTGACACTCAAGTCTATGCAATGCCTAGCCTGTGAATGTCTGCATCCAAACGGAGCTTGAGAGAATACTATTGATTCTAGGTTGCAACACGACTGAGCTCATATGTGAGAAGATAAGCAACACAAATTATGCATGCTAAAACTAAACTTGAAATACCTGTCTACTTTGGGAAACAGCATTTCCTTGAGGACGTGTATTCCTTAATTTCTCAACCGATGAAAAGTTGTTTTCCAGGCATTCTTCATGCATTATCAAAAATTGTTCAGCAACCTGTTTGCCATAAAAACTTTGAATTAATAAACATACATTGCACCGTTTACGAGCAAACCAAATACAGCTTTACACAAATGACAGAAGAAGTACATTCCAACTTGATTATGGTTAAGAAGCTTCAGGTTTTCTGCTGGATAAGCTAGAGATAAAAATGGGGAAGATGGAAATGGGGAGGGTTGACCCATTGACCCGGTGAACATTTAAAATAGTGGAAGAAGGGCCACAGTAGCGACCCTTAAATACAATAGGGGAACTGGGCCAAGCAGCTAAAACCCTAAAGGTTGGTCAGAGCAAGTCAACCCTTTCAGTTACACCAACAAGTACTTAATCAGATATTCATTACTTCGACATAGTTCAGGACCTATAGCTGTGCTAAACATGGCACAAGGAAAAATAATTACCTCCCCAATGCTACCATCCGCAAAGTTAGAATTGAGGGATTTATATATGTTGTCAAACATCATATCCTCCAAGTCCTCATAATAATATGGGCCTAAATAAAACCAATGAATATTAGATGCAGAAGGAGCATGCATAAAAAGAGTGAAACTAACAAAAAATATTAATCAAACCAACAAACATACAGCAGAAACACGTAAGGCATGCCAACATCACATTTTGCACCTACGGTACAGATGAAATTACCCGACTTTCTAAAATAAAAGGAGAATGCAACATATATTGGAGTTCTCTTTCAATATAAACTGATTCTCACCTAAGATGAAGTGCAAAAATAAATAGAATGATGTGTGATCAAGCTATGTGGTTGAAAACAAAAAATCAACATAAGTAAATGATGAGCAAAATACAGAAGCTCAAATTTTGAAATACAGACCATTACGAAATTCCACACTAGACTTTTTACCTATTGGACAACATGGCTCCAATATATCGTACCTAATTGAATTGTTTCGTCCAATACTTTGGAGTTGTGAAATTCTGAACCCAAACTGGCACAGAACCAAGCAACGTAAATCCTCTATAGAACTATCCGAATCGAACAGCGCCTACAGATCGAAGGAGCCATCTTCCTATCAGCGAGTTCAGCGAGTTCAGCCCCGAAACCCCGACAAGAGGAACATCGCGAGGCTGGAGAGGATGGACGCGGCGAGCTGGTCGGCCTTGGCGCGGGAGTCGGGGCCGCCCCACTTGTTCTCCACAGCCATCTGCAGCGCCGTCCACCGCCCGAACACCAGCCCGATGCCCTCCTGGAGCGCTGCAGCCGCCTGGGGCGAGAGCGATCCGCCGCCGCTAGTGGATGTCGACATGGTGCTGCGAGAGTTCTAGGGAGGCGGCTAGGGTTTTGACCTTTTGGTGTTCTCTAGTAACAGAATTGATGGTGGTTGTGGACAAGGAGAGAACCGAAGAGGATCTTCCGGCCGGCGGTTGCTGGAGGGCGGCGTTGCGCGTGGCGGTGGCTGTGTAGGGTTTGGGGCGGCGAAATATCTACTAGGTAGAGCTTTTATTCATCAAAATCCACAAGGTGTGGAATACAAATCGGGTTATGGGGTTGGCCCAACCATATATGGCGCCTGGGACCAGAGAAAGAGAATGCTTGGCTAGTCTATCTGCTTCTAGATTATTCGCACGACTTTCGGAAACAAAATTACAGCGAAAAGAAACTTGTTGTAGTCTGATCTCCTTGATTATAGCACCATAAGCTCCCAGACTTTCATTATGGATGGCATTAACCACTTGCTTTGCATCCGACGCGATCACGAATTGGTCTAAGTGAAGGTCTGCTGCGAGCGCCATTCCTTCCCGACATGCTATAGCTTCTAGCGTTGCCGGACCACCCACTCCGCGGATAACCAATGCCGAACTCCGGAGGAAAGCACATGTACTGTCCCTGCATACTACGGCCGCTGTTCCTCGACTTCTCTTCGGCATCCAACATAACATGAATCTTGGCGTATCCCATTGGAGGTGCTTTTGGTCTCCTGTTTTGCGATGGCACCCTTGGCTCTATCCTCACCGGCTCCTGCTTCCCGCCAATAGCCTTGAGCTCATCATATATCTGTCCGCAAAAGTGATGATTGCATGTGGACTCTGAAAAATTCTTTCGTGAATGGCTTTACGTCTTGCTGCCCATATAGCCCAAAGTGTAACTGAGAGCCTCACGAATTATGCATGTGATAACAGATCCATAAGTGTGAAAAGCCAATGTTTCACCTTCGGTTCTGTTGTAGTTGCCAGCTTCTGCGTCAATTCCTCATCTATGAGCGACCAAGTGCAGCGGGACATGGTACACTCCAGGAGGGAGTGCCTCCAAGAATCTGGGGCTCCACACATGTCGCATAGATTAGAGTCTGCCATATGTCTTCGGGCTCGGACATCATTAGTTGGAATCGAGTGTTTTGATAGTCTCCATAAGAACATCATCACCTTCCCAGACACTTGTATCTTCCATAAACTCTTCCAGGATCTTTCCTCCCCCGCCATGCTCGATGAACCCGACCTGTTCTCGAGCCATACTTCTCTTCTTGACCTAGTTGCAACCAGCATGTGATAGGCCGATCGGACTAAAAAGAGCCCATTCTTTTCATAGTGCCAACTCCAAAAATTTGGTATATTACGCGTGCATAGAGGAAAACCTAGGATCACTTGAGCATCCATCGGCATGAACACGAACTCGATCTTCTGTCTATCCCAGCAAGCCGATGTACTGTCGATAAGTTTAGAAACCAGTTCCGGAGGGTTTTGAGTGATGCATCCATAAGGTTTCATCATCTCTTCTCTCGGTAGCCAATTCTCGTCCCAAATCTTTTTCGAATCTCCATTCCCAATGCACCTGACAAGACCAATCTTCAGGGTGTCATGACCCTCAATTATGGCTCTCCAGATTTGACTCAGGTGGTTTCCTAGTGAAACTTCCAATATTGAGCAGCTAGGGTAGTATATACTTTTCAGAATACGCACGCTCAGAGAGTCTGGGTCCTACAACAGTCTCCATGCCTGCTTAGCTAACATGGCCATGTTAAAAAGCTCAAAATCCTTAAAACCCAAGCCCCCCATACCTTTTGGTTGTGTCATGGTCTTCCAAGAGACCCAGTGGGGCTTTCGCTTTCCTTCCTTACTCCCCCACCAAAATTTCTGAATTAACATATTTAGGTGCTCACACAAGCCTTGTGGCAATTTAAAACAAGACATTGAGAAAACTGGAACTGCTTGAGCGACTGCTTTGACCAACACCTCCTTGCCTGCTGATGACATTGTATTCTCTATCCATCCTTGTACTTTGCTCCACAGCGGTCTTTGAGGTATTTAAAAGCACCATTTTTTTGAACTTCCAATGTCATATGGCATTCTAAATATTTTTCATTTAGGCTTTCATTGGGAACTTGCAACATCGTCTTAACTTCAAGCCGAGTACTATCGGGAACCCCCTTGCTGAAGTAGACTGAAGATTCGTTGTGGTTAATACACTGTATCGTTGCTTGACAGTACATATCCAATACCAGATTCACCTCGGTAGCACCCATACTATTTGCCTTGAAGACATTACAAGAAATATGTCAACTTGCGACCATCACTATTGGTCGCTAAAAGGTCATTGTTTTTCATTTGCGACCTTTTTGTGACCAAAAACAGATGGTCAAAAGCTGCCGGTCGTAAACTGAAATTCACGACCTTCTTTGTGATACGTAAAAGGTCGTTGATTCTTTGACCAAATTTTTGCCACTAGCAGCCTCCCAGGCCACGTAGGATCCAGCGTGGCAAGCTGACGTGGATAAGAATCAGCCCGGTCCAATTGGGTGTCTATATGGGCCGAGCCCATTAATTCAGCCTTTTAATATATTTTTTTTTGTTAATTTTCGCTAGCTACATGGGTCTGGCCCAATAATTTGGCCTTTTATATTCTAGAATGCAGCCTTTTATAGTCTACTGATTTTCTATTTTCAGCCATTTTATTTTGCAACGGGCCCCACTTATCATGCTTAGCTCAAAATTGGTCCCACACATTAGAAATTTCGAAATTTGTGAAATAACCATTATATCTTGGACCCACTTGTCAGGTTTCCATTTCACGGGTATTCAAATCACATACACAATCATTATTTTGAACAGACCAGAGAGCAAATGAAATTGGTCCAAAACAATACTACATTAATCTATTACAATCGTTACAATATATTACAACCCAGATATGCCTACTACTGCCTACAATTACAACACATAATATGCTACTCTTTGCTGATATGCTTCACAGCTTCGGACATGGATTCGCACTTCACCTGTGCAAAAAATAAGAATGGACATATAAGAATAAGAATAGGTACAGAACATCAAACAGTAGCCAATGAGGGATCCAATAACTTATAATCAAGAATTGGCAGCAAATGCCATGTACATAAATAGTATGACTAACACTAACCAGTATGCGTTCATGGAGTGACTAAAATGTTCTCACTAGCTAGGATTTTTTTGGTATATTGTCGGAGTAATGGGCCACGGGTAGCCTCACCCGAGTCCCTGGATTTGTCAAGACTTTGGGCCAACTTCGCCCCGCTGCGTCCCAAGATGACGCTCCGCCCTCCGGGGGCCGGCTATCTCGACGGCCGGCCACCAGAGGGCGGCCAACCACCAGCAGACGGCATCACGAGCAGCCGGCTCCAGTCAGCCGGCCTCCAGAGAGGACGACGTCGAGCAGGCGGCCACCTGGTGCCCTCAGAGTTTGTGCCCCCATTAAGAGGACAAGATGGGGCGTGGCTACAGTGAAGCTCCTCACCTCCGAATCTTGGGCTTGGCGTGGCCACAGTGCCCCGTACAGGCGGAGTTCTCCGCACGGTGTGGCACTATTGCCACTCCCCTTGACGTCACTCCGGGCAGGAAGAGCCCTGTTCCCCACGACGGCCTGTCAGTATGGCCCGCAGGCTGCGGGCCCTACCGGGCAGTCACGCCTCGGAAGATAGCGTATGCCGAACCAGTCAGATCAAGGGAAGGTCGGCCTCCAGCAGGCGGTCGTCCCTTCCCTCGAAGCAAGTGCACCATTAACCTAACAAGACCAGGTGTGGCTACAGTGACTTCCCACCAGGCGGCGGGACTGTAGCCACACTGAGCTGACCAAGCCCGCGTCATTAGCCGCACGGCTACCGTGAGCAGCCACCAACCAGACCCGCCAGTGGCGGGAGCGGCCTGTCAGCTTCGTACCAGACCAGCCGGCGGGGCCCACCAGGCGGCGGGCCCCAGTAGTCGGCGGAGAAGCCGGAGGCCGGAGACACTAACAGCCGGGCCCAGTAGCCTGCCAGATTACCATTGTACCCCTGGGGGGTACCTATATAAACCCCCCAGGGCACCCATGCAAAGGGTTCCCACCCCATTAGATCTAGCCAGTTCCCTAGGGAAGGAGAGAGCTAGCCTCGCCTTCTCCTACCTCTAGCATACAGCTCAAGGAGCACCTTTGTATCACTTGTGCCATAGTGATCATGCGGAGACCCCGCAGAGCAGGACTAGGGGTGTTATCTCCTAGGAGAGCCCCGAACCTGGGTAAAGTACGTCGGCGTTCGTGTCTACGCCTCATCCCGCTTCCAGGCACCGGTGACGTTCTACTCGCTCCCACCATGATAAGCCATCCTTTGGCATATGTCGCACCCAACCCCCGACATTTGGCGCCCACCGTGGGGCGAGGTGCACCGTCTCCCGGAGATCTGCTCTGGACGGGAACCTTGTTCCTTCCTGGTGAGCGAAGCCAGCCCAGCACGCCCGATGGCGTCAGCCTCGATGCCCTGCATGGCGCGGAGATCGCCTGCGCGGCGAGCTGCCTCGCCGACCTTGTTGGCGAGGTTCACCTCTCCGATGAGCTGGCCTCCGATGCGGGCACCGGCTACCCCAAGAGCCGTCGCGTCAGCCTCCTCGACCAGCTGCACGTCACCAGCGAGCCGGCTGTGGACCTGGAGTCTGTTGGCTCCACCGACCCGATGATCGTCGACTCCGACATGGCGTCGCTTGACGCATTCCCCACCAACATGGTGATCTACGACGAGCCGCCTCCTCGCGAGCACAGTGGCGGGAGCACAGTCACGGAGGTGCTCGTCATCAACAGTGGCAAGCGCTTGGCCGGAGACGCTCGAGACCCACTCGATGCGGCGCTGCGAGACCTGACGGCGCCCATCCCAGAAGACGCAGACGCTGAGACGCTGGAAGCACGCCGCGTCCAGCTCCTCGAGAGCGCTGGCCGACTGGCCAGTGTGCGACACCACTTGGACGCCTATCGGCGCGAGATGGACCGAGCCGTTGGTGGCACACCGGCTCCTGAGGGGCCTAGCCGCATTGGCCCTATCCGGCACCGTGGCGCGCCCATCGCCAGCATGTTTGGGGCAGAACGCCCCGTCTACGCCACGCCTGCAGAGAACATCCGGGCTGTCCAAGCAGTGACGGACGAGCTGGACAAGTACGAGGGCGACGAGCGTCGCCACATGAGGAGCGAGTCCAGCAGCTCCTAGACGCGGCCGCCGCACAGCACGACGCCGGCTGCCGCGCAGAAGTACCTGCCCCGCGGAACAAAGAACCACCCCTTCGCCAGGACCACAGTGCGACATCCCGGACGCCGACTGGCGGCGCCCGCGGAAGACGAGGCAACGAGCCGGCTGCCAGCCGAAGTTGGACTCGCCTTTCCATCGAGCGTGATGAAGACGGCCGCCCTCGAGCGGTGGAACGACGAGGCGACCCTCCGCCTCATCCGCCTCGTGGAGCTAGGCATCCCACTCCGCCGCCTATCACGCACCCGACACTCGGCGACCGCCGGCTCCGTGAAGCCGGAGGACTGGCTGGTCGACTACTCCACAGTCGTCAGCATAGCGAACGGCAACAAGCGCGTTGCCATGAAGTACGTCCAGCTCATGCTTCAGGGCACGGCCCGGACATGGCTTAACAGCCTAAAACCCCGCAGCATCAACAACTGGGTTGATTTCACCGAGGCCTTCATCCGCAACTTCACCATCACGTACAAGCGGCCTCCCAAACCCCGACAGCTCTCCTTGTGCGTCCAAGGGCCCAGCGAATCGACTCACGACTATCTCACGCGCTGGGCCGAGCTGCGCAATTCCTGCGAAGGCATGCACGAGGTGCAGGCAATCGAGTACTTCACCGCCGAGTGCCGAGAGGGCACCCTCCTCAAGCATCGACTCCTCTGCAACGAGCCTGTGACGCTTGACGAGCTGCTGATCATCGCCGACAAGCATGCCAAGGCCGACTCCTCCATGAAGGCGGAAATCCTAGTTGATGCATCCGACAAGGTGGCACCTCAGGCCCCTCGGACTCCGGCTGGTGAGACCAGTCGGCGATAGCATCCAAGAGATAACAAGCGGAAGGCCACTCAGCCGGCTTCCACCAGCCGGCAGGTGGCGACAGTCGAGGACCAGCAACCGGAGGGGCAACCGGCACCCAAGCGTCAGAAGGGCGGCAAGTCCAATTGGTTGCCCGCCTTCTCTTATGAGCAGACCCTAGATGCACCTTGCAAATTCCATAGCAGCGCGAAGCCGTCCAACCACACCACTCGGAAGTGTCATTGGCTCGCCAAAATCGCCAAGGGAGATGGACTCCTGCCTCCTCCGCCTGCCGGGCCACCGCCTCCGCAGCCGCAGCAGCCGGTGGCCCGGCCAGTCGGCGCCATACAAGACTAGTATCCAGAGGAACATGGAGCTTATGTCGTGTTCACCAGTGTGGCCGATGATAGATGCAGCAGATGGCTGCAACAGCAAGAAGTACAAGCAGTGGCCTCAAACACTCCAGAATTCATGCATTGGTCTGAGAAGCTATCACTTGGAGCAGGGCCGACCACCCGGAAGTGATGCCTTCCCTAGGTTCATATGCCCTGGTCCTAGATGCCACCTTTGCAACGGAGAGGCGGGCAGCGCGTTTCTCCAGAGTCTTGATAGATGGCGGTAGCAACATCAATATCTTGTACCATGACACAATGGAGAAGTTGGGAATCAAGCAAAAGCAGCTCCTTCCCAGTCGGACTGTATTTCATGGCATAGTCCCTGGCCTTTCCTGCTCACCAATCGGCAAGACTCAAATTGATGTTCTCTTCGGAGACAAGAATCATTTCCGCCATGAGCCAGTCTGGTTTGAAGCGGTGGACCTTGAAAGCCCCTACCATGCACTGCTTGGCCGACCTGCCCTGGCCAAGTTCATGGCAGTCCTCCACTATGCTTACCTCAAGATGAAGATATCGAGTACCAAGGGGATCCTGACTGTAGTCGGAGACTACAAGAAGTCGACCGCCTGCGCCGCGGATAGCAGCCGGCTCGCCGAGTCCCTCGTGATTGCAGCTGAGAAGCGGCTCCTTGACCGGGTGGTGGCGATGGCAAGCAATAAGCCGGAAATGTCACCCATCCCCAAGTAGTCGGAGGTTGAGGGCTTGTTCAAGCCGACAAAGGAAACAAAGAAGATACCCTTGGACCCGGAGCACCCGGAGAGGCACGCTGTCATAGGTGCAAACCTTGACAACAAATAGGAAAGCGAGCTTGTCAATTTCCTCCGTGAGAATCGGGACATCTTCGCATGATCTCCCAAAGACATGCAGGGTCTTCCGACGGATTTCACCGAGCACAAGTTACATGTCCGACCTGACGCCAAGCCGATCAGGCAACCCTTGCGCCGCCTGTCAGAAGAGAAGAGAAGAGTTGTCGGAGAAGAGATAGCCCGGCTTCTGGCAGCCGGATTCATCATGGAAGTATTCTTTCCAGAGTGGCTGGCCAACCCTGTCCTGGTGTTGAAGAAGAATAAGCAGTGGCGCATGTGTATTGACTATACTAGCCTCAACAAAGCTTGCCCCAAAGATCCCTTTGCCCTACCAAGAATTGACCAAGTGATAGACTCCACAGCCGGATGTGAGCTGTTGAGTTTCTTGGATGCATACTCAGGGTACCATCAGATAAAGCTGAACCCGGCCGACAGGCTGAAGACCGCCTTCATCACACCATTTGGAGCCTTCTGCTACCTAACCATGACGTTCGGCTTGCAAAACACCGACGCCACGTTTTAGCGTTGCATGCAGAAGTGTGTCCTCAAGCAACTCGGCAGAAATGCCCATGTCTATGTGGATGATGTGGTGGTGAAGACGGAAAAGCGTGTCACGCTGCTAGAAGACCTCAAGGAAACCTTTGAGAACCTGCGCCGATTCCAGATCAAGCTCAACCCGGAGAAATGCGTCTTTGGAGTACCAGCCGGCCAGCTTCTCGGATTCCTAGTCTCAGAGCGTGGCATAGAGTGCAACCCTGTGAAGATCAAGGCCATTGAGAAGATGGAGATGCCCACCCGACTGCTGGACATGCAGAAATTCACCGGCTGCCTGGCATCAATTAGCCGTTTCATCAGTCGGCTGGGCGAGAAGGCTCTTCCCCTGTACCAGCTCATGAAGAAGACCACTTTTTTCGAGTGGAACGACAAGGCGGACGAAGCTTTTCTCTAGCTCAATAAGATGTTGGCAACCCCGCCTATCTTGGCGGCTCCGACTGAGAAGGAGCCCATGCTCCTCTACATTGCTGCCACCAGTCGGGTTGTCAGCGCAGTCATAGTGGTAGAGCGCAAGGAGGAGAGCAGAGCATTGCCGGTCCAGAGACCGGTATATTACTTGAGTGAAGTACTGTCCGCCTCCAAGCAAAACTACCCACATTATCAGAAGATGTGCTATGGTGTGCACTTTGCCGCCAAGAAGCTGAAGCCTTACTTTCAAGAGCACCCAATAACTGTCGTCTGCATGGCTCCGCTTGCTGAGATCATTGGAAGCCGAGATGCTTCTGGCCGAGTGGCCAAGTGGGCTATTGATCTGGCCCCTTACACCATCTACTACCAACCTCGCACCGCCATCAAGTCACAAGTGCTGGCCGACTTCCTCGTCGACTGGGCCGAGACCCAATACTTACCACCAGCGCCAGACTCCACCCATTGGCGGATGCATTTTGATGGCTCCAAAATGCGCACCGGTCTGGGAGCCGGCATCGTCCTCACCTCTCCCAAAGGCGACAAGCTCAAATATGTGCTGCAAGTCCATTTTGCCGCCTCCAACAACGTAGCAGAATACAAGGCACTCATACGCGGACTCCGGCTTGCCAAGGAACTCGGCATTCGCCGGATCCTGTGCTATGGTGACTCCGACTTGGTGGTCCAACAGTCGTCAAGCGACTGGGACGCCAAGGATGTGAATATGGCAAGCTACCGCTTCCTCGTGCAGCAGCTCAGTGGATACTTTGACGGGTGCGAGTTCCTCCATGTGCCAAAAAATGATAATGAGCAAGCGGATGCCTTGGCACGGATCGGCTCCACCCGAAAGGTGATACCAGCCGGCGTCGCCTTACAGTGGCTCCTCAAGCCGTCTGTCAAGCCATCTCAAGAGTCTGACTCCATCTTCGTGCCGACCCCTCCTGAAGCAGTCGGATCCGACTTGAGGATACCAGAAGCCAACGGGGGGACTTCGGCAGGTGGCCCGAGGACTGCAGCCGTCGCACCCGGCCCAGGGATTCCAGAGCCCGGTCCGGGGACTGCAGCCCGCCGCCTCCCGGCCCAACCTCCCTTGTACAAGTTGCCGTCATGGCAGTCGGAGAGATAGCAACACCATCATGGGCTCAACCCATCCTCAACTTCCTGGTGAACAAAGAGCTGCCGGCCGACGAGACCCTGGCCCGACAAGTGCAACGGCGGGCAGCGGCATACAACATAGTCAACAAAGAGCTGGTTCAGCGCAGTGTCACTGGTGTGTACCAGCGCTGCATGGAGCCGGACCAGGGTCAAGCAATCCTCAGAAATATTCACCAGGGCGAATGCGGTCACCACGCGGCCTCAAGATCACTTGTTGCCAAAGCTTTCTGCCATGGTTTCTTCTGGCCGACTGCTCTATAAGATGCCAAAGAATTGGTCCAGAAGTGCCAGGGGTGTCAGAGATTCCGCTCCAAGCCACACTTGCCAGCCTCTGCACTCAAGACCATTCCCATTGCTTGGCCCTTTGCCGTTTGGGGTTTGGATATGGTGGGGCCATTCAAGACGCCCGTGGCGGTATGACTCATCTGCTTGTTGTTGTGGACAAGTTCACCAAGTGGATAGAGGCAAAGCCAATTAAGAAACTGAATGAGCCGACTGCCATGACTTTCATCACCGACATCACCACTCGGTACGGCATACCACATGGCATCATCACCAACAACGGCACAAACTTTGCCAAAGGAGCCTTGGCTCATTTCTACGCGATGCAGGGCATCTGACTGGACTTAGCGTCCGCTGCCCATCCGCAGTCAAACGGCTAGGTTGAGCGAGCAAATGGCCTTATCTTGTTCGGCATTAAGCCCCGACTGGTCGAGCCTCTAGAGCGTTCGGCCGGATGCTAGCTCGATGAGCTGCCGGCCGTCCTCTGGAGCCTGCGCACAACTCCGAACAAGTCAACCGACTTCACGTCCTTCTTCCTCGTCTACGGTGCTGAAGCCGTCATCCCGACGGACATAGAGTTCGACTCCCCGCGAGTCACCATGTACACCAAGGCGGATGCCAAGGAGGCACGAGAAGACGACGTCGACTTGCTGGAGGAGGGCCGGCTGCTGGCACTCAGCCGGTCCGCCATCTACCAGCAGAGTCTGCGCCAATACTACAACCGCAAGGTGAAGCCAAGATCCTTGCAAGAGGGAGACCTTGTGCTCCGGCTGATCCAGCAAACAGCCGGCCAGCACAAGATCTCGGCGCCTTGGGGAGTACCTTTCATCATCAACAAGGTGTTGGGCAACGACTCCTACTATCTGATCGACGCTCAGAATCCTAGAGCACGCAAAAGAGATGATTCAGGCAAGGAGACGGAGAGGCCATGGAATGCAAACCTCCTTCGAAGATTTTATAGTTGAAAGCAGTATGTATCACGCTACCTTTTGTATTATGTACGAAGACTCCGGGTCCCCCGAGAAGAGCTCAGGGACTACCCTCCTTTTATCTACATGATAAGTATTATGCCTATGAGTGTGCATTGCTTTATTATTTCCGCCTGGCACCGGGTTCGACCAGTCGGCCCGGAGGTTTGCTGCCTTCTACTATATGCCGCCTCCTGCAACCGGACAAGTAATGTGTTGGGACCTAAAATTTCCTCTGTCAGAAGCCGCAGCTCGCGGAGCGACTGAATGGCGGGCAGGTGTTGCAAAATAGTGCCCACATGAAAAATGGCTAAGGAAAAACGCATATAGTTGAGGCCGGCACAGCACTTGTTCGGCCGGCTGCCGAGCAGCCGGCCGGCCGGCTTCTGCTTCCCTTGCCAAAATCTCCAAACGGCTAAGTACTTGCCCTCCCGCAAAAAGCTAAGTACTCAAACCAGTCGCAGTCCGCAGAGCGGCTGCTTGGCTGGCAAGAGGGTAGCTAAGGGAGGGCGGCAAAGGAAAAGTACAAGGAGTATAAAGCAAGAAAAGGATAGAAGTCGGCAAAGCAAAGCATAAATTGCAATAAGATATTTACATAGATAAAGGCCCATAGGCCGACATTCAACAAAGTTTGATATACACCCCACGGGTGGAATTGTGCGAATTTAACCAAAGATGTCCAGACTAGCAAGCAGGGAAAGAAAAAGATAAACGTCCTAAGGAGCGGCAGAAGACTCTGGCTGGGCGTTGGGGTCGGCGGTGCCGGTTGGCGCGGCAGACGGCTCCGGTTGGATGGTGGAGTTAGCTGTGCCGGTTGGTGCGGCAGACGGCTTTGGCTGAATGATGGAGTCAGCTGTGTCGATTGGCGCAGCAGGCGGCTCCGGCTGGGCGCTAGAATCGGCAGCACCAGTCGGGACGGCGGAGGGCTGGATGACAGAGTCGGTGGCATCCGTCGGAGGAACGGGTGGCTGGTCGATCACCACCTGGCCGCCTCCAGCAGCGGTCGGTGCTTTGGAGCGCGGATCGTTGCTTGAAGCCCGATCAGGTTGGGGCTGACCATCCGCCCCAACCTCCGGCATGTCGTCGCTCTCCTCCTCCTCCCCCTCCTCCCCTTCATTGCTGGAGTCAATGACTTCAGCCGAGTCCTCGCTATCCTCTGGGTTCAGCCCGAGCCACTCCTGCGGCGCTTCGGCGCCTTCCTCGACTACCTCCGGGACGAAGATGCTGGTGTTGGTGAAGTCGGCGATCGCCGCCGCCCTGTTGATAAGCTTGGCTTCCACCGCCACCAGCTCCTCCTGCGCCTCTAGTCGAAACATGGCCAACTGGGCTAGATCTAGCCCAGGATACCACGCCTTGACGAACTCCAGGGCCCTGCGCGCTCCTGCCCGGGCTGCAGAGCCCTTCCAGGCCTCCAGGCGGCCGACCGCCACCTCCAGCCAGTCGGTAGTCCGACTTGGGGTACGCAGAGTCGGCAAGCCTGACCAGAGGGCGGAAATCGCCTGGGCCCCGACGCGCTGAAGATGGCGCAACATTTGATGGGCTGGCCGAAGACGGGCCTGGATGCTGAGGATTTGCTTGTTTTTGAGGGTCTGGGGGGCGTCAGCGTCAATCTGCACGCCTTCCGCCCTCCGCTCCTCGCACTAGGCTTTGATGATCTGGTTCACGGTGACGAAGTGGCCCGAGAAGGAATCTGCTTGGATAGAAGGCAAGGAAAGCCAAAGTCAGAGACAAGCAGTCGACCTAGATAAGGGCCGGAAGCTCCAAACAAGAGATGAAGAAAACAAAGCTCACCATCGACCAAGTCTTCGATGCTGCAGAAGCAGGCCGTCATCTGCACCTCCTTGTCGGCCCAGGCGGAGCGCTCGACCTCGAACTCGGCGAGGAGGTCGGTCTCCTTCGCCTTCGCCTCCCGCTGAGCCGTCTTGAGGGCCTCCGCCTGCTCGGTAAGCTGAGTGACCAGCCGGTCTCGCTCCTCGGCCAGCTTGCCACACTCCGCCTCCTTGCCGCACAGGGAGGTGTTGGCTTCGCCCAGCTGCTGCTGCAAGGCGGCGTTGGCCTCTGTAAAAAAGAAAGAAGAAAGAACATCAGTCAAATAACATGAGGGATGCAGTTGCCGGGGAGATCCGGCCCAATTGCTCAGCAGTCGGCCCGAATCACGGGGACTAAAGCCCACGGGCGTGCCATCGCGCCCCCGCAGAGAAGAAGTAACTAGCAAAGATAAAGCCACTGGGGAGATTCGGCCCGACTGCTCGGCAGTCGGCCCGAACTTCGGGGACTACAGCTCGCGGGTGCGCCAGCGCGCCCCCATGAAGAAGGGAAATCGAAGCTTACTCCAGCTCTCGGACAGATGGGCAGTCTGCGTCTCCAGCTCCCGGACCCTGGAGTTGAAGGTGACCGCGCGAAGATTGTGGTAGTCCTGCAGAATGGATATCAGATGAAGTCAGCATTTGACACTTGCAAGTTAAAGTTCTGGACCGCCTGCTCAGCAGCCGGCCTGAAACTTGGGGACTACACCTAGTGGGTGCGCTTGCACACCCCCACAAAGAAAGCAAGAAGATCAAAAAATAAAGAGAAGCGAAGAAAACTTATGTGGATGGCTGCCCGCGACTCCAGGAATGCCTCGTTGCAGCGCTTGAGGGCTTCGGCTTCAGCCCGGAGTTGGGCCTGGACGTCAAGGGACGCCTGGGCCAGGGCGCCCGTCCCACCTTCGGGTACCCAACCAGCAGGCGCGGCGCTGGTCGCTTTGATGTCGAGGACCGACGAGCTCGTAGCACCGGCTTCTAGTGGCCACAGCGCCGAGGCCGCCTTCGCAAAACGGCGGCGCGCGGGTGTGCAGACGCCAGGAGTCAGGTCCGTCACCGCTACGTCCCCGGCTGGTGGCACCAGCGGCGCGGCCGGCTGCCCGTCCTGCGTTCCGCTAGTCGGTGGCGGCGGCACGATGACGTCCGGCATGGCCACGTCGCAGCCCTCCCTCTCCCTGACCGGCTGCTCGTCGCCGGCTCTCCCAGTCATCGCCTCAAACTCCGGCAGAGGTGGCGCGGTGTTTAGAGGCGTCATAAGCAGCAGCTCTTGGCGGCGTGCGGCCTCCGCGAGCCGCTCCTTCCCCGCGGCTTCGGCCTCCGCTTGCGCCAGCTTCCTCGCCGCGGATGCTGCGGCCTTGTCCGCCTCCGCCTTCACCAGACGGTCGACCTCTTCCTCGCGCGCCTCCCGCGCGTTCCACTTTCTCGCCTCCCAGAGGTCGGCAGCCGGGTCGATTCGCCGGCTGGTAGAGGAGGTCTCCATCGACTTGATGACCGAGGCGGCGCCCGATTTCTCGAGGGTGAGCGGGGCCCTGAGATAGGAAGACAAGACAAAAAGTTTTTAGGCCGGATCGGCGAAGAGGTGGAAGTGTGAGAAGGACACTTATGCTGACACCATGACTGGCACCTTCGGCTGCCTCTGGTACTTGGCCACCTTGACCGCGGCTTCTTTCCGCTTGGTCGCCGCGGCCGGGTTCTTGGGCTTCTTTGGTGCGCTGTCAAACAGGGCAGCGCCTTGCTTCTGCTTGCTTTTGCCACCACAAGCGGGCGGCCAGGTAGAGGGGCCTGCGCCGGTGTTGGCAGTGCTCTAGGCGGGGCGCGGCTCGTCGTCATTGTCGTCATCGTCGGGCCAGGTCTCCAGCCCACCGCCCTCCTCGGAGCCGCCTGCTCCGTCGCTGCCGCCTGTTGCATCGTCCGCCAGGGCGGCCGCCCCCAAGTCGGGGTCGTCCACATCACTCACCGCCCTGTCCGGCAGAGAGTCACCACCCGGCCCCATGATGGCAGCCGTCGCCTCGGACATGTAAATCTGCACTCCAGCAGGGAGTCGCATCATGATAAGAACAAGACTGAAAGACAGAGCTAAAGAAAGAAATCAAGGGACTTATGGCAGGCGGTGGGTCGTCGCGGGAGTACGGCCGCTTCCCGTACCGCTAGTCTTCCTCTGACACATTAAGGTCGGAGATCTCTTTCACCATCCTCGCGACCTCGGCAGTCGGCATCTCCTTCATGCATAGCCGGCTTGGGTCACGGTGCCCGCTCATCCAGAAGATCGGATGAGGGTGGCCCTGGAGCAGGAGGACCCGGCGCTCGACGAAGGCGATGAGAAGGTCGGAGGCCACGAGGCCCTCCGACTCCTAGAGTACCCGGAGTCGGCTGATGGCGGCCGCCGCGTCCGCCGACATCGGCTTCGGCTTGTAGCCCCAGTTGGGCTGGAGCGCGGTCGGGGGGGGGGCCTCGTTGGCCGACAGGTTGATGAAGTCAACAGCCGGATCGACATTTTCAACATAGAAGTAAGATTGCTGCAACATCTTTACCGACTGTGACAGCTTGATGACGGGGAAGGCGTTCCTCTTTGCCGGCCAACGCACGACGACGAATCCATCGCACTTGGCCGCCGTCTCCTTGGCGGAGGTGCCGAGCTTCCCGTAGAAGAATGCTCCCCACAGCTTGAGTGTGGGGAGGATGCCGATGTAGCCCTCGCACGCCGTGACGAAGGCGGAGAGCAGGGTCACGGTGTTGGGCGTCAAATGATGAGGTTGGAAATGGTTGAAGTCGAGGAACGAGCGGAGGAAGCCGCTCACCGGAAGGCCAAAGCCACGGAGGAAGTGCAAGCGGAAGACAACCCGCTCGTTCCCCTTCGGCGTTGGCGAAATCTCCTCCGCCGGCGGCACCCGCGCCTTGACGAACGCCGCGTTGGCCATCCTACGCGTGTCTCGGAGGAAGGAGATGTGGTCTTCGATCATCGTCGACCCGTCCCAGTCGCCGCCCTTCTCGCGCGCCGTGGCTTCAGGCGGGGCCGCGAGAGGAGGAGGAGTGCGTCGGCGGCAAACGGCGGCAGCACCACGGCAAGCACAGGCAGCAGCAGCAATGGCGGAGAGAGCAGAAGGAGGAAGAGAGAGTGGGAGGGGGCGCGCGTGCTTCGCCGCACCCCTCCCTCCCCCAACTTATGGCCCTCGGGCTACGAAGCCGAGGGGGTGGGGCGTGGGATCGTGGGATTAACTGCGCCCACGATCCCCACGACCCCCCGTTTACCGCGCAACTTACTACGCCTTGAAGGATCGTGGGAATCGCAACCGCCCACCTCGGCACAGCAGATCCGCCCGCGTGCTGAGGCCCGGTAGTGGCGGGCCCGGCCCACTGTCACGTCCCATCAGGAGCATGGGACGGCAGGCTGGCCGGGCTGGCATGCGCCGCGTGGCGTACCTGTGGTGGCCGGCGGCCCTGGGAAACTTAGCAGGCACGCCACCTGTTTTCTCGCCTTGGAGTTCAAAATCGGCCAACAGTCCCGCCTAGCCAAAGCCGACTCCAGCAAGGCGGATCGAACATTCTCTCGGAGCTCGGTGAGGGGGAAGCCGCTGAGACTTCGCGGCCCCTCGACCACAACGCCTCACCGGCTTCGGGGACTATTGTCGGAGTAATGGGCCACGGGTAGCCTCACCCGAGTCCATGGATTTGTCAAGACTTTGGGCCAGCTTCGGCCCGCTGCGTCCCAAGATGATGCTCCGCCCTCCGGGGGCCGGCTATCTCGACGGCCGGCCACCAGAGGGCGGCCAACCACCAGCAGATAGCATCACGAGCAGCCGGCTCCAGTCAGCCGGCCTCCAGAGAGGACGGCGTCGAGTACGCGGCCACCTGGTGCCCTCAGAGTTTGTGCCCCCATTAAGAGGACAAGATGGGGCGTGGTTATAGTGAAGCTCCTCACCTCCGAATCTTGGGCTTAGCATGGCCACAATGCCCCGTACAGGCAGAGATCTCAGCACGGCGTGGCACTGTTGCCACTCCCCTTAACGTCACTCCGGGCAGGCAGAGCCCTGTTCCCCATGACGGCCTGTCGGTACGTCCCGCAGGCTGCGGGCCCCACCGGGCAGTCACACCTCGAAAGACGGCGTATGCCGGACCAGTCAGATCAGGGGAAGGCCAGCCTCCGGCAGGCGGCCTTCCCTTCCCTCGAAGCAAGTGCACCATTAACCTAACGAGACCAGGTGTGGCTACAGTGACTTCCCACCAGGCGGCGGGACTGTAGCCACACTGAGCTGACCAAGCCCGCGTCATTAGCCGCACGGCTACCATGAGCAGCCTCCAACCATACCCGCCAGCGGTGGGAGCGGCCTGTCGGCTCCGTACCAGACCAGCTGACGGGGCCCACCAGGCGGCGGGCCCCAGTAGTCGGCGGAGAAGCCAGAGGCCGGAGACATTGATAGCCAGGCCAGCAACTGGCCAGATTACCATTGTACCCCTAGCGGGTTGGCCTATATAAACCCCCCAGGGCACCCATGCAAAGGGTTCCCACCCCATTAGATCTAGCCAGTTCCCCAGGGCAGGAGAGAGCTAGCCTCGCCTTCTCCTACCTCTAGCATACAGCTCAAGGGGCACATTTGTATCACTTGTGCCATAGTGATCATGCGGAGACCCCGCAGAGCAGGACTAGGGGTGTTATCTCCTAGGAGAGCCCTGAACCTGGGTAAAGTACGCCAGCGTTCGTGTCTACGCCTCATCTTACTTCCAGGCACCGGGGACATTCTACTCGCTCCCACCATGATAAGCCATCCTTTGGCATATGTCGCACCCAACCCCTGACATATATAATAATGACATGTGCAACTCCCTAAATTGGTCATAGAAATGAAAACTGTAAGAACGAGTTTTAGAATCCAGGCATGTCAAATTTTAAGCACCAGCAAAAAAGATCTAACAAACCAGACCATGATCATCATGCATCAGGATTTATGGTTCTAGCAAAACAGTAAAGAGATGGACATACATGCATCAAGCATACCAGCTACTACATCACCATTCTCATGACCACAGACATCACCATTCACTAATAATTCCCATTGGGAGATCAAACTATGCATCCAACAAGCTACAGCAATAGGGAATGCAGAAAAATTATGACCCGAGATGACGAATCAACTGGGTGCATCTCAATTTGAACAACCACGGCGAGACAACAACCGCATACTAATGTGGCGAATCAAATCTGCATGCAGGAGCAGTGTCGTTCGTGGCATCCACATGAGGACGCACAACATCAAGAACATGACGCATGACAACAACAGACCTAGAGATCTAGAACGAAGGGAGTGGGAGCTTACACTTGCGGGTGCGGGCGGCCGGGTAACCGCACGAGGAGCAGGTGCTCTTCTGGAGGTGGAAGTTGCGGCGGTCGCAACGGATGCAGAATTGAAGAGGGTCCTCATGTAGTAGTAGCAGCAACATCATGAAGAATTGAAGACCGACAAACAGAGCCTGCAATGCAAACAGAGAGGCGTGAGGAAACTAAATCTAATCACATCAAATCAAATCGAGCTACTGCACCTTGACCTTGAGGAAAACAAACCTCATCTCAGGGTAGAATAAGAAGAAGAGAAATATATGGCTGTTGCACCATGACCATGACCTTGAATTGTTGCTGCTGCACCAGATCGAGGAAGAAGAAGACCTGCAAAAAAAACAATAACTAGCAATGCACAAGCATGAATTCATGGAAGGACGGATGCAAGGCCAAACGTCCAGCATACTGTTTCTTAAGGCCCCAACTACTTAAAAACCCATGGTAGTTCTAACCATATTAAATTAAAGGACAAAGTGAAGTCATGATGAATTGATAGTTCCATCTTATAATGCTTTCTGTTTAGCATATCCTAAATCACAGTCTATCTACCAATATATGAACTCTTTAGTTTTCAGAACTGAGGCTCACATATTTGGGCCGATTTTACAAAGCCAAGAAAAACTTCTTACAAATAAATTCATGGAAGCATATCATCCTTTCAGTCCCTCACCCATATCTCCTAGTAGTATTACAGACAAACTAAATTTTACATAGGGAGGTTCAGATTATCTTCACTGTATTTTTAGTATTTTTGTTTTACTTGAGACAAAATAAATGCTAACATCAATAACAACAAGACTTGAACAGAAATAGCTATTGAAGAAACACGTTTATAAGATAGAATGAAAATGATTTACACCACAACATATAGTTCATATGTACTGGAGCTATCACAGAGACTACAGAGCACACATAATCACACATATGCGAACAGGGTACTACTCCATGGTTCAGGTTACACTAATAAACAAAATTATACAAGCGACTAGACTAGTATCACAGATCTACAGAGTAGTACTAAACAACTGAAATAAGTAGTAGAAGTAACTAGTACAGGGAGCAAGTACTTGTTGGGGAATGTAGCAATAATTCAAATTTTTCTATGCATCACCAAGATCAATCTATGGAGATTCTAGCAACAAGAGAGGGAGAGGATGAGCATCTTCATACCTTTGAAGATCGCTAAGTGGAAGGGTCACTAGAATGCGGTTGATGGAGTCATACTCGCGGCGATTCAAATCACGGAAGATCCGATCTAGCGCCGAACGGATGGCGCCTCCGCGTTCAACACACGTACAACCCAGGGACATCTCCACCTTCTTGATCCAGCAAGGGGAGAGGATAAGCTGAGGGAAAACTCCAGTAGCACGACGGCGTGGTGGCGATGGAGCTCGTGGTTCTCTGGCAGGGCTTCGCCAAGCACTTCGGAGGAGGAGGAGGTGTTGGAGGAGGGAGGGGCTGCGCCAGGGGAAGGGTGCGGCTGCCCTCTCTCTCCCTCACTATATATAGGGGGAAGGGGGGTGGAGGAGGTGCCCTAGGGTTCCCTAAGGGAGGGGTGGCAGCCACAAGGGAAACCCTAGATGGGTTTGGGCGCCCCCACCCCTAGGAAATTTGCCCCCCAAGCCGGGAGGGGTGGCTGCCCTAGGGGAGGCGCCCCCACCTCTCCAGGTTATGTGAGAGGGGTTGGGAGGGGCGCACAGCCCCTTAGTGGGCAGGTGTGCCCCTCCCCTTGGCCCATAAGGCCCCCAAACGCTTGTCGGGGCCTCCGAAACACCTTTCGGTCACGCTGGTCGTCACACGGTACTCCCAGAACAATTCTGGACTCCAATACCCTTCGTCCAATATATTGATCTTCACCTCCGGACCATTCCGGAGTTCCTCGTCACGTCTGGGATCTCATCCGGGACTCCGAACAATCTTCGGTACACATATATTTCCCATAACAACTCTACCGTCACCGAACCTTAAGTGTGTAGACCCTACGGGTTCGAGAACCATGCAGACATGACCGAGACGTTCTCCGGCCAGTAACCAATAGCGGGATCTGGATACCCATGTTGGCTCCCACATGTTCCACGATGATCTCATCGGATGAACCACAATGTCGGGGATTCAATCAATCCCGTATACAATTCCCTTTGTCAATCGGTATGTTACTTGCCCGAGATTCGATCGTTGGTATCCCAATACCTCGTTCAATCTTGTTATCGGCAAGTCACTTTACTCGTTCCGTAATGCATGATCCCATGACTAACTACTTAGTCACATTGAGCTCATTATGATGATGCATTACCGAGTGGGCCCAGATATACCTCTCCGTCATACGGAGTGACAAATCCCAGTCTCGATTCGTACCAACCCAACAGACACTTTCAAAGATACCTGTAGTGCATCTTTATAGCCACCCAGTTACGTTGTGATGTTTGGTACACCCAAATCATTCCTATGGTACCCGGGAGTTGCACAATCTCATGGTCTAAGGAAATGATACTTGACATTAGAAAAGCTTTAGCAAACGAACTACACGATCTTGTGCTACGCTTAGGATTGGGTCTTGTCCATCACATCATTCTCCTAATGATGTGATCCCACTATCAATGACATCTAATGTCCATGGTCAGGAAACCATGACCATCTATTGATCAACAAGCTAGTCAACTAGAGGCTCACTAGGGACAAGTTGTGGTCTATGTATTCACACATGTATTACGGTTTTGAGTTAATACAATTATAGCATGAACAATAGACAATTATCATGAACAAGGAAATACAATAATAACCATTTTATTATTGCCTCTAGGTCATATTTCCAACAGTCTCCCACTTGCACCAGAGTCAATAATCTAGTTCACATCACTATGTGATTGTAATGATTCCAACACCCATTGGGTTTGATCATATCTCGCTTGTGAGAGAGGTTATTAGTCAACGGGTCTGAATCTTTCAGATCCGTGTGTGCTTTACAAATCTCTATGTCATCTCCTATATGTAGCTACCACGCGCCATTTGGAACTATTCCAAATAACATCTCTACTATACGAATCCGGTCTAGTACTCAGAGTTATCCATATTAGCGTCAAACTTTGCATCGGCGTAACCCTTTACGACGAACTCTTTTACCACCTCCATAATTGAGAAAATTCCTTAGTCAACTAGTTACTAAGGATAACCTTGACCGCTGTCCTGTGATCCATTCCTGGATCACACTTGTACCCCTTAACTGACTCATGGCAAGGCACACTTGCGGTACACAACATATCATACTATGGAGCCTACGTCTAAAGCATAGGGGACGACCTTCATCCTTTCTCTCTCTTCTACCGTGGTCAGATCTTGAGTCTTAGTCAATGCTCACACCTTATAACACAGCCAAGAACTCCTTCTTTGCTGATCTATTTATTTGAAAGTACTATTAAGCGTTTTTTATCTATCCTTATAGATCTTGATGCTCAATGTTCAAGTAGCTTAATCCCTGTTTTTTTATTGAAAACACTTTTCAAATAATCCTATATGCTTTCCAGAAATTCTACATCATTTCTAATCAACAATATGTCAACAACATATACTCATCAGAAATTCTATAGTGCTCCCACTCACTTCTTTGGAAACACAAGTTTCTCATAAACTTTGTATAAACCCAAAATCTTTGATCTTCTCATCAATGCATATATTCCAACTCCGAGATGCTTACTCCAGTCCTTAGAAGGATCGCTGGAGTTTTGCATACTTGTTAGCATCTTTTAGGATTGACAAAACCTTCTGGTTGTATCACATACAACCTTTCCTCAAGAAAATTGTCAAGGAAAGAATGTTTTGACATCCTATCTGCAAGATTTCATAAATAATGCAGTAACTACTAATATAATTCCAACAGACTCTTAGCATCACTACGAGTGAGAAAGTCTCATCGTAGTCAACTCCTTGAACTTGTCAGAAAATATCTTAGCGACAAGTCGAGCTTTCTTAATGGTGACACATACCATCATTGTCTGTCTTCCCTTTTAGAATCCATCTGTACCCAATGGCCTTACGACCATCAAGTAGTTCTTCCAAAGTCTACACTTTGTTATCATACATGGATCCTCTCTCGAATTTTATGGCCTTGAGCCATTTGTCGGAATCAGGGCCCACCATCGCTTCTCCATAGCTCGTAGGTTCATTGTTATCTAGCAACATGACCTCCAAGACAGGATTACGTACCACTCTGAAGTAGTACGCATCCTTGTCGACCTACGAGGTTTGGTAGTGACTTGATCCGAAGTTTCATGATCACTATCATCAGCTTCCACTTCAATTGGTGTAGGCACGACAGGAACAACTTCATGTGCCCTGCTACACACTAGTTGAAGTGACGGTTCAATAACCTCATCAAGTCTCCACCATCCTCCCACTCAATTCTTTCAAGAGAAACTTTTCCTCGAGAAAGGACCCGTTTCTAGAAACAATTCATTTTGCTTCCGGATCTGAAATAGGAGGTATACCCAACTGTTTTGGGTGTCCTATGAAGATGCATTTATCCGCTTTGGGTTCGAGCTTATCGGGCAAAAACTTTTTAGATAAGTGCCGCAGCCCCAAACTTCTAAGAAACGACAACTTAGGTTTCTCTAAACCATAGTTCATATGGTGTCATCTCAACGGAATTACGTGGTGCCCTATTTAAAGTGAATGTGGTTGTCTCTAATGCCTAACCCATAAATGATAGTGGTAATTTGATAAGAGACATCATGGTATGCACCATATCCAATAGGGTGCAGCTATGATGTTCGGACACACCATCACACTATGGGTGTTCCAAGCGGTATTAGTTGTGAAACAATTTCCACAATGTCTTAATTGTGTACCAAACTCGCAACTCAGATATTCATCTCTATGATCATATCATAGACATTTTATCCTCTTGTCAAAAAGATCTTCAACTTCACTCTGAAATCATTTGAACCTTTCAATAATTCAGACTTGTATTTCATCAAGTAAATATACTCAACATCTACTCAAGTCATTTGTGAAGTAAGAGCATAACGATATTCACTGCGTGCCTCAACACTCATTGGATTGCACACATCAAATGTATTACTTCCAACAAGTTGCTCTCTTGTTCCATCTCACTGAAAACGAGGCCTTTCAGTCATCTTGCCCATGTGGTATGATTTGCATGTCTCAAGTGATTCAAAATCAAGTGAGTCCAAATGATCCATCTGCATGGAGTTTCTTCATGTGTATACACCAATAGACATGGTTCGCATGTCTCAAACTTTTCAAAAACGAGTGAGTCCAAAGATCCATCAACATGGAGCTTCTTCATGCGTTTTATACCAATATGACTCAAATGGCAGTGCCACAAGTAGGTGGTACTATCATTACTATCTTATATCTTTGGTCATGAACATGTGTATCACTACGATCGAGATTCAATAAACCATTCATTTTAGGTGCACGACCATTGAAGGTATTATTCAAATAAACAGAGTAACCATTATTCTCCTTAAATGAATAACCGTATTGCGATAAACATAATCCAATCATGTCTATGCTCAATGCAAACACCAAATAACAATTATTTAGGTTTAACACCAATCCCGATGGTAGAGGGAGCGTGCGATGTTTTATAACATCAACCTTGGAAATACTTCCAACACATATCGTCACCTCACCTTTAGCTAGTCTCCGTTTATTCTGTAGCTTTTTATTCCGAGTTACTAACACTTAGCAACCGAACCGGTATCAAATACCCTGGTGCTACTAGGAGTACTAGTAAAGTACACATTAACATAATGTATATCAATATACTTCTATCGACCTTGCCAGCCTTCTCATCTACCAAGTATCTAGGGTAGTTCTGCTTCAGTGACCGTTTCCCTCATTACAGAAGCACTTAATCTCGGATTTGGGTTCAACCTTGGGTTTCTTCACTAGAGCAGCAACTGATTTGCCGTTTCATGAAGTATCCCTTCTAGCCCTTGCCCTTCTTGAAACTAGTGGTTTTACTAACCATCAACAATTGATGCTCCTACTTGATTTCTACTTTCACGGTGTTAAACATCGCGAATAGCTCAAGGATCATCATATCTATCCCTGATATGTTATAGTTCATCACGAAGCTCTAGTAGCTTGGTGGCAGTGACTTTGGAGAACCATCACTATCTCATATGGAAGATTAACTCCTACTTGATTCAAGTGATTGTAGTACTTAGACAATCTGAGCACATGCTCAACGATTGAGCTTTTCTCCCTTAGTTTTCAGGCTAAGAAACTTGTCAGAGGTCTCACACCTCTTGATGTGGGCACGAGCCTGAAATCCCAATTTCAGCTCTTGGAACATCTCATATGATCCGCGACGTTTCCAAAAATGTCTTCGGTGCCTCAATTCTAAACTGTTTAACATTACGCACTGAGCTATCACGTAGTCATCAAAAACGTCTATGTCAGATGTTTGCAACATCCACAAATGACGCTTGAGGTTCAGCACACTGAGTGGTGCATTAAGGACATGATCCTTCTGTGCAGCAATGAGGACAATCCTCAGTTTATGGACCTAGTCCGCATAATTGCTACTGTCAACTCTCAACTAAATTTTCTCTAGGAACATATCTAAAACAGTAGAACCAAGCGTGAGCTATGACATAATTTGCAAAGACCTTTGACTACGTTCATGATAATTAAGTTCATCTAATCAAATTATTTAATGAACTCCCACTCAGATAGACATCCCTCTAGTCATCTAAGTGATACATGATCCGAGTCAACTAGGCCATGTCCGATCATCACGTGAGACGGACTAGTCATCCTCGGTGAACATCTTCATATTGATTGTATCCACTATACGACTCATGTGCGACCTTTCGGTCTCTTGTGTTCCGAGGCCATGTCTGTACATGCTAGGCTCGTCAAGTCAACCTAAGTGTTTTGCATGTGTAAATCTGGCTTACACCCATTGTATGCGAACGCTAGAATCTATCACACCCGATCATCACGTGGTGCTTCGAAACAACGAACTTTCGCAATGGTGCATAGTTAGGGGGGACACTTTCTTGAAATTTTATGAGGGATCATCTTATTTATGCTACCGTCGTTCTAAGCAAATAAGATGTAAACATGACAAACATCACATGCAAATCATAGAGTGACATGATATGGCCCATATCATCTTGCGCCTTTGATCTCCATCTTCGAGGCGCGGCATGATCACCTTCGTCACCAGCATGACACCATGATCTCCATCATCGTGTCTTCATGAACTTATCTCGCCAACTATTACTTCTACTACTATGGCTAACGTTTAGCAATAAAGTAAAGTAATTACATGGCATTCTGATTGACACGCAAGTCATACAATAAATTAAGACAACTCCTATGGCTCCTGCCGGTTGTCATACTCATCGACATGCAAGTCGTGATTCCTATTACAAGAACACGATCAATCTCATACATCACATATCATTCATCACATTCTTTTGGCCATATCACATCACATAGAATACCCTGCAAAAACAAGTTAGACATCCTCTAATTGTTGTTGCATGTTTTACATGGCTGCTATGGGTTTCTAGCAAGAACGCTTCTTACCTACGCAAAAGCCACAACGGTGATATGCCAATTGCTATTTACCCTTCATAAGGACCCTTTTCATCGAATCCGATCCGACTAAAGTGGGAGAGACTGGCACCCGCTAGCCACCTTTATGCAACAAGTGCATGTCAGTCGGTGGAACCTTTCTCACCTAAGCGTACGTGTAAGGTCGGTCCGGGCCGCTTCATCCCATGATGCCGCCAAATCAAGATAAGGCTAGTAACGGTAAGCATTCTGAACAAACCAACGCCCACAACTACTTGTGTTCTACTCGTGCATAGAATCTACGCATTAGACCTAGCTCTGATACCACTGTTGGGGAACGTAGCAATAATTCAAAATTTTCTACGCATCACCAGGATCAATCTATGGAGATTCTAGCAACAAGAGAGGGAGAGGATCAGCATCTTCATACCTTTGAAGATCGCTGAGCGGAAGCGTCACTAGAACGTGGTTGATGGAGTCATACTCGCGGCGATTCAAATCATGGAAGATCCGATCTAGCGCCGAACGGACCGCGCCTCCGTGTTCAACACACATACAGCCCCGGGACATCTTCTCCTTCTTGATCCAGCAAGGGGAGAGGAGAAGTTGAGGGAAAACTGCAACAACATGACGGCGTGGTGGCGATGGAGCTTGTGGTTCTCCGACAGGGCTTCGCCAAGCACTACGGAGGAGGAGGAGGTGTTGGAAGAGGGAGGGGCTACGCCAGGGGAAGGGTGCGGCTGCCCTCTCTCTCCCTCACTATATATAGGGGGAAGGGGGGTGGGGGAGGGGTGGCGGCCACAAGAGAAACCCTAGATGGGTTTGGGCGCCCCCACCCCTAGGAAATTTGCCTCCCAAGCCGGGAGGGGCGGCTGCCCTAGGGGAGGCGCCCCTACCTCTCCAGGTTACGTGAGAGGGGTTTGGAGGGGCGCACAGCCCCTTAGTGGGCTGGTGTGCCCCCTCCCCTTGGCCCATAAGGCCCCCAAACGCTTGTCGGGGCCTCCGAAACACCTTTCGGTCACGCTGGTCGTCACCCGGTACTCCCAGAACAATTCCGGACTCCAATACCCTTCGTCCAATATATCGATCTTCACCTCCGGACCATTCCAGAGTTCCTCGTCACGTCCTGGATCTCATCCAGGACTCCGAACAACCTTCGGTAACCACATACTATTTCCCATAAAAACTCTAGCGTCACCGAACCTTAAGTGTGTAGACCCTACGGGTTCGGGAACCATGCAGACATGACCGAGACGTTCTCCGGCCAGTAACCAATAGCGGGATCTGGATACCCATGTTGGCTCCCACATGTTCCACGACGACCTCATCAGATGAACCACGATGTCGGGGATTCAATCAATCCCGTATACAATTCCCTTTGTCAATCGATATGTTACTTGCCCGAGATTCGATCGTCGGTATCCCAATACCTCGTTCAATCTCGTTACCGGCAAGTCACTTTACTCGTTCCGTAATGCATGATCCCGTGACTAACTACTTAGTCACATTGAGCTCATTATGATGATGCATTACCGAGTGGGCCCAGAGATACCTCTCCGTCATATGGAGTGACAAATCCCAGTCTCGATTCGTGTCAACCCAACAGACACTTTCGGAGATACATGTAGTGCACCTTTATAGCCACCCAGTTACGTTGTGACGTTTGGTACACCCAAATCATTCCTACGGTATCCGGGAGTTGCACAATCTCATCGTCTAAGGAAATGATACTTGACATTAGAAAAGCTTTAGCAAACGAACTACACATTCTTGTGCTATGCTTAGGATTGGGTCTTGTCCATCACATCATTCTCCTAATGATGTGATCCCGCTATCAATGATATCCAATGTCCATGGTCAGGAAACCATGACCATCTATTGATCAACGAGCTAGTCAACTAGAGGCTCACTAGGGACAAGTTGTGGTCTATGTATTCACACATGTATTACGGTTTCGAGTTAATACAATTATAGCATGAACAATAGACAATTATCATGAACAAGGAAATACAATAATAACCATTTTATTATTGCCTCTAGGGCATATTTCCAACTGTAAGTGCATCTAGTGCCACCCCTAGTTGGTTTTGGAGTATTGACGACAAAGTTGGTTGAGGGACTAATGCGTTTGTGAGAATTGCAGGATAACGCAGGTAGTGTCCCTCTCTGATTTGGTTTACCTACCGGAGATGACCCCTAAAAATGTATGAAGACATTGACGACAATGGTGGTATGTGAAGATATTCATATTGAAGACTATGACATGAGAAGACATTGAGTGAAGACTATGGAGCGCGAAGACTGTGTTGTTTCGCTGTTTCCTTTTTCTTCTATGTTGAGTCATAGGAACCACCGTACTGTTAAGTGGGGTCCAAGTGAACAAAGTCAGAATGACTGCAGTGATGCTCAACCCAAATCCTATGTCTTCGAGCGAAGACAATGAGACAAAATCTTATCCAGAGCTGGATGAGTCAGCTTTGCTTATAGCCCAAGTAAAGTTGCCGTGTGTGTTTGAAATCTGACCGTTGGAACACATGTCAGTTCCTTAGTGACCCAGGGTCATTTCGGACATATCAGGTCCGGTTGCCCAGTGGCCATAAATAGCCCACCCCCTACACCATAAATTGGTGGCTGCTTAGAGTTAGTGCACGGCTTTTGTCGTTTGAGAGCAACCCACCTCGAAGCCTTTGAGAGAGAGAAATCCTTGCGAGGACCAAGCCCAAACACCCAGAGACAAAGAGTGTTAGGCATCACTGAAGTCTTTCTGTCTGTGTGACCTGAAGACTTATTACACTTGAGGACTGTGAATCCTCCAGCCGGTTAGGCATCGCGTTCTGAGCATGCAAGAGTCATTGTGGATTGCCGGTGAACGAAGTCTGTGAAGGTTCGGAAGTCTACCTTGAAGACTTACCAGAGTGATTGGGCGAGGACTGTGTGTCCTTAGCTCAAGGGGAATAAGGTGAAGACGCAGTCTTTTGAGTTGAATCTCAGCCTCCCTAACCAGACGTACAGTTGTCACAGCAACTGGAACTGGTCCAACAAATCCCGTGTCTTCAACAAGTGACTGGTTCTATCCTCTCCCTTCCTTTACTTAGAGTTTGTCTTCGTGAAGTCATTGCCTATCTGTCGTACCTGTTTGACTTCATTGCTTGACTACTATCGTTGATTGGCTTCACATTATCTTCCATCTTGATCCTTACTACTTAGCTGCTATTAGTCCTGTACTTTCACATCATTGCATACTTGACTATGGTTTGCTTGTTGTAGTTTATCTTCCGCTGCGTATCAATTAGGTCATTTCTATTGTTTGTCTTCGAAACTTCCACGTTTTAAATACTTTCATAAAAATCGCCTATTCACCCCCCTCTAGTCGATAACTAGCACTTTCAATTGGTATCAGAGCAAGGTACTCCCTTGTTCTGTGTGATTCGGTTTAACCACCTGGAGTTTTAGCTATGTCGACTGCAGGGATAATCAAAGTCTCCGCTGCTTGCCCCGTGTTCGATGGAACTGAATATCCCTACTAGAAGAATAAGATGCGTATGCATCTTGAAGCCATTGATGTCGACCTCTGGTATGTCGTCAAGAACGGTGTTCCCAAAACTGGTGAAGGTGTCACCCTGCTGATGTCAAGAAGTTCATTCAACTGGACTCTACTGCCAAGAACATTATCTGTGGTCATCTGACCAAAGGACAGTATGGCCGTGTGAGTGCTCTGGAAACGTCGAAGCTAGTCTGGGACTGGCTATCCAAGGTCAACGAAGGCGTCTCAACCTAGAGAGATCAAAGGATCAGTGTTCTTCGCAACCTCTTCAACCGCTTCAAGAGAAACGACAATGAAAATGTCCAGCTCACGTTCGATCGCCTCACTGACATCACAAATGAGCTTCAAGCTCTCGGCGCAACTGAGATTACCAAGCATGAAATCGTCAAGACACTACTGAGATCACTTGACAGCTCCTTTGACACCCTTGCCCTCATGATACAAGAACGTCCTAACTTCAAGACAGTCGATCCGTCTGATATACTTGAGAGGCTCAACACACATGAGTTCCAGCTTTCTAAGAAAAGAGATATCTATGGTCCCAAGTATGGCCGAACTCGCGCATTGAAGGCAAAAGTTGTTTCCTCATCTGAAGAAGAATCTGACTGCAGTTCTGATGATCCTGAAGACATTGGAAAGGAACTTGCTATGCTTGTGAAGAAGTTCCAGAAATTCACCAAGAAGAAAGGCTTCAGAAAGTCTTCACGATCCAGCTCAAGGAATGATGAAGCTTCCACCCATGACCACAAGAAGAGAACCTGCCACAAGTGCAAGAAACCTGGTCACTACATATCTGAGTGTCCACAGTGGGACAATGAGAAGAAGAAGAAGAAGAGCATGGAATATGATTCTGATGACAAGAAGAAGAAGAAATCCTCAAAGTCTTCTTCTAAGTCTTCTTCCAAGTCTTCATCACACAAGAAGAGCTCATCTGGCAAGCCTCGTGCCTTTGTTGGCATGGAAATGGATTCAGAAGAGGAGTCTGCTTCTGAGGAGGCGAAGGTGGAGTCTGGAGAGGAGTCCGACCCTGGCGTTGCAAGTCTAGCTCTAGCCACAGCCTATGTTGCCAAGTCCATCTTCAACACTGAAGACAATGACTTCCACACCTATGCTGAAGCTGATGACGAAGACGATCCTACTCCCACCTACTGCTTCATGGCACGTGGTGCCAAGGTAAAATCACATGATGCTTACTTTCAAACATCAAGTGAAGATGACTCTGATTGTGAATCCAAACCCAGCTACAAAACACTTGCTAAAATTGCAACTGAACAACAAAAGGCTATGGAACATACTCAAAAACTATTAGACAAAAGCGATGACCTATTGGACGCAGAAATGACACGTTCACAGTCCTCAGTTGAAGATATAAAAAATCTTCATGCTAAGTACCAAGAACTTGAAAGTCGTCATGAAACGCTCTCAACCACTTATGAAAAGCTCTCCTATGATTATCTTCAAAGGAAGCAAGAGCTTGAGAAATTGAGAGCGGCTCATGAAGATCTTCAAAAAGAGAATGAGTCACTTCGCGCTCAACAGATTAGTCCCGCTCAGGATGGATTTGAACCACCATGTCTAAAATGCATTGAGCGTGATAACGCTACATCTGTTGCTGAATGTTCCACTGCTGCTACTGTTGCATTGTCTTCAACTACTGATGTGGTAACTAACCCCTCTGCAGAGGATACCACTACTATTGCTGATGAAAATGCTAGGTTGAAGACATTGCTTGAAACAGGGATGTATAAAAGTCTGAAAGGACATCAGACACTGTGCGATGTCCTCAAAAAGCAGATTCTGAACCGAAACCCTAGGAAAGAGGGTGTTGGGTTCGAGAGGAAAATGAATGTTGATGGCTCCTACTGGAAGCCTGAGCAGTATCCCAAAACCACATGGGTTGCTGCAAAGAAACCTTCAGTAGATCCATCCACCTTATCTGGCTTTACCTGTGCTAATCCTATTATCATTGATGAATCCTTTGATGCAAACTATAAGCTGTTCAAGAATCAGAATGGTGAAGTGTTTGCCAGGTATATTGGTACTAACTGCAGGAATGGACCACCTATGAAGAAGATCTGGGTACCTAAGCAGTGCATTGAGAATCTTCCCGTGAATGTCGTCATGACACCACCAAGGAAGAAGACAAACCCCAGACATATGGCTTCATATGGCCCAAAGGCTTCATACAGATACATGACTCACCTGAGTCACCCTAACGCCAATGTTTTGCAGGGAAATCATACTCAGACTTATGAATATGAGCGTGTGTCTTCAAACCGCTATGTTCATAGAACTAAGAACTTTTCTGCTTATTCATATGAGTATCATTCATCTCCTGCAAGGCTATTTGCTAGGGCTCCAAAGCCGAAATTCTCAGATGCTGCACTTAGACTCATTGCTTCTAAGCCACTCCTGAAGATGTGGGTGGTGAAGAAGAATTAACTTTCTCTTGCAGGGAAAGGTCTCCAGCATGTAATCAGAGGCGTCCTATGCTATTGCTGGGGACCTAAAACACATTAAGGGACGCATGATAAAATGATCTTACTATGTATTTCATATGTGAATCGCTTACCAGTCATATTATGTGTCCTAACCTTGATCTAAGCTGTGATAATCCTTGTGTGCGTCAAATGCTTATGCTTCACAATGCTCTTCGTGAAGCCCAACCTCCTAACTATACTGTAGGGTATGACACCAAAAGCTTCAGAATGGATTATGGACAGCGGATGCACAAATCATATGACTGGTGATCGAAGTCTTCTCGTGGACTCAACCTTACATCCATCAGACAAGAGTCACATCACATTTGCTGACACTGGTAAAAGCAAGGTATTGGGTCTAGGTAGAGTTGCAATCTCAAAGGATCAACACATGGATAAAGTGATGCTTGTTGAATCCCTTGGTTTCAACTTAATATCTATCTCAATGCTTTGTGACTTGAACATGATTGTGCTATTCGGAAAATATCGTTGTCCTGTACTAATGGAATCTGACAAGTCTCTAGTCTTTGAAGGGTATCGGAAAGATGATCTATACATGGTAGATTTCTCAGCAGGTCCACAACTTGCCGTATGTCTTCTCGCAAAAGCTTCTGAATGCTGGCTCTGGCATTGGAGGCTGGGGCATGCTAGTATGAGGAACTTACACACACTCGTCAAGAAGAAGCATGTCATAGGCATCGAGGGTGTCAAGTTCAAGAAGGATCATTTGTGTGGTGCCTGCGAAGCTGGAAAGATGACCAGGGTAAAGCACCCCTCGAAGACAATCATGACGACATCTCAACCCTTTGAGCTGCTACACATGGACTTATTTGGACCTACTCACTACTCAACCCTCACAACAACTACTTGTCTCTATGGCTTCGTCATTGTTGATGACTAATCAAGATACACATGGGTGCATATAATTCTCTACAAGACTGAAGTGCAAGATTTCTTCAGACGCTTCGCCAATAGAGCAATGAACAATTATGGCGTGAAGATCAAGCACATCAGAAGTGACAATGGCACTGAGTTCAAGAACACCAGACTTGATCTTTATCTGGATACAATGGGAATCACTCATGAGTTCTCTGCTCCATACACACCTCAGCAAAATGGCATCGTGGAGTGCAAGAACAGAACCCTCATTGAGATGGCTCGAACAATGCTCGACGAATACAAGACACCAAGAAAGTTCTGGCCTGAAGCTATTGATACAACATGTCACATCATCAACCGTGTTTACATCCATAAGCTTCTGAACAAAACATCCTATGAGCTCCTTACTGGCAAGAAGCCAAATGTCAGCTACTTCAGAGTATTTGGAGCTAGGTGCTGGATCAAGGATCCCCATCACAAGTCAAAATTTGCACCTAAAGCTCACGAAGGCTTCATGCTTGGCTATGGAAAGGACTCGCACTCCTACAGAGTCTTCAACCTCTATCTCTACAAAATCGTCGAAACTGTGGACGTGCGATTTGATGAAACAAATGGTTCACAAAGAGAACTCCTGCCAAGTACACTAGACGAAGCTCCGCCCAGCGAATCTATCAAGCTGATGGGAACTGGTGAAATCATGCCTTCTGAAGCACAGCCTGAAGAGGAACTTATCATTTCTGCACCTAACCAACCTGAAGACTATGCTCAGACCGAAGACAATCCTCCCAATGATGACAATGATCAGCAAGAGCAAAGTCTTCGTCCAGTTCATCCTCAAGTTGCAAATGAAGTACAAATTGAGAAGATAATTGATAGCATAAATGCACCTGGTCCACTTACTCGCTCAAGAGCAACACAGTTAGCAAATTTCTGTGGGCATTTTTCCTTTGTGTCAATATCAGAACCCAAAAAAGTTTTTTTTGACTGTGAACTGTGGGGCAAAACCCCCACAGCATATCAAAACTTTATTAAAGCCAGACAACAGTTACAACAACATGATTACAAGAGGTAACCGAAAGTAAAGAACCCAAGAAAGTTGCTGAAGCCTTTATGGAACCTGAATGGATACAAGCTATGCATGAGGAACTTCAACAGTTCAAGCTGAACAATGTTTGGGAACTTATCAAGCGTCCTGACCCTCGAAAGCATAACATTATTGGAACAAAATGGATATATTGAAACAAGCAAGATGAGCATGGTCAAGTCGTCAGAAACAAAGCACGTCTTGTGGCTCAAGGATACACTTAAGTAGAAGGAATTGACTTTGATGAAACATTTGCTCCAGTGGCTAGGCTTGAAGCTATTCGCATACTGCTAGCCTACGCTAATCACCACAACATTCTGCTACATCAAATTGATGTGAAGAGTGCATTTCTCAATGGAAAGATTGAAGAAGAAGTATATGTCGCTCAACCACCTGGCTTTGAAGATCCAAAACATCCTGATATGGTGTACAAGCTAAACAAAGCACTATATGGTCTCAAACAAGCTCCTCGCGCTTGGTATGATATGATCAAAGACTTCCTGAAGAGCAAAGGCTTCAAACCTGGATCCCTCGATCCCACACTCTTCACGAAGACCTATGATGGTGAACTGTTTGTGTGCCAAATATATGTGGATGGCATTATCTTCGGCTGCACCAACCAGAAGTATAGTGATGAGTTTGGATACATGATGCAAGAGCAATATCAGATGTCCATGATGGGTGAGATGAAGTTCTTCCTTGGTTTTCAAATTCGTCAGCAGAGGAATGGCATCTTCATATCTCAAGAAAAATACCTCAAATATTGTCTGAAGAAGTTTGGAATGGAAGATTGCAAAGGTTACACGACACCAATGCCAGCCAAACACCATCTTGGTCCCGACGACAATGGTAAAGAGTTTGATCAAAAGGTATACCGCTCCATGATTGGTTCCTTACTTTACCTATGTGCATCTAGGCCAGATATTATGCTTAGTGTTTGCATGTGTGCTCGATTCCAAGCGGCACCAAAGGAATCGCATCACTTAGCTGTGAAGCGAATTCTTCGATATTTGGCTTACACCCCAAAACACTTGGATTATGGTATCCAAAGGGCTCAAAATTTGATTTGGTTGGATTCTCGGATGCTGACTGGTGACAAGGTGGATTGCAAGTCTACATCAGGCACATGTCACTTTATGGGTCGATCACTTGTCTGTTGGTCTTCAAAGAAGCAGAACTGTGTATCACTCTCAACTGCTGAATCCGAATATATTGCTGCTGGATCTTGTTGCGCTCAGCTTCTATGGATGAAGCAAACTCTCAAGGACTATGGCATGTATCTGAAACAAGTGCCTCTCTTCTGCGACAACGAAAGCGCCATCAAGATTGCCAACAATCCAGTCCAACACTCGAAGACAAAGCACATTGAAATTCGTCATCACTTTCTCAGAGATCATGTTATGAAGAAAGATATTGACATCATTCACGTCAACACTGAAGAGCAACTGGCAGATATCTTCACAAAGCCCTTGGATGAGAAAAGGTTTTGCAAGTTACGGTGTGAGCTAAATATCTTGGAATCCTCAAATGTCCTGTGATCAGGCACACATCTTAACACTTATGCATGTTGATGACTTAGATGTGCAACACACGAAGTAAAGTATAACTTCAATCAATGAAGACTTACATTCTGAGTGTGAATACATTAACGTGGAATTTGACTTCGGAGCGCCACGATAATTGTGCGCCGTGTCTGGGTCTAATACTTCCTATACGGTGGGTAACGCCACCATCAAATTTCTCTGTTTGAAGTGTTTCACTCATGGCGTTATTTTTGCAATGACTTCGCATTTGGTTTGTCTTCAATTTCAATTTATCTTCATGATTTTCT